>NW_006921605.1:11664829-11681214 GCF_000298275.1 Orycteropus afer afer | reverse complement strand
AAAGATGTCACTTTGAAGACTAAAGTGCGCCTGACCCAAGCTATGGTATTTTCTCACATGTGTGTGGAAGCTGGAAAGTGAACAGAAGAAGAATTATGGTGGTGGTGAAGAATTTTGAATATACCATAGACGGCCAGAAGAACAAACAAATCTGTTTTGCATGAACCACAGTTGAAGTGCTCCTTAGAAGTGAGAATTTTGAAACTTTGCCTCTTGTACTTTGGTCATGTTTACAGGACGGACCAGTCCCTGGAGAAAGAGCCGATGCTTGATAAAGTGGAGGGTCAGTGAAAAAGAGGAAGACCCTTAGGGAAATAGACTGATAGAGTGGCTGCAATGATGGGCCCAAACAGAGCAAGGATTGTGAGGATGGTGCCCAGCCAGGCAGTGTTTCGTTTTGTTGTACATGGGGTCCCATTAGTCAGAGCTGACTTGAGGGCACCTAACAACAACAACAACAACAAAACTGTAAAGAAAGGGTATGAATTTCCCAAACTAAATATCATGTTATCAGGTTTTTAATTTTTTTTTAATATAATTACATTTATTAACCTGTTTAATAATTTTATCTAGTAAATATGATTTATATATGACTCACTTTTTAATCACCTTAACTATCAATACCAACCTTTAAAAGGTTTGAGAAATTCTGATTCTGAAAAAGAGGGAGGTGATTGAATAATTATTCGATAACTCCCTTCAATTTCAATCAAAAGTTTCTATGTAAAAAGCAACAAAAATTAAGCATTCTGGAGAAAGCAAAAATTATGTAAATAGCAAATAGAAGATCTTGGTTAGCTGGAGTGAATGGTTTGGAGAACATGGGACAATCGTACCCAGGAAAATCTTAAAAAATCCCCTCCCTCAGAAAATATTGTGGAAATGTCTGATGGTTTGAGGTCGGTTAGCTCACCAGCTCTCAGGAACATGAACTTGAAGCCCTGTGAGATCTTTCATGGGCATCAGAGTCTGTGAAATGTAGTTAATTCCCAGCTATCACCTCACACACAGAACTAAATGTGTTTGCTGGCTGGCTTCCCTCTTTCTGTCATTGGTGCCGCCATTCATCCAGCTACCCAGGCTTAAAATTTTGGAGTTAGTTTTCATACTTTTGGCTTCCTATGCCTTAACTTAGTCACTTACCAAATCTATTCAATTATTTTATGTTTCTTTTCCATCCAAGTCTATCTTACTTGACCCATTGCAAGTCCCTTATTCAAACTTCTCTTATTCTATGCCTTTCTCATTGAAGTACTCTGGTAATTGGACTCTTTCTTCATCCAACTGGCCCTGTGTTCCACCACTACATCAATCTTCTTTAACCATTACTTTGATCATGTTATTCATCCTCAGTGTCTCTGCTCTATGTTTATCGGGGTTGCACAAGCTGATGATATGTCCAGCAACAAAAGAGGCATGTTATAGAATATGTTTGGAAAACATGGCTTGTTGCAGCCTCTTTAGCAAATTCACAGTGCTCTTTTGCATATTGACAAATTGAAGAAATATCCCAATACAAAAATCTGGTTCACTTTACTTAACACTCCCATTTCTCAAATTTAGTTGAATACAGAAACAATTTCTTTCCCCACATAAAAATCACTAACATCTCTCAGAAAACATTTTATGTAACACATATTGGGGAACATTAGTGAATATCACAATATCCAAAGTCCTTAGCTTAATGTATTTCTTAATAATAGCTCCGTACCTTGTCGTCTGTCACTCCAGTACCCCCCAAAACACATCCACTTCTCTGTTCCCTCTGCCTGCCTAGAAGCACTCTTCCTTCGTTATATTTTATTGATTAGTTTTTAAAATCAGTTTTCTTCTTCGGTGCTGCCTCTATTATGAAGACTTTGTTAAGCTCCAGCTCTGAAGGTTAGGTCACCTTCTCAGGATACATTGTGCAGAGTAATTATAACTCCCACAGAATAATTCCCAATCTATTCAACTCAGTTGATCAAAAGTCTATGAAGCATTTTCTAGTTGTCAGGAACTGATCATAAGAAATAAATGATGTTCCATGCGAAGGTCCTTATGGGAGAGTTGGATCATTGAAGGAGTATGATGCATAAAGCACTGAGGGAACCTAGTTTCTTCTGCTTCAAAATTGGGAAGGAAGGATTTATAGAAAGAAAGATCATCTCTAGGGCGGCCCTGAGTTTAAAATATTAGACAATTGCCACTCTAAGACAATTCATTGTGGCTAAACTATATCATTGGATTGTACTCAAAAGCTGTATTCTCTGGCACTGCTTCAAGAGAGAGGACCCTCAGGAACTGTCATCTGTTAAGACTTCTTCATCAACTACAAAACTGTTATTAAGTAATCCTTCAGTTACTTATTCTCCAGGCGAAATAAACTCAGTTCCTTTTATCTCTTCTCAAAGGTCTGATACTCCAAACCTTTAATCATCATTTTATTTCTCTGAACTTCCTCCAAAATATCCATGTCCTTCCCTTGTCGATTCCACAACTGGTTACCATGCTGAGTAAATAGCCAAGGAATGTCATGAACAACCATACAAAGTGCTAAGGTTTGATTGAGGTAAGCACCCAACTCACAAATATGTATTCAAAATATCTCAACCCTGTAGCACAAAACTTGGCTGAGGATCAGAAGTGTTTTAATGGCCTATTCATATAGCATTGCATGTGGGTGATGATTTTTTAAAAATTCTTCTGGGCCTAATATTAAACTGCAGAAACACCCCAGTAAGTACCTCCACACAGCACTGGGTATTTAAGAGCTATTTATGATTTCCATTATTTATTTGCTTAAATAAATGTGACAGATTAAAAACATTTAAGAGATATATGTATGTGTATACATATGTAGATATAGTGCTAAATATATACTAAATATCTAGTTATATAAACTTAAATAAGGCATGTAATAGTTATTTTTTCACATAGTTGAGGTTAGCTTTAGTTCTACAATGGCATACTTCTTACTGCTAGAGAAGGAAAGAAGAATACATCCTTAACCTTATATGATCATTGCTAAATTAAATCAGCTTTAATAGTGTATGTTTGTAGCACAATAGGCAGAAGAAAAAGACTTCTCATTAATGACAGCTAAAAAAAACTGACCTACAGCAGACTTCTTAAAAACAATGTAAGTGAGAAATCAGTGGAATTTTCAGGGTAGAATGATTGAGAAAATAACCATCAAATCAGAATAGTGTACTAAGCCAATCTGTCTTTAAAAAACAATAATATATATATTTTTTAATTCCAGGTTAAAAAATAAAAAATGAAATGTCCTCCCATAGACTCAGTTTATTTTCAAGGATAAGGAAAGTATTTTCAGGAGGACATTCAAAATGTCAAAACAAACAATAAGGAAAAAATAGCATTAAACCACAACAAACATTATTGGGTTTGAAATAATAATACTAATACTAGGATTATAATAATACATTTTTTTTAAATTGTGTTTTGGGTGCAAATTTACAGAGCAGAATTTGTTTTATATTTAACAGCTCAGGTACATTTGGTTTCACTCCCCAATTACCATCCCCAACCATAACCCACTCTTCTCCTTCCCAGTGACACCCCCATCCCTGTGACCTTCTTAGTTAAGCACCCCTGTCTGTTTAGGTTTTCCTCCATGTGAATGCTGCCCCTCTGGTGCCCTATGGCCAATCGCTCCACAGGATGTATCTCCTTAGAGGAGGTGGGTGCATTGCCTTGGGTTGGGTGTTCTGCATGTAAGTCTTACTACTGTTGGGCTGAGAGCCAGCCCTTGGGAGTGACTTTTATCCCAGGCCTGAAGTGCATCCCAGGGCCATAGTCTTGGGGATCCCACCAGACTCCATCTGACCAGTAATTTTGGTCATTATTGTGCTTTTGAATTTTGTTCCATGTTTTTCTTCCCACTCTATTCAGGATCTCTGGTTTTGCTCCCTCCCTGAGTGGTTGGCATTAGTAGCAGGGCACCATCTAGTTCTGGTCTCGAGGTCCCTCATATCCTGGGCTGATTGTTTCCAAATGCCCTTGGTTTTCTTCACTGTTCTGTGCTTCCAATGAAAGGAGACCACTAGCTGCATCTTACATGGGCACTCAAAAGCTTTTAAGACCTCAGTCACTCCTCACCAAAGTAGGTTGTGGAACAAGAATTTTATGAACAACACATTGCTTTTAACAACATTAATAAAATACAAGAAAAGTCTAACGTGTATGTTAGAGGCTATCAGGTCCTTATGAAGTCTTTATATTGTTGAAAGATGGTTAGAAATAGAATTTAATCTATTGTTTAACTTTGTACCTGAGAAATTAAATATGCTTGATAAAATTTCAGAAGTAATCACTGAAAGAGTAGAAATAGATAAATTATAAAACCAGTTGACAATTTTTAAAAAGTACAAAGAAGAGAAACAAACTACAGCAACATAAAATCCTCAACCACTTGGAACTATTAAAAGAGGAAAAATAAGGAGCAAAATATAAATTATAAGGCTATTGTTGTTGTCATGTGCCATTGAGTCGGCCTCTCATAGCGACCCCTCCTTGGGTTTCCGAGGCAGTACCCCTATAGAAGTAGATTGCCCAACCTTCCTTCCGAGGCTAGACAGTATAAATAAATTTGGTAATACCATTATAGTAAATATAGTAACTTGCCACCTAAAGACAGATGAGCAAATTGGACTTAAAAAAATCACAGCTTACAAATATGTATTCAGAATATAACAAAGCTGAATGATATGCAGTTCATCAGACACTTAAAGAGTATAAAGACACAGATTTCTTTTAATCCCTTCACCCATAACAAACCTGTCTCTTTATCCATCTATTTTCCCTCCCTTCCCATCCTTGGCAACCAACATGTTGTAAACCTTCTCTGACTTTTTACAATAATGGACTTATACGATATTTGTCCTTCTGTGATTGACTTCGGTCACTCAATGTCATGTCCTCCAGATTCACCCATGTCATGAGATGATCAGCTGAGTTTTCATTATTCTTTAATGTTGCACAGTATGCCCTTGTGTGTAGGGACCATAGCTTGGTTATTCAATCATCTGTTGATGGGCACTCAGGTTGTTTCCATCTCTTGTTATTTGTAAATAGTGCTATGATGAACATGAGTGTGCATATATTTATTCAAGAGAGACAGATTACTTTTAAAGTAAAAGGACAGTAAAACTTATTCTTAATGTACAGTTAAAAAAAGGACGTACTACCACACAAAACATTTTAGGACAACAGTGTTAAAAGTAACAGAAAACTTTTAAAACTTCCGCTGTATAATGAATAAAAACAATTCAATTCTTCAAGAAGATGTAACAATTTTACTTATATGCACTTTCTAATATAACCCCAGAATATATAAAGTAAAAATGGATAGAATTGTATGAATGAAATCGACAAATTCATAAACATAGTGGGTTGTTTCAAAACACTTAATGATAAGTAGAGAAAAAAATTTAACATGGAAAATTTAACAATACAATTTACCAGATCAATTTAAAGAAATTATCTACAATTATTCATCTAATGCATAGAAAATAAAACTTCTTGAGTACTCATGAAACCTCTAGGAAAATTGATTACAAACTACTTGGCCAGAATTCAAGACCTGACACATTTCAGTATATAGGTAACATACAGATCATGTTTTCTGAAAATGGCACAATTATATTAAAAGCCAATAAAAATCTGTACACATTCAGAAATGAAAATGTACTCCTAAAAAATCACAACAGAAATTTGACCAATAATTAAGAATAAAATATAAACACTGTATATCAACCATTTTGTGATGTAGTAAAAATGGAGGTTCAAGAAAGATTTATAGTTTTAGAAAAATGAAAAGCTGAATTTTAATGAGTTAAGCATCCATTAATATATGTTTAAAACGCAGTACTAGAGCAATTCTTAAAACAGAGGGAAGGAGATAGAAAAGCTAAGAGTTTAAATTAGTATAACAGGAAATGAAGATGCAAGAAAGGGATCAACAAAGTCAAAATTGGTTCTGTGAAAAGATAAATAAACTTCTCTCAAGACCAATAAAAATAATAATTAGGGATGGAAAATGGTACATAAATACAGATAAAGCAGAGATTTTAAAAAAAAAATCACAATGAGTAATTTCTTACCAATACATTTGAGGATTAGAGAAAATACATGATTTTGTAGAAATTATTACTCAAGGATAATATTCTGAAAGGTCATTATTTTTTCAAGCACATACATTTAAAATATTCTAACAAAAAAAGGGGGGGGGGAGAGTTTTCTCAAACTTTTGAGTACAGAATAACTCCAATCTTTTACTGAATTTTCCACAGAATAAAGAGCCTGTGCCTCAACTCATTCTACAAAGCTAATATAATCTTGATACTAAATCCATGTAGGAAGAGTGGAAAAGTAAAACCAAGGAAAAATACATTTACTCATGAATTTGGATGCAAAAACTACAAAAAGAATATCAGCAAACTCAGTCCAGTCTTACATTGTAGACTCTATTATGACCAAACTAGACTCAATTCAGAAATGTAGGCTGTCTAATACTGTGAAATCTGTAACCCTCCCTTCCTGTTCCATACAAATGAAATATCCCCCAATTCAGAGAGAGCAATGCACACAGGCTTGTATACCGTAGGTGGCTGAACTAGACGAACATGGGAAAGATTAAGTAATTCTTGTCTCATGTGACAGAGGTGTGCAGATCAATGAGATAAAGCATGTAAGGGACCACACCCAAATCAAAGTAGTTGTCGCCCAGTCACTTCCAACTCACGGGGAGCCCATGTGCATCAGAGGAGAGCTGTGCTCCGTAGGGTTTCCAATAGCTGTGATCTTCCTGAAGCAGTTCCCAGAACTTTCTTCCAAGGGGCATCTGGGTGGATTCAAACCACTAACTCTTTGGTTAGTATAGCCAAGTGCTTAACAGTTTGTGCCACCCAGGTACTCCACGTAAGAGACAGTGGCTGACAGATGGCAAATGATCTACTGATGTTAGGAAGAAATCAACATGCATTCTCAACTTCTCTGCATTATGGCCATCCTTCATTCTTCCTTCTCCCATTATCTCATGGGTTCCTAGATCTAAGGGTCTGCCAAAAGAAAGAGTATTAACTGTAGTGTTAATTTGAAAGGAAAAAAAAAAAAGTAATCCACTAGATTCTACGCATGTGGACCCTCTATAATAATCCCCTTAGAGAGCTTTGAGAGGGGTGGGGTGGAAAGTTAAAGAAACAGAAAACTACTGTCAGTGAGAGGAGCTCTGGTAGCACAGTGGCTAAAGCACTCCACCAGCCACTCCTCGGAAGGAAGTTTGGACAATCCTACTTCCGTAGTGATACTGCCTCGGAAACCCAAGGAGGGGTCACTATGAGTCGGGGCTGACTCGACGGCACATAACAACAATTGTCAGTGAGAAGGTGGAACAAGGATGTTGAATTGTGATATCCAGAATGATTCAAAAGAGCCAGACAAATGGGTCACATATTTGAATTGTTCAGATCCCAGTAGTGGAATCAGAATCGGACTTGAACCCAGATTTTAAATGTGTATTAACCTCTTTAACTGCATTGTATAAACCATAGAATCACTTTTTAGTGTCATTTCACATTTCGGAATATTTTCTCTAGGCCCCTCTGCTAATTCCTGGAATCTCTCCATTCCGACTTGGAGTTGTAATCAGATTTGGCCAGTCGATACCAAGGCAACTGCCCGAGTGTTTTCTTTCCACTGTGTCACATGACGCCAGCACACAGCTTAAGAAACAGTCAGGAAAATGAGGCCTGTTTCTTGAGGGGCTGATTAAGCAAGACAAAGTCAATTAACGTCTGATTCCTCACAGGTTTCTGCAAGCAAATTGTTCCAATTAGCCAAAACCAGTGAGCAAATTGTGAGGTAATTAGAAGGGGCAGTCATGATTCCACTGCCAGTCCTGCCACTGTGTTGTCAGAAGTTCTGGGCATGAGACTGATTAAAGGGAAACTTTACACATGCAAATTTTGCTGCAGGAAAGCTCCCCTATAATAAAACTGTATATATTAAAATACCAACCAGTTGACCAGTTGTCACTGAGTTGATTCTGACTACATGGAGAAGCTATGTGCGTCAGAGTGGTGCTGGACTCCACAGGGCTTGCAATCATTGATTTTTCAGAAGTATTATCACCAGGCCTTTCTTCAAACTCTTCTGGCTGGACTTAGACCTCTAACCTTTCAGTTAGCAACTGTGCGTGCTAACCGTTTTCACCATCCAAGGACTCCTATTCCTCTCCATATTATATTTAAGTACATTTCTAGTATAATGTGCTTATCTAGATTTTACATTTTTCATAGTCGATTGTGTGTGTGTGTGTGTGTGTGTGTTTGTAATGCCACATCTTTACAAAGTATGTTTAGTGTGTATGTTGTCACAGCCAGGGCATTTTACAACACTCTGGAATAAAAGATTGACTCCACTGTTACTGTTTATAGTCTGTAATAGGCAACATAAAAACAAAGTCCACATTAGTTATGCAGACAGCATACTTTTATGAGCCTGTTAAACTTTGTTTTCACAGGCTACTTAGTCATTTCCAAATAGAGCCTAAACAAACTACCCGTATATTTACTCTGTTTGTCGCTAAGAATTAAGATTTGCTTTTCATTATGTAGGTGGTCATTAATGCAGAGTGGCAGAAATTTCCATATCGTATTTATAGAAGAAGATACCAAGCATCACGTTGAAACAGATTAGCAGAGAGGGTGTAACAAGATTCTCTTTCTAAAAGTGGAGGCATTTTCAGTTCCATCCTTTCACTGTCCAAGCAGAGAAAACCTAGGCTTTTCCAGTTTACATGGTTGGGAGAAAGAATGCGTAATGTCATGATAAAAATTACATCACTGCCTTGTTTGGTTGGGTGGTTGGTTGGTTTTAGATTTTTTGCGCCCTCAAGATCATGCAGACACAGCTTGTGATCATCATTTTAAGAAGGATACAACAGTTAACGTTGGCCTAAAAAGTAAGAACAGAACGATGAAATGATCAGAAAATCAAATCATATGGAGAACATTTTCAGAGTAACATGATTATTTAGGTTTGTGAAAACAAGCTAATTGGCTTCAAATAATTGAGTGAATGATGTGTGATGGGATTGACCATCTTCCATGGGTCTCCCTAAATACTTAGGGATCTTGCTTCATGATCATACTTGACCCAATTACTTTACATTCCCATTTATGGCATTTAAGTAGTATGCTATCCTTTTCTTCCATGTAGACATTTTTTTAAAGGAATAAAATATAATTTTATTATATATTGAGGAGATGAGAATTAGTATTTATTCTGTGTCTACTGTGCACAATACATTCTACTAGATGATCACCAGCCATTTACCTCA
Source organism: Orycteropus afer afer (assembly GCF_000298275.1). NCBI lineage: Eukaryota > Metazoa > Chordata > Mammalia > Tubulidentata > Orycteropodidae > Orycteropus > Orycteropus afer. The sequence continues at coordinate 11,671,871 of NW_006921605.1, read as the reverse complement.
TGTTAAGCTCACAACAATTCTATCAAGTGAGAATTACGCCTTGCATTAAAGTATAGACTTTAAAAAATGAGATTCATGGCATTTAAATGATTTTCTCAAATTCCCAGAGCTTGTGAAGCAACAAGCTGCAAGACAAGTTCTCTAGTCCTACTCCTCCTGCATAGAATTTTGAGAGCTATCTCATTTATCCTTTTATTATTTCTTTGAATAGATTCTTTATAGCACCTACTATAATAGTAGGCACTGTGGTACGTACGAGAAGCACACATTCAAATAGGGCATAGGCTCCCATCTTTAACCAAAAAACCCACTGACGTCCACTCAGCTCCAACTCCGAGCAACCCTATAGGACAGAGTAGAACTGCCCCACAGTGTTTCCTAGGCTGTCAATCTTTACGGAACCAGAATGCCTCATCTTTCTCCCACAGAGAAGCTGATGGGTTCAAACTGCCAACTTTTGATTAGATCTGAATGCTTTAACCACTGCCTCACCAGAGCTTAGTCCCATCTTCCAGGAGTTTCATATAAACAGAACTCTCCAGGACAAGAGAGTTCTATACATAGGTATTCTCTAAGTCCTCAGTGCCAACAAAGGTACCTCACAAAGCGTAGTAGTGGCCTTAAATTGTAACATGGCACTATAGGAGAGTAGTCACTTTAATCTAAGTAATTTTCTTTTGAGCATTTTGTAGTGCAGTAAGCTTTCTGAGTTTTGCTTGTCTATGTCTCTACTCTTCTTATTGGAAACTCAACTTGCCATTCGGATCCAGTCCTAATGCCATCTCTACTGGGATATCCCCACCCCCACCACGGTGAGGTGAGACCTTGGCTTCTTCATCCATCAGTCATGTGTTTATCTATAGCATTTATAGCACTATGTTGTAGTTAATTAATTTATATAGTCAGTACCCAGGTTATGAATGAGATTCATTCCTATCTGTGTCTTTAAGACTTTGTAGGTAAGTCAGAAGCAGTGCATATGGTTCATATTAGCTACTGTTCTAGACATAAGTGTTAGGGTGTCATGTTGATAAACCTAAGATCCCTATCGCCAGAAATGACACTTTCATCACTGAAGTATAGCTAGAAGACAGAAGAAATGGACAATATGTGAACTCAACAATGCAGCGCACTGCCATTGAGTCGGATCTGACTCATAGCGACCCCTCCTTGGGTTTCCGAGGTGATATCACCATGGAAGTAAATTGCTCAACCTTCCTTCTGAGGAGTGGCTGGTGGAATTGAACCACCAGCCTTCTGGTTAGCAGTCAAATGCCTTAGGCATTAAGCCACCAGAGCTCCTGAAATGGACTATATAGCATTAAAAATCACTCACATCAGTCTGAGTTGTCAACAGACAGTTCAGTGGCAATGATTTTGGCCAAACTTATTTTGGGACATTATAAAAACTCTGTAATTAGTCTGCAATGAAGGCTACAGAATGCAAGTTGTGTGCCTATATGATTTTACTTTTGTAGAAATAGGAATTAAAGTTCTATTTAATTCAAATATAATTCAAAAACAGTTGCAGTGATACACTGACAAGGAATTCAAGCCAGATTCAGTAGAGGACATGGAACATGTGATATCATTGCTGGTGTTAGTTGGATCTTGGCTAAAAGAAGAGAATACCAGAAAGATGTTTATATATGTGTTATTGGTTGGCACTGGACTGTGTAGATCATAACAAATTATGGATGTTGTTGTTGTTGTTACGTGCCATCAAGTCGGCCCCGACTCATAGCGACCCCTCCTTGGGTTTCCGAGGCAGTATCACTACGGAAGTAGGACTGCCCTACCTTCCTTCCAAGGAGTGGCTGGTGGGTTTGAACCGCCAGACTTCTGGTTAGCAGTCAAGTGCTTAAGCCACAATGCTACCAGAGCTCCTACAATATGGATACCATTGCAAAAAATGGGAATTTTAGAACACAAAATTATGCTCATGCAGAACCTGTACGTATACCAAGAAGCAGCCATTCGAACAGAACAAGTGGATAATTTGTGGTTTAACATCAGGAAAGTTGTGTGGCAGGGTTATTTACTCTGACCATATTTATTCAATCTGCATGCTAAGCAAATAATCCAAGACGCTGGACTGTAGGCAGAAGAAAGTGGCATTGGGAGTGTAGGAAGACTCATTAACAGCTTGCGATGTGTAGATGACACCACCTTGCTTGCTGAAAGCAAAGAGGACTTGGTACTCACTCATGAAGAATAAAGACAACAGCCTTCAGTATGCGTTACATCTCAACACAAAGAAAACAAAAATCCACACAACTGGATCAATAAGTAATATCATGATAAATGGAGAAAATAATGAAGTTGTCAAGGATTCTGTTCTACTTGGATTCACAATCAACACCCATAGAAGCAGCACTCAAGAAACCAAAAAAGGTATTTCATTGAGCAAATCTGCTGCAAAAGGCTTCTTTAAAATGTTAAAAACAAAGATGTCCCTTTGAGGACTTAGTTCTGCCTGACCCAAGCTAGCAACACAATGAATAAGGAAAGACAAAGAAGAATTGACACACTTGAATTACGATGCTGGTGAAGAATATTGACTGCCAGAAAAATGAACAAATCTGTCTTGGAGGAAGTACAGCCAGAATGCTCCTTAGAATTCAAGACGGTGAGATTTCATCCCACTTAGTTTGGACGTTAGCAGGAGTGAACAATGCCTGGAGAAGGTCAACATGCTTGGTAAAGTGCAGGACCAGTTAAAAAGAGCAAGATCCTCAATTACACAGGTTGACACAGTGGCTGCAACAATACGCTCAGACATGGCTATGCTTGTGAAGATGGTGTGAGGCAGGGCAATGTTTTGTTCTTTAGTCCATAGCGTCACTGGGCTTTGGAACCAACTCAACACGTACAACAACAGGAAAGAGGATGGGCGAATGCTACTTCAAGCAAAGCCTAACAAGATAATGTCAAAGTTTCTATGAACCGTTAGATTTAGCCTAGATACTAAATGGTCTTGCTGTAAAAAGCATAGTGAGAAGAGAATGGAGAAGATGATTTTATTGATCCCAGGTGGTAGCCAAAAGATTATAGCATTTAATGACTTGTTCACTGATACCTAACAGAGCTATCAGCAAAAGTCCATTCAAACTAATAGTTAAGCCCCCTTCAGAAGGGTAGCTAATGAATAGAACACTGATTCAATGTGTGACTGACCAAGAGCGAGGCAGCCGAGGTAGCTGCCTGTGATATTCATTACTGTTGTGCTGAGTCTGCCACCATCGCCTTTGGTCAGAGTATCACATTTCCCTTGAATATTTCTAAACCACTTTGGCTCTCAGAATCTGTTTCACCTTAATGCTCCAGCTAGCTCAACAGCATATGCAAGCTTGATTGAGAGTATCCGAAAAATAGCTGCTCCAGGACCATATCTCTGGGACCTCTATCAAACCTGCCCTGTTGTAGCAGACAGACGGTGCTAGTATATTACTAAGAAGGAAGAAAGTCCACCCAAGTTCTAAAAATCGTATGATTCATCTTCTGGTGCCTCAGAGGTCTTTCTGTACAACAGTGATCAGGTCATCATGTTTATAAATATGCTTCCTGGTCCTCTGTCCCTCTAAGCCCAAGTCACAAACATTGTGAGTCAAAAGTTCCCACCCAAAAACACAACGGCTCCAGAGCTCAAATGCTCCTTTGACGCAGCCCATGCCACCCAACTCCAATTTTGCCTGGACTACATTTCTTTTGGAGTCAGTACAGGATTTTTTTTTTCTTTAACACACACATACATGCACACATACACATGGACACACACTTTTTTTTTTTTTTTAGGGAGGCAGAGGCATTCAGCCAACTAAACTACGTTAAGCAGTGGGTTCCATTTTAGGTGTTGACAGTGTATAATAAATCCAGACCTACCTAACATTTACAGGAACGTTATAAAATGAGTGAAATGGCATGAATTGGTTGCCAGGCCAACCAGACAAACACAATAAACAGGCAGCAGTGACAGTGGTAAGTTACACCATCTTTCTGGTCTGAAATATATCATTTTACATTAGGCTTTGCCCACGTTGAAAGCCCTTTGTTTTATATTTTTCAAAATGCTCTTTTACAGCATAGATTACCATGCAATCTTTTCAGATGAGGAAGTTTCTTCTTTTTCTTTTTCCTCCCCGAACTTGCATAGCTCTAGAAAATGAACATTTATTTTTATTTTAACCCTACTCAAAAAAATAAATTCCAGTCTTTAGAACAATGTTAAGGCTCAAATCCTGAAGGTCCCTTCTGACAGAGGAAAAATAAATAAATAAATAAATCTCCCCTAGACTAGTAAGAAAATAAACAATGACAGTAGTTAGTATACTCAGTTGGTTTAAAATGTTCTGTTAAAATGGCAGGAGCCCGCAATACGATTTAACTCTTTAAAAGTCAGTCTGCACTCTGAAGTTTGTTCTTCCCCAATAACAGATAGGTTTATTGTGACTGTAGAGTCATAGAACACCATGGCAGGAAAGGTCTCCAGAAATCACGAAGCACAGTTCCCTCATTTGACAGAGAAAAAAATAGAAATAGATGTGGTAGGTGATTTGAATTATTAAAATTACATCTCATCTCTACTACTAATAGCAGATTAAAAAAAAAAACTCTGTCTTTATTCCTTTAACCTATATCCAAGTAAAGGAATGCTGATGGTGTGGTACATAAGGCATTTGGCTGCTAACCAGAAGCTCAGTGGTTCAACCCCACTAGCCGCTCCAGAGAAGGAAGAAGAGGCAATCTACTTCCGTAAAGATTTACAGCCTTGGAAACCTATTGGGGTCGCTATGAGTCAGAATCAACTCAATAGCAGTGAGTTTATATCCAAGTAAGTGAAGTGGGCTTTGTCTCACTTCATACTTTCCGTTCCAGCTACAAGCAGCAAAGGATGCTGTTTTAGATGGATAGAATGAAAGAAGACTAGTATGCCTGTAAAACAGATATGGGATTTTTGATGACTAGGTTTAACTAAAGCTGTTTAACCCTTGAAAAATATTACAGGTCATGAGCTGTGCTTCCAAAAGGCATCCAAATCTTGCAAATAGGATACCAGCTTGTTCCAGCGTGCTGGAGATACACCGAGCTTTGGACGGAAAATCCTTTGTCCTGGACAATCCTCCAGGCAGAGGCAAATGAGATAGCTGGTTAGATACTTGTGAAGGGAATCTGTCTTACTGTTATTTTGCACCATATTTAATAAACTTGTTTGTAAATAAGTGAACAACTCACCTTTCTTAAAGTAAGGTAAATGAGAGTGGTCTATTTGTTTACATTCAAAAGGTTTATCGTAATAATAATATTTCTAAAATATATTTTGGGATGAAATTAAGTCATAGCTATCCATTTAATAGTCATTGCCATTGAGTCTGTTCCAAGTCACGGCAACCCTAGAGAACCAAGGAGAACTGCCCCATGAGGTTTCCAAGGCTGTGATCATTTATGGAAACAGACTGTCACATCATTCTCCCATGGAGCAGCGGGAAGGTTCAAATCGCTGAAATTTTGATTACCAGCTGAGCACTTAACCACTGTGCCACCAGTATTCCTTATCTGTTTAATAATTTCTGTTTTTTAAGTTTATATGTTTGACACTTTAAATGTCTACGGGTAGTTGGATGACACTCTAACTAATTGTAGTTTGAGAAAATTGAACATTTTGATTGAAATGTTTTTCATAAGGAACAATGTACCTGGGCAAGTAATTTTATTAACAGTCCCAATTCTTCACCCTGTGGTCTATTCATACCCTTACCTCATGATTTTGTAGTTCTTTTCTCTAAATGCATGGAGTCTATTTTCTCACTCTTTGGATTCATGACTAGTCAGTCACTAGAATGCTACAGAAGCCATGCTGTGCCAACTCGAAGTCTAGGCCATAGACAATCATGTAATTTCTACTATCTCTATGTTGATTGTCTGCCTTTTCCATGAAAACACATATGAGCTAGCTGCCTAGAGATGAGAAACACAGATCTAGTTGTTACTTTATACATGTGATAGCTATGAAGTGCCAAATTGTGAGTGAAGCCACCTGAGACCAAAAACCACCCTGCTGAGCTCAGCCTAAATCCACAAACTCATAGACTCCTGAGCTTAAAAACTTTTTGTTTTAAGCCACTCAGCTGTGATGTGGTTTGTTGCACAGTATTGTGATAATAGAAAACTACTGTAGTACAGACACTAAACCTGTGACAGTCGAATCGATTCCATCTCATAGCAACCTTATTGGTTACAGGGTCGAACTGCTCCATAGTATTTTCTTGGCTGTAATCTTTACAGAAGTCAGTTACCAGGCCTTTCTTCCATGGTACCAATGGATGAGTTCAAAATGCCAACCTTTAGGTCAATAGGCGAGTGCAAACTACTTGCACAGCCCAGGGACCTAATAACCTAGCTCCTTGAAACATCTACTGTTAAGGGTTCCACATAGAATTATATGAATTTATGATATTGTGAAAACATGGGTGTAGATATTACAGAGAATGCATTAACATTGCACATCTTGTTCTGAAATCATCTTTCCTAAGTAACATTTTGTGGAAATATTTTCATATCAGTCCATGTACATCATGAAGTTTATTTTCTACTCTGAAGCCTTTTTCTGTAACAATATGCATTGTAAGAAATTGTAAAAAGGGTTTGATGTCAGTTACTCCTAACAGTCTTTGTAGGGTTCCATTGTACCTTACTGAAATCCTTGCTCCCAGCCACTCTGTTCCCATAATTCTCCCCAGGTGCTTAACCACCATTCCTGGTATACCAGTTCCTCATCAAGTACTTAGGCTTGACTGTTGGGCTCACAAAATAGACTTGTCTTGTCTCTCATCCTATTAAATATGTAAAAACATGCATGCATATTGAACATCCTAGGCACTTGACTGCTAACCAGAAGGGTGGAGGTTCAAACTCACCAGCCACTCCTTAGAAGGAAGGGTGGGCAATCTACTTCCATAGTGATACTGCCTCGGAAACACAAGGAGGGGTCACTATGAGTCGGGCCCAACTCGACAGTACATAACAACAACAACAACAACAACAA
>NW_006921605.1:11640832-11663524 GCF_000298275.1 Orycteropus afer afer | reverse complement strand
CAGCTCTGCCTCCTGCTCCCGGCCCACTGGAGCTAGATGCTTTTCTTCACCAGCTGCTGGCTGCTGAGGCTGACAAACCCAAGGTTGACAAGTGAAAAGGCGCAATCCCAATGCTACCAAACCACATGGCAGGCCATTAATTTAAGTCCATTGAAAGTCCCAAGGTCAGCGTAGCATGGCAGGCTGCTGAACAATGACATGGCTACATGCAGGGTTCAAGTATGCCATAAGCTAGAGACCATACCCAAACTGCTGCTTGTATACAGGAAGCAGACCACATCCCTAAAGCAGCTACTCAGCTGCTTGTGGTAGATCCCACCATGGAGTTGACTGCCAGTCTCATCATGGGGAATAACTATCACCAGCTACCCAACCACTCAACCAAACCCAACCAAGTTGACATATAACTTTAACTACCACAAATATAGGAGGAAAAATGGTATAAAAATAGTACACTAGTAAGATAAACCATTTTATATTTTAAACAAGACCTGGGAGAATCCTGACAAACTGAAAAGATGGATTCTAGTTGGGCCACAAGAGGCAAGACTGTCTATGTGACAACTTTGACAACATTCTTACCACCTCCTATGTCCATTTCCATTGTACATCTTCACATGAAACAAATACTTAGAACAGATTTTTATTGATTGGCCATGGCTACTCTTACCCTTGCCACCTACTCTCAGAAAATTAGGAAAAACCAAAGGGAATAAAAACTGGTCAAAAAAATAAAAAGTGTTATGAAAACGGAGGAGGGTTGAATGTCATGGACTACTCTGAAACACAGGAAACCTTTCTTTTCTTACACCCAAGTTGATGATAGCTCACTTAAATGGTAAAAAAAAAAAAAAAAAAAAATACACCTGGTAATCTATCTAGTCCATTGCTGAATAAACAACAACAAGATGCTGAATAAACTAGAGATGTTTTCCACACCTGAACTAGAGTTGCCTTAGTGTGTGAACCCACTCCTGAGTTGTACCCAGGTTCATCTCTTTACGCTATTTCCCTCAGTGACCCCTCCCAATTCTTGCTGCCATTTGGAAGAGTCTAAAGGAAGGGTGGAGTGAGTCCCATGGCTCCTGGGCTCGTGCCATTTTTAGCTGCCTGCAACCTTTCCTGGCTGCCATAATTTATAGACTTGGGCTCAATGGCCTTGCCAAATAACCAGCGTCTGGCTCATGAACCCTGAGGTGGACCCTATTAAATGGAAATGTGTCCAGTCCACCATATGAAAGCAAAGTAGGAGCTTGAAATGTCAATGTGTGAAAAGTCAAGGTTAATGGAGTGCAAGATTTTTACAAGGGAACCACCACCCTGCGATGACTAATTAAACCGAGTGAGGTCCAGATGGCAAACATCTTTAAAGATGCCAATTATAGATTCAAATGTTTTGTGTGACACTGTTTTCCTAGAAAGATTAAGCAGTAATGATGGCTTGCTTTTAGTGGGAGATATCATTTCACTCCATCAGAGACTGGCCCAGTCCCCACTCCCGGCTGCACATACATACACAATTGTTATAACATTATCATATGCCATGGCCATAGAGCAGACACCATTACAATTTTAGTATTTGTGGTCCATGAAGAAAAGAGTGGCTCTCTTCTTTGATCCCCTACATCAGTATTGCTGCCCTCTGGTACAGTTATTCAGGCTTGATTTTAAACAATTTAATCAAAAGATGCTTATTGGATGTCTCCTAAAGCCTAAAAGTCCTACTATTAAAACCTTCTCTCCAGGGAAGGAGCAATGAAATGTTTCAAGGACACAAAAGATAGGATGGAACATAAGTCGAAAAAACAAAACTCATTGTCATGGAGTCAATTCTGAGTCATAGTAACCCCTATTGGATTTCCAAGGCAGTAAATTATTATGGAAGTAGATTGAACAATCTTGCTTCCATGTAGTGGCTGGTGGGTTTGAAACACCAACCCTTTGGTTAGCAGTCAAATACCTTAGACACTATGCCACCAGAGCTAAAACTCCTAAAAAGATGCAATAAGGCTGACCAAATGTGAAAGATTAAATCTATTATGGACAGAAACAAGTTTGAATGAGTTGTGCCTAAATTTTTCCACTTTGTGATTGAAGGAAGGCAAAGCTATCCTTTGGCTTATCTACTGAGTCTAATATTTAAACTCATATTCCCCACTCTGATACTTTGTTCAGTCATGCACAAGATAATTCTAGAGGTGTAAAACACACACACACACACACACACATACACGATCTATGTTCAAAATCCTTTAACAAACTCAATGTTAAACTTGTTTATGAAGGTTCCTTTACTATGAAACTTCTCAAATTCTTTGTTTCATTATTGTGTACCATGAATTTCCTGACAGGGATGGGACACTCTATACTTGCCACCAACCCACAAAAAAATTAATTAATTAACAAAACACGAACACACACACTATAGCAAGAGCTTGTTGATGATAAGTACCATTGAGTCAATTCTGACTCATGGTGACTCCATGTGACAGAGCAGAAATACCCTACAGGATTTCCTAGGATTTAGTCTTTATGGGAGCAGATAGCCAAGTTTTTCTTCCAAGAAGTCACAGGGTGGATTCAAACACTGACCTTTTGGTTAGCTGTCAGACACTTAATCATCATGCCACCATGGCTTCCAGACTTTAAGTTTTGGGATATTTAAGCAATTTTTATAAATATAACTTGAGAGAATGATTAAGATTTGAGGGAAGGGAAATTAAAAAAAATCTATCATGAAGGGGTATTAATTTGTCAAGAAAGGCAACCTGGTTGCACAGTGGTTAGAGTTCTGCTGCTAAGCTAAAGGTCAGCATTCAAAGTCACCAGTGACTCTGTGAATGTGCTTTCATAAGGATTATAGCCTAGAAAACCCTAGGGGGAAGTTCTACTCTGTTCTGTAGGGTCACTATGAGTTGAAATGGACTCAACAGCACATAATAGCAACAACAACAATCAGGCAAGGGAATCAGAACATTACAGAACAAAGCGATAGAGTCAGGAGCATAGTTTATTTGTTTTATTTCCTAATATGTTTTTACACAAGCTATATCAAGACTACAGTGGAAGAGGAAAGAGGGAGTGAAAAGGAGGCATGAATATATGCCATTAAAGGGCAAAACTTAATGGGGTTTGTGGAACTTTCTGTGTGTTGAGAGCAAATAAGATGTCAAAGATAATTCTGAGATTTTAAGGCTAGTGAAAAATGTTCTGTTAAAAATTGAGTTGAAGGGGAATCTGTAGATAAATTCAGTTTTATATTTGTGGAATTTGAAGCTACAGAAATCTCTGATGATTTCAGGGTGAGAAATGTAACCTTGAGGGGGAGACAACCCATGGTGATGGCTCAGTCAAACACACCATGACATCCCCCTCCAACAAAAATGTGAGAAACCAAATGAAACAGATACAGATGACATTCCTGGGACCCTGAGCATCAAAAGGAAGGATGAAGAATTAGATACAGCATCTATTGAGAAAAGAAATGGAATAAAAACTGTGAACAAGGGGGGTTACAGAGCAAAGGTATCCTGCCAGTTGGCCTGGCATAGCATGACAATCTTGAGATAAAGCCAGCAGCACAGGAAGGCAAATTCACAGAAATCCCAACAGGGCACAGAGAGTATACATACCTAGAGTGAAGCAAGTGAGCAGAACATAAACTAGATCTAAGGAGGGAAAGTACAGGAAGGAGGGCAAGAGTTCCAGGGATTTTGGAGTCCACAGAACATGGAGGGAGCCAAGATCCAGAGACATGACTGTTCACCAGAGGTGGTCTCTGACCATTGGAGTGGGTGGCACACATGGAGAAATAGATCCATAAAGTGTCAGCAGGAGACCCCCCACCCAGCTCTGGGAAGTCCATAGTCCTTGTGTTCCCTTCCCCCAATTGAGTGGCAGAGAACACCCTGTGCACTCCTGATCATCTGCTGTTCCTAGTCACCCAGCACCACTGCACCCCTGGTCAGTGATAAAGAGAATCCTGTGCATTCCTAGTCACCTACCATACCACCCCCTGGCCAAGGGGCTGAGAGCAGCCCTAGCTTCAGGTCACCAACTACATACCCCACATACCATCCCTGTCCCCCTGGCTACACAGTAGAGACCACCCAGTGTCCATAGTCACCTGACACACCCACTCCACCCAACACCCTACCCACCTGGCCAAGAACACACACTCTGCCTGATACTCTACTCATCTGGTCAAGTGGCAGAAAGCTTCCTACACCATTGTTACCCACCACATCTATACCAGCTGCTGCCTTACCCATCCATGAATGTCATCACACACCCCTGTGCCACTAAACTGATGACAGGCAATGGCCTACACACACATTCAGCCACCCTGTACGGCCAGTGAACACAGATGCATGTCCACCAATAACCTGCCAACCTGGAGATAGGTGGTAAGTGCTCCCATGCTGCCAGACAGGTGATCAGTGGAGCATGCCCATCCTGCCTCTCCTGATATATCAAAACAAAACAATCAATCAATATATAAATTAATAAAATATCACCTTAGTGACTCAGAGAAAACAGACAATAACAAATCAAGTGAGCAAAGTAAAGAGACAGAAAACCTTCCTGAGGAAGAGATGGTAATAGAACTACTTCATAAGAAATTCAAAAGACTTATATGTAAGATCCTTAAAGATATCATGGAAAATACAGACAAAACCCCAGAAGGATTCAGGAAAACAGTTCAAGAACAAAATAAAAAAAGCAGACAATTAGAAACCATGCATAAAGAACTAAGAAATCCCGATGATTAATAATAAAATATCAGAAATGGATAACATAATGGAAGGACATAGAAGTAGTTTTGACAATGGAAGAAAGAATGAAAGAAGTAGAAGACAGACCTTTTGATACTAATCTGCTTGAGGAATAATCAGAAAAAAAAGGAATGAAGAAAAAATGAAGACCTCCTAAAGAGTTATGTGGGAATGTATCAAGAGGAAGAATTCATGTGTAATTGGAATTCCAGAAGAGGAATAGAGAGGGAAAAACAGGTTTTTTTTTTTGTTTGTTTGTTTTTGTTTTAAGATTTATTCACAGAAAATTTCCATAATCTCATGAAAGACAAGATTTCCAACCAAGAAGCTCAACCAACCCTATACAGGATATACCTCAAAAGAAAGTCACTAAGACATATCATAATGAAACTTGCCAAAGCCAAAGACAAAGAATTCTGAAAGCATCTCATATACAACAAAATATCATCTACAGAAGGGTACCAATAAGCTCTGATTTCTCAGCAGAAACCATGCAAGCATGTAGGCAGTGGTATGACATATACAAAACCTGAAAGAAAAGAAATGCCAACCAAGAATCATATATCCAGCCAAATTGTCTTTCAAATACTACAATGGCAAAACAAGGACATTCCCAGATAAATAGAAAGAAAGGAATATGTAAAAAACAAACAAAAATAATGTTACAAGAAATTTTAAAGGGAATCCCTTTGGATAGAGAACCAATGACATCAGACAACAGCCTGAGATTAAGACACATACCATTATTACCCAGATAACAAGCCAGATAAGTTACTTTCTACTCAAAAATGAAATAAAGCTATAAAACTGAAAACAGGGAACCAGAGATGTTTATCTGTAAAAGATGGCAACTTCTAAACAAAAAGAGGGAATAAATGCTGCAGTTATAGAATTTCCATATGGAGAGGTAGTCAAGGTGATAGCAAGATATAAGAGTATTTTAATCTTAGGAATATAAAGGTAAATTTCAAATTAATCATAAAGGAAATTAATAAACCTACTCACCAAAATGAAGAAGAAAATCAGAAAGTCAGTAAAATAAAGGTAATGATGAAGAATACAAAAAAAGAAAATCTATAAACAGAAAGAACTCAGTGTATAAAATTACATGGAACAAAGAAACTATTAGTACCACACACACACACGTGCGCGCGTGTGCAGGCATACTTGTTGTTATTTGCACTAAGCTACATGCACACTTTGTTGTTGTTGTTGTTATGTGCCGTCGAGTCAGCCCCGACTCATAGAGATGCCTCCTTGGGTTTCCGAGGTGGTATCACTACAGAAGTAGGATTGCCCAACCTTCCTTCCATGGAGTGGCTGGTGGGTTTGAACCGCCAGCCTCTGGTTAGCAGTCAAGTGCCTTAGGCACTATGCTACCAGAGCTCCTTTGAAGTGAAATAGAAAACAGAAAAACAAATAGAATCAGTAAGACTAAAAGTTGGTTCTTTGAGAGGATCAATAAATTCAATAAGCCACAGGCCAAAATGATAACAGAAAACAATGAGATAATGCAAATAACCAGAATAAGAAATGAGACAGGAGATATTACAAGAGAACTAATTGAGATAAAAAGTATCATCACAGAATATTATAAAAAATTATACTCTATCAAATTTGAAAAACAAGTAAAAATGGACAAATTTCTGGAAACATACTATGTGCCTAAACAAAAACAAACAGAGGCAGAAAACCTAAAATTAAAGTGTCTTAAAAGATTCCCACCAAAAAAGGTCCTGCCCTAGATCACTTTATTGGAGTTTGACTAAACATTTCCAGAAGAATTGACATGAATTCTATTCAAACAATTCCAAAACATGGAAAAGGAAGGAATATTCCTTAATTTATTCAATGAGACCAGCATAACTCTTATACCAAAGCCAAGCAAACATACCACACAAAAAAATTAAAATTAAAGACTAATATCCTTCATGATTATAGACACAAAAATTGTAGCCAACAGAATTCTAAAACATATCAAGAAAATAATACCTCAGGATCACCTGGAATTCATACCAGGGTTGCAAGTTTGGTTCAACATTAGAAAATCAATCAACATAATTCACCACATAAATAAAACAAAGGAAAAGAATCACATGACCACTTCATTCAAAGCAGAAAAGGTGTTTGATAAAATCTAACAACCTTTCTTGATAAAAACTCTCAGCAATACAGAAATAGAAAGGAAATTCTGCAACATAATTAAGGACATGTGTACAAAACTAACAGCCAACATTGTTCTCCGCACAGAGAGATTGAAAGCGTTACTCATGAGAACAAGAATCAGACAAGGATGCTCGTTATCACCACTCTCATTCAGTGTTGTACTGGAAGTCCTAGCCAGAGCAATAAGGCAAGAAAGGGAATTAAGGGCATCCAAACTGGTAAAGAAGAAGTAAAATTATCCGAAGGCTAGTGGTTCAAACCCCCCAGCCACTCCCTGGAAGGAAGATGGGGCAATCTACTTCCATAGTGATACTGCCTCAGAAACCCAAGGAGGGGTCGCTATGAGTCGGGTCCAACTCAATGGCACATAACAACAACAACAACAACATGCACAGATGACAAGATCCTGTATGTAGGAAATCCCAGAAATTCCACAAGAAAATTACTGTAACAAATAAAAGAGTTCAGCAAAGTGGCAGCGTTCAGGATCAACATACAAAAATCAGTTGGATTCCTTAAAACCAACAAAAACTACAAAAAGGAAATCAAGAAAACATCTTTTACAATAGCCCCCAAAAGATAAAACATCTAAGCAGGGAGGTAAAAGACTCACACAAGGAAAACTACAAAACACTATTGCAAGAAACCAAAAGAGATCTGTATAAATGGGAAAGCATACTATGCTCATGGATTGGAAGACTTAACATTGTGAAAATGTCAATGCTACTCAAAGTGATTTACAGATAGAATGCCATCTCAATCCAGTTTCCATCAACACTCTTTAAAGGGATGGAAACACTAATCACTAATGTTATATGGAAAGGAAAGAGGCCTTAAATAGCTAAAGCATTTATTAAAGAATAATAAAGTAGGAGGCCTCACACTTCTCTATTTTTCCTAAAACTTAAATACTTATGCTAATCAGAAGACTTTAACAAAAGAGTAAAAAGAGACCCTACAGACTGGGAATTTTTTTTTTACAATAACATATCTGACCAAGATCTAATCTTTAAAATATAGAGAAAAGTTCAACACCTCAAGAACAAAAAAGACAAACATTCCAAGCAAAAAATAGGCAAAGAACATAAATGGACACTTCATCAAAGACGACATTCAGGCAGCTATCAAATTCTCTTGAATTGTTGAATGCAAAACCAATTTGTTCTGTAAACTTTCACCCACATCACAATCAATCAGTTAATCAATGAAAAGGAAAAACAAAACAAAACAAAAAAACACCATGGAACTAAAAGTTGATGTGCCAGATATGAAGCAAGATCCTGTAGGATAATTTGTTGGGTTAAAATAATCTAGTATGAGGAAGAAAATAATCATGCTTGCTCTGGGATGAGTCTTCAGACACCACCGATGTGGCTAGGTGAATTTGCAAAAAAGTTAAAAAAAAAAAAAAGAGTCTGGCTATCTTGGGGTGAAACCCTGATAGGCAATTGCTTTGCAGAGACAGCCAGTGTGGCCAGATAGGTATTTGGATTGGGCCCACAGTTTGAGAAAAGGGCAGAAATGGACCACATGGAAATTGACGCTCAGAGAAATTGCATCTGGACGGCAAACTTTCCAGGCTGCTGACGGCTGAAAATATCAAATTGTTTGACAAAGCAAACAGTGTGACATAACTGATACATACAATGAAGTTTTCAAGATGTCCACAGCAGAATGGTCTGTGCAGCTGACACAGTGCACCTATCCTCAATCTCAAACAATGCACTAGAGAAAAGACAAGAAAAATGTAAGACTTAAGGAGCTGGAAAACCCAACGGGACTGAAGTCACCCCTGCTCTTCCATTCACAGAGTAATAATGGGTATGCTGTTAGCTCAGTCTCTTTTTGAATGTCTCCTCCTCCTGCATCTGGTTAGCAGATAGCCCCAAACTCTGAAATAAAAAGTCTGAACGTTTGAAATACATTGAAAGATTCAATCTCATGTATATTACAGGTATGTTGTTGTTGTTGTTATGTGCCGTCGAGTCGGCCCCGACTCATAGCGACCCCTCCTTGGGTTTCCGAGGCAGTATCTCTACGGAAGTAGGATTGCCCAACCTTCCTTCCGAGGAGTGGCTGGTGGGTTTGAACCGCCAGCCGTCTGGTTAGCAGGCAAGTAGCCACTATGCTACCAGAGCTCCCATATTACAGGTATATGACCAAGTAAATGGAATAGTCCTTAAATGAGCTGGTGATTGATAATCACCCATCAAGTAACAATTAGGCATTTGAGATGAAAAGATAAGAAGAATGAGATTGTAAATCTTCGGGAATTTTTAAATACTGTCTGGTTATACAAAGTAGAAAAGTGAACTTTTATTGTCTCAGAAGATATTTGTGGTTTACTGGTCGGCTGTTAGGAGCTTTAATTGTGGTTTCTTTGTTCCTTCTCATCCTTAAAATATGTGATGAGTGCAATAAGCTTTATAGCCATATTCAAGTCTCTGTGTATACAAAGTCTACCCAACTCCATCTGGCAAACACCCCCTCTGCTTCTGAAAATTTCCCTCACCACTCACCCTAATGGCTGGCATTCCACTATCTTCTCCAGTCATCTGTGTTATCATTTGCGTATCAAGCTTATCAGACCTCAAAGTGCTTTTCATTTTCATTTCTTTCTGCTTTGGTTTTATTTTTATATAAATGGTTGATAAAACTAAAGCAGGAGCATGGCACTTCTCAGATGTTATTTGTATCATCAGGCATCTTGATTTTCCAATGTTTCACTGATTTAAAAGCAGCAAATGGACCCAGACGTAGGGAAAAATATATGTGGTGCAGCCAGTGTTGTCTGTCTTTTAACAGTGACTCTCCTGCACTGTCTGGTTGATCTGATTGGTTAATAGGACTATCAAGAAAAATCAGTTTGGAATCTTAAAGCAAATTACTATGTCTACTTGTCAGTTCTTAGTTTTCTTAAAACGCTTGTTAAATATTAATTTCAGGATCTTCTTTAACCTTTATTATTATTTTTTTCTTAACCTCATAGATAAACTCCAATCATTTTAAGGGAAAAAATAGAAAATAGAGATAAAGAAAAGTAAAATTCATTTATAATCTCACCTCCCAGGATAAAACAAATACACTACTAACATTTAAGGAGCTCTGATGGCACAGTGTCTAAGGCATTTGACTACTAACCAGAAGGTTGGAGGTTCAAACCCACCAGACACTCCTTGAAAGGAAGACTGGGCAATCTAGTTCCATAAAGATACCGCCTCGGTATAGGAGCAGTGGCTATGAGCCAGAACTGACTCCATGGCAGTGAGTTTGTTTTTTGTTGGTTTCCTAACATTTAAGTCAGTAATCTTTCAGAAGCACAAATGTGCACACACACACACATAGAGTATCTCATAACTTATGCTGCATTAATTAACCATAGAAAATTGCATAGCTTAAAATAATAACCACCAGTTTAGCTTACATATTATGGGTCAGCACTTCCGGCTGGACTCACCCGGGAGGGAGGTCCATGTGTTGTAATAAGATAGGTAGCTCTGCTTTTGGGGGTGTCTGGAGACAATTGTACCATGAGTTTCTTATGATGCAGCAGGCTTGTCTAGCTTTGTTCTCACGGTACCAGTAAAAGAGTTATCAACAGAAGCAAGAGGAAAAGTCCCAGTGTACAAGCTCTTCTCAAGCCTCTCATTGGATGATTGGCAAAACCATGCACAGGGACAATCCAGATTCAAGGGATGGAGAAACAGACTCCACTTACTGACGAACTGATCTGTATGGAAAGAATTTGTTGCCATTTTTATAGTCACTCATAAGCCAAAGACACAGTTTGGTGGGGAGATGGGATACTATTAGTATTTTAATTCAGACTTTTTCAAAAACACACAAACCTATATATATTGTGAATGCGTTCTCATATCAATATCTTTCACTGTACGTATATTGGGGCGAGAACTAGGTGGTGCCCATCTACCACTACCATACATTCCAACGAGGGACACGATAGATGGTCCAGATAGAAGAAAATAAAAATGGAGAATAAAATTCAAATTCTCATAAAAGTCCAGACTTACTGGACCAAATGAGAGTAAGGGAAGCCCTAAGGGTATCATGGTGAGATAACCTTTACACTTTGAACTGAAACCACACCCAGAGGTCACCTTTCAGGTAGGTAACGGATTGGCTCATGAAATAAACAATATCATGCATGAGTACTCCGTTTCTTTAAAATAATTTTAAAAATCATCTATATGAGACCAAACATGAACCGTTATCCTAAGCAAAGGTGAGACAGTACAGGGAGGCAGCAAACCCAGATGAATGGTAATGGAACACCCACGGCAGACCTAGTGACAATGTTGACACCGTGTAAAAATATAACCAAAGTCACTGAAAAATACGTATAAAAATTATTAAGTGAGAACCTGATATGTGTGCGAACTGTCATTAAAAACACGATAAAATATCATTTACAAATGTTTACCTTATGAAGAGTTTTCCAGTCTCTCCATCATCCTGGTGGCCTCCTCTTTCCAAGGGTCTTGTAAGTACAACCTTTGCTCACTTGGAGATATGGAGAAAACAGAGTGGAAGCTGAAAGGAAAGGTCAACCTAAAACCTGTGACTATGTATGACAGCTGATCACCCACACTAAAAATGTAAATTAAAAAATAAAATTGAATGTAAACATAACTATAAAGATTATCACAAGATTCTCACTTATTTATAAAGGTTAATTTTGGAAGAAAGTAATCTGAACGTTTCCACTTCTAGTGTATTAATATACTGCTGCAAAGGTGCAAACATGACCGTCTTTTCCTTTTTCGGGTGGTATTAGCCCAGGTAGCCGGGCCGGCTCAGACAGACCCTGGTGTGGCATTCTGTGTATCCTGAAGCACTTATCTCCAGTTTTGACCTGGGCTCTCTGCTGCCTCCAGTGTCTTTGCTGGCGAACCCCGGAACTCAGAAGAGATCATGTTACCTCGCTTGCTTTCACTGGCAGTGATAATCTTGGTGTCATGCATCAGCCCCCCCACCAGCTCTTGGGCCTTCTCAGATTCAGTGGAGACTTCCTCACCACTTCCTTTCACTTCAGGAACAATGGAAAAGCTATAGCATTTGATGTGCTCCCGTATACTGTGAGTAAACTCAGCCAGTAACACAGAAGGAGAAGGAGAATAAACGCCATATTATAGTCAAGCTGGGCCAGGTCCAAGGAGATGTCTAAAGGCTTTTGTCTGGAGAAAGCTAAACTCTCAGGGCTGATAACGCTGACTGGATGTCAACTGTATGAAAGAAGTAAAGTTCTTTAAAAACAAACTGCAAACACCATAAAATCATATTGTTTTCCACTTCCTTTTAGTGGCTTTGTTATGCGTATGCATTACAGTAGACATCCCTGCTAAAGAAACACAATAAGAATATTTTAAGGTTGTCATGCGTTTCTATATGTTCTGGAATTAAGACTGCATGGGTGAGTTTCTATTGATCCAGCACAGAGCGGGTAAGTTTGGGAGAGTAGAGAAGTGAAAGGCTTAAAAATTTCCTTCATTTGACCAACCTTTCTTCATTGTACATAGTTAGTTGCATTTGCAGAAAATGTTCTTTTCATTTTAAGTTTTCAATTTTCTGTGGCTATTTTTGTGAATTTCAATTCCTAGTTTCTTGTTGAAAGATCATTTTTCACTAGGGGCATATGGCAACACAATATTATATTGGAGAATTACATTTTGCTCTTTTATTGAGTATTCAGGTGTGGAAAGAGTAAGGCAAAACCAGGATGGAAAACTGAAAATCCAGTTGTAAGCTGGGGTTATAATATTACAAAAATCATCATGATTTGTTTGAATCCAGACATTAGATTATGGGACAGAAGTCATAAAATAATTACACAATTTAGTTACTACTTAATATTCAAAATTACAATAAGGATTAGAAAACAACTTTATTATTTTAATTTCCATTTACTAGTTACTCAATATCTTGTGGAAGATAAAGTGGGAAGTAGCAACAGCTCTTGCTGGGGACCTAATTGGTAATGGTTAACATCTATGGAATCTCATTTCTCCAAGGAGACAAGAAATACCTCCATTTTCAGAGAAGGACCACTTTCATTGTAAGCATGACTACTAATGTCCACATCAAGTTGGCTGACTGAAAGGAAAATGTTTATTGATTCAACCTTTCCATAACCTTTTACTTAAGTAAACATGTCTGAGACAACTAAGCAAAACATCAAATTTCACTCAACTACCATGTGGCCTTCTTTGCTTAAAGAACTTGGGATGGGTCACTACTACAGCAAAACTCCCAATAATATTGAGGATCTGGATTTTATATGTGATAATATATGATAATTATATGATTATATATGGTAAACTTTCCATCACATGAACACTTTTTCTAGGACCCTTCAACTTGTCTCCTCTGTATCTTCAGGTAAGTACTAGTAGCTAAAATTTTAGTACTATCACAACTGTAATAATACTGTACTATATCTCGTTTCTGAGATCCACCAGCCACTCCTCGGAAGGAAGATGGGGCAATCTACTTCCGTAGTGATACTGCCTCGGAAACCCAAGGAGGGGTCGGTATGAGTCGGGGCCGACTTGACGGCAAACAACAACAACAACAACATATCTCATTTCTAGTTTGTTGTAAATTAGTGTAAGCATATTCTCTTCAGAAGTAGGGGAGTAAGTCTGCACAGTTTCATCATCTTTGAGAATTTTCATCTCCTTGGCAACAGCGTGATCTTGCATCAACCATAACTTCAAGGTCTGAACCAAAACAAGAGCTTTATAGTAAGAATGCCAATATCCCCAACTCTACCTCATCTCATTCTTGCAGAACCTCAGATTTTACTCAACATTTAGAAAGTATGAAATATTCTCACAATTTATGATATAACTTTCATCGTATGTCCATCATCACTGAGGCAAGAAATGATTAAGGACAGACACATATGAGAAATAACATTTTATATGCATTTGTGGTTACACTTCATTTATTAATTCAACAAATATTTACTGAGCATCTACTATGTGCTAAAATGTACTAGGGGCTAAAAATACAAAGGTGAATAAAACATATACTGTAATATTCATGGTATGACTCCTCAGGAGAGAAACCTAAGGGTAGTATTACATTCATTACATACAAAAATAACGTTTTACAGCATATGTAGTTTGTTAATGAAAGGCATGGTTTTAAATTTTTCTTTCTTATAGTAATTTTTTTTTTTTTTGTTTCTGTTGCTCCCTAAAGCAACCCTTTGAAGAAGAGGCTAAGATCCTTAAGGAAGATGACTTATCTTCTATTTTCTACAGCAGTAGAAACATGTATTCAATTAATATAAACATTACATAAAACTACAAAGGTAAAAATTTAAAAAGATGGCTCTTAGGATATAGTTCTCTTGCTCATGATTTCAGATTATACTTTTTTTTTTTTTTAAGTCAAAGCCCATTTATTACATTTGGTTCCATATGATGGTATTATGATAAATGGAGTCCTTGGGAGGTACAGGAGGTCTTGAGTTAGCAGCTGACCACTAACTAAAAAGTTGGCAGTTCAAGTCCATCCAGAGGCACTTCAAATGAAAGGTTTGGTGATCTACTTTCAAAAGATCACAGCCTCTGAGTCCATGGAATACAGTCTGCTCTGAAACACACAGGGTAGCCATGACTCAGAATCAACCCAAAAGCTACTGATTTGGTTTGGGGTTGTGCTAAATACTCTGAACGAGTATTTGAGAAAGACTTGCATCAACAAAAACACCTTAAGCTTGGCATATACAGACTTAGCATAAAATTATCCATCAGTACAATTATACCCAATCATAATAGAATGACTAAAACTCCAGTCAACTGAAACTCAGGACCCTTTGTTCAGTCAGGGGTAGTTGAGAACACTAGTGGTTAATGGTTGAAGAGTTGTGCGGTAGCCTGTCTCTTTCTTATGAACAATTATCTGATGAAAACGTCAGACCTGAAGTTCAGTGGAGGCAATACAATGTATTGTTCGGAGACATTCATCAAATCTCCAGATGATGGGAGATAATGTGACATTCTTTTTCAAATGGTAGGTTCTTCTTTGAGTCTGCTCTAAGTAGAGTGGGCAGTAGTTACGGTGTGCAATGACAAGAAGATGATTTACGTCATTTCAAGAATGATGTAAATTTTTCAAGGGATTGTAAAAAGGATATAATAAACATAGGCTAATAGGATATACCAGCCACTCCTCGGAAGGAAGGTTGGGCAATCCTACTTCCGTAGTGATACTGCCTCGGAAACCCAAGGAGGGGTCGCTATGAGTCGGGTTTGACTCCACGGCAAACAACAACAACAATAGGATATAAGAAATGTTTTAGCCAGTTTTACTTCCCTATCCAAGACCCCACTTGGAGAGTTTTCCCCCAAAGGCCCAAATCATTAGAAAGCAAATAAAAGTGTCTTATATCCCAAACACATTTGTCACTATCTAAGTATTGTTTTAAGAGCCCTGATGGCACAACGTTATAAAAGCACTCAACCAAAAGTTTGGCAGTTCAAACTCACCAGCCACTCCATGGAGGAAAGATGTGGCAATCTGCTTCCATAAATTTACAGTATTGGAAATCCTATGGGACAGTTCTATTCTGTCTTATAGATTCGCTATGAGTCAGAATCCACTCGAGGGCAGTGGTTAAATATTGCTTTTGGTATTATTTTCCAGCTGTGAATTCATTTGGGCTCATCTCTGAATTCTCTTCAGATTCCCTTCACCTCTATTCCATTTATGAGCTCAGAAATGAAAAAGCACAACAAACCCACTTCAGCAAAGATCTAACTACTATTGAGCATTACAGATGGCTTCGTTTATGACTTCTCCCTAGATGATTTTTCCCTGGTTTACTACTTAGAATCTCTCCTAAGTCTTACAAAAATCCATACAAGGTTATATTCATAAGCATTCACAGACATACACTCAAACACACACACATCCTTTTTTAATTATTCTTTTTTTCAGATTGAAGCTTTCTTGGGTGAGAACCATAGCTGGCTAATTACACTCCATGCCCCATCCCCCGCAACAAAATTTCCAAAGAAAACAGTTGAAAGTTCACTATGGCTAGTGTCTGTATGAAGCAGCCTTGAGAGCTGTGGAAAGCAGCTTACTCTCTGTGGGGGGGGTCGGGGGGATGGAGGGGAGAAAGTGATTATGTTGTATGCAAGGCCTTTAAATTGAGGGAGAATTAACTCAGCTTATAATAAATCACTGTTGACATCTTCACCAAAGACTTCATGCTCTCCCAAGCCAGAGGGAGTTTTTAGCTT
The DNA here is from genome assembly GCF_000298275.1 of Orycteropus afer afer. Lineage (NCBI taxonomy): Eukaryota > Metazoa > Chordata > Mammalia > Tubulidentata > Orycteropodidae > Orycteropus > Orycteropus afer. The sequence goes on along the minus strand of NW_006921605.1, from coordinate 11,647,308 downwards.
GCCAAGAGGGAAACTCCACAAACGCTGGCTATTATGTGCCCGTGCAACCTTCGAATGGGAGGTTCTGAAGGGTTTTCCCTAGACAGTCTGAGCAAACTCCGTGGAGAATAGCTACACTGCTAAAATAAACAAAGGTTGATTAATAACTTATTATCATATTTGACAATTGGAACTTTGGAGAATGTGTAACAGCAGGAGGTCCTGTCTTTGCTTCATTTGTTTTCAGCTTATATATTGGTATTTCATTTTTTAAAAAAATCAACCAAAGTCAAAAGATTGAGGCATGCCATCTTTCTTCCCATACTTTGAGGGAGAAAGGAAATTCTTTCTCCAATTTTCTAAGTAAGAATTGCTGGTCTACCAATTTTGATGAGATTTTTATAGACTCTACAGTTTATACAGAAAAAATATTGAAGTTGTCAAAGATTTCATTTTGCTTGGATCCACCATCAAAGCCCAGGGAAGCAACAGTCAAGAATCAAATGGCATATTGCAGTGGGCAAGTCTACCTTTTTAAAGTGTTTTAAAAAAGAAAGAAAGCAAAAATGTCACTTTGAGGACTAAGGTGGCACCTGACCCATGCCATGGTATTTTTAAATGCCTCATGTGCATGTGAAAGCTGGACAATAAATAAGGATGACCAAAGAATTGATACCTTTGAACCATGGTGTTGGCAAAGAATAACGAACATAGCACAGACTGCCAGAGAAGGAACAGATCTATCTTGGATACATACAACCAGAGTGCTCCTTTAGAAGCAAGGATGGCAACACTCTCATTTCTTTGGACATGTTTTCAGGAGGGGCCAGTCCCTGGAGAAATACATTGTGCTTAGTGAAGTCGAGGGGCAGCAAAAAAGACCTGCAATGAAATGGATTGATACAATGGCTGCAACGATGGGCTCCAACACAGCAACAATTGTGAGCATGGCACCAGACCAGACAGTGTTTCATTATACTGTCCGTAGGTTCACTGTGAATTAGATCCGACTTCATGGCACCTAACAGCAGTTTATAACTTGCTCTCTAATTTTTTTGCTTAATTTTCTTTTCACAAAGTTCCTGAAAAAATGAAGATAGCTGCTGTGTTATCTATTTTCCGTAAAGGTAGGTAAGAGAAGGCAGAATAAGGAATCCATTCAAGCTACAGTCATATATCCAATCTCTATCATTTAGAAATCCATCATTCAGAGGATGTGTTTCTTAATGGATAGAATCAAATTTCATCCTGTTGACATGTATTAGAAGCATTAAAATAATATCTCAAACAGAGTGCTGGTCAACCTGTACAACAATATTTTTTTTCCTCATACCTCTGTTATTATCAACATTTGTACTCATCATCCAAAGTGATCAGTGACAATTGGATTCCAAATGATTGAGCTTGGTCTTCTCCAAGGAGCTGGAACCCATCTTGGTACTCAGACTTTTAACACATTTTAGTGAAGTATATTCCTGTGTGATAAGTAGTCTTTGCTTGCTCCTCTAGATCTGCTTTCTGGCTGTCCTGTGCTGCTAGTGCTAGGTGTCCTGAGAGGCTGACCTATAACATTTTCAACCATGTCCTCCTTCACCTCAGGCTTCCAGTTGTGTTCAACCAATCGGAGGCCATAGCAAGAGATGAAAGAGAGACTAAAACGAGACTGAAACATTGAACCCCATACCCACCTCCCAGCTCGCTCCTTGCTGGCAGCCACTGATGGTCATAGCCCTCATTCCAAGGATCTTCCTATAGAACTGCTCTCTCTGGCTTCCAGGAATTACTCTGCTTCTAGCTCCTTCCAGCCCCAGGAACAGCATAGTTGCCTGGATGGTTTCCCTAAACCCTGACCACATCAGGCAATAAGCTCTAATGTGAAATTTTCCTCAGATCATCCAGATTGGCTGAGATTCAGGGAGAGCCCTGGTAATAAATAGATGGAGGGTGAATTGGGTGTCCATCTTTGTGATGGATTACAAAATGTGTGCATAATATTATAGACATATTTAAGATGTTAATGAAATCACTCTACTAAGAAGACTTCAGTATACTCTTTCAAGGTGTAATTGATGATTTGGTATCATTGACCAAATCATAAGAAAGTTATCAAGCTATATTAAATGGCCTGGATTGATACAGCTTTTTGTTTTGTTTTTGTGGGGAGATTGATTGAGAAGTAGTTATAAATCCAAATTATATGTAAAAACTATATGAACAAGATCTGAATGATATTTTCAAATTAGTAAACTTTACTTCAATAAACCAGAGTGCTCCTTAGAAGTGAGCATGGTGAGACTTTGCTTTGGATGCACCATCAGGAAAGAGAAGTCTCTAGAAAAGGACATCATTGGTGGTAAAGGAGGGGTCGTTGAAAACAAGAGAAGCTTTCATTGAGATGGAGTAACGCCATAGTTACAACTACGGACTCAAACGTACTAGTGATCGTGAAGAGAACACAGATCTGGGAAACATTTTTTTCTGTTATACATGAAAGTCACAGTGAATCGAAGCCAATGCAACAGCAACTAACAACAATAAGAGAGTAGTAAGGAATAACGAAAATGATTAGAGGATAGCCTGTGTTAATCAGGCATCTTTGTCCATTTTTCACTAATGTGATGTTAGCTTGGCTAGTTATCATGCCAGGATTTAACACTCATATTGAAAATATATATTTTTAAAGTAAATTAAGTTATATGATGTGATAGGTAGATAATTAAAAAAAAAAAAAAAAAGTACATGAAATTCCAGTACTCACTTACTGAATGGTTTCTACTGTATAGCTTAAAAACTCAAATACTGTTTCTCTTTCAAATTTTAACTATGTGATATTAGTAAACAAATGAATTAATTGATAGGCTTTATGAAAATCCTCTGATGTTAAATCACAGACGTTTCCATTAGTTACAGCAGTTGGGTATATGGCCCATGTGGCTTGCTGAGCACTGACGATTATTTTCTGTTGCAATGCACTGTGGCATTTTGGTGAACTATTTTGGTATTAGTACATTCCTAAGTATAGCCAATAGGCTCCTATTAATAGAGTTGATATTTTCAGCTTAAGCTTTAGTTTTGTGAAACCATGTTGTTTAATGTGGCCTCTTAAAAGAAAAAAAATTACTATATTTAAGTGGGACTCCATCCATATGTGTGTACCCAAGTCCTCTGCCTATGAAAAGAATAGTATTGGGCTGATATATAGATAAACACATATTAAGTATTGTTACAATTCCACACAATAAATGAATTTTATAAAATAGAAAGATTTTCAGTGTAATAAGCTTCTCACATCTGGTGGGGGTGAGGGGTACTGACAACAGCATAAGGTGTCATGAATATTTAAAGAGAAAAGGAGATTGCCAAGAGACTAAAAACTCCCTATGGACATCAAGCTCTGACAGACAGATACAATGCATATGCTGTGATAGACATGATTCAGTATGATTCATATGATATATGTAGACATACATGCATTTATATGTATACATGTGATACTCATCAGGTAGCTATGAAGTCAAAACAATGGGCTTCCAAATGTTATTTTCTTGTTGCTACATCCCTATGACTCTTTCCAGCTGTGTATGTGTTTCTGTTTGTGTTATTTTTCTTTTTGTCTGCAAAAACAGCCACGGTAACAAGTCAGACAAGTTCTCCCACAAACAAACTTAACACTGTTAATCAATCACTCTTTGCACTTTGAGAAGTTACTTCCTCCTGAAAACCACTTGGGAAATGAACCATTCTTCCTCTTCTTCAGATTGGATAATTGGAACAAGGGGAGTTGACACACTTGTGGCTATATATTGACATTTTGAGACGAGGGAAATTAAAAGTAGTGATTCTTGAGGATGGGCATTCAATTCTGGCAAGCATGGATCATGTAAGGAACACGAAAGCCATTAATCACCCGTCATTACTTACTTGTGTTCACTTGCTAGCTTTCTATTCTAAAATTTACAATCACATCCTCTGTACTCCACAAAACTAGAGGCTAATTCTCTGGCCAGCTCAATGATCAACAAAGCCAAGAAACAGGGCACAAAGATGACTTTTTGCACACAAAATTTCATGCGCTTCACTCAAAGTAGAGTCACCAAGTTCATGTGTTACTTATTTTTACATTATACCAACTTTTCTGAAAGTGTATGATAATAAGTGTTCATTGAGCCAAAAATCTTTTTGGGAAAAATGTGCACCAAAAATGAAAGACTGGACAGCATCTGAACAGGTTTGTTTACCACGAATTCCTCTTCTCAGAAGCTTTAATGTGTCACTCCACTCTGAGTCTCTGGGAGGTTAGTCAGTGGCTATTTCAGAATTCACTTGATCCTTGTTTTCAGAACCCTCACTTCTTTAGTAAACACAGCTTTAGGCAATTATAACAAGCTGATTAACCAATCTAAAGAAATTGGAAGAAAATAAGGTAGATTGGTGGGTGAGATCATTAGAGTTATCCATAATTATGCCAGTAATTAATAATAGGTGGTATTCTGATTACCCTATAATGAGAGAACATTAAATAAATAAACAGCATTAACTCATCATGCAGGAGTGACCGGCACCATTTTGTAGAATAGCAAATAACTCCACGGAGTTTGGCTCAAGGATTTGCTGGGCTCACCACAACCAAACAGAATACTTTCTTACAGGAGGACCTTTGATCATACACAAAACGTAAGTGATAAAATATTTAAATTTTAAAATTAGGAAGGATTTGAAAAAAATTGACCTCATATAGCTTCCTTATTTTACAGAGAAAGGGAATGAAATTTGTGAAGACCACTAAGTGGTTAGTGTGTGATTAGTTGTTAAAAAAAGAAAAAAAAAAAAAAAAGGATACAACCCAAATCACCTGTTTGTCACCTAAAACTAATATCGCACCATGCCTAATACATAAAATATTTGCAAATGATAAAAATAAATGATAAACGACTTTTGTCCATTCTTTCTAACTGAGGTACAGGATAAAACCTGAAGCTAGGCATATTCATAACTTACTGACAGATCCAATAAGTTCATTTTTGGATGATATTTTTAATTATTTAACAATACAAGGATTTGTGGGGGAACTGTGATGTGCTGCCTACATCTCCTCTCAAGGAAGAGCTTGTTACCCCAGATTCTGGGAATGCTGTTGGTAGTTAACCTTCACCTCTCAGCAGTGCCTTGTGGCACCACCTTGCTTATTGGAACTTGAAGGAAAAAGAAGAATGTATTGTCCTTTGTTGCCCTCCAGTCAATCCCAACTCACAGTGACCCTACAGAACAGGGTAGAACGGCCCCATAGTGTTTCCTAGGTTGTAATCTTTACAGTTGCTGCAAGGATGGGCTCAAGTATACCAGGGATCGTGGAGCTGGTGAGGGACCAGGCCATGTTTCGTTCTGCTGTGGATGGGGTCTCTGTGAGTCAGAGAGGACTCGATGGCACCTAACAACAACAATAACAATCTTTACCAGAGCAGATGACCCGGTCTTTCTCCCTGGGGGGCTTTGACTCTCCAACCTGTTGGTTAGCACCTGAGCTCTTAATCATTGTGCAAGCAGGGATCCTTAGTGGAGAAAGGTAGTATAGGGTAAGCATCTAATTTTACCCATTGAACTTAGTCTTTATCCTTGATCTCTGAGAGAAAACCTCTAAAACTTTGGACTTTGCCCAGTGATTGAAGTGCTTTTATGGAGGCTCATAGACCGCACTTGAGGGTTTCTGCTAATTAGGTGTCTCCTTGGTGGAGGCTGGCCAGGTGAGCAAGACCATCAGGTGATAATCAGCCTACCTCAGGGAGCAGACAGGGATTATTCAGTCAATATGCATATGCAGTGAAGCTCTAATACAAGCTCTGAAAACAGAAGCTCTGTGGGTTTCCTGGTGGGTGCTAGACGTCACTGCCCATGGGAGGGAAGTGTGTCTTTTCTTGGGAAATGGAAGTTTTGCATCAGGAACCCTCTCAGGCATCGTCCTGTTTGTGTCTTCATTTATATTCTTTTGTAAGTAAGCAAACAAGCAAACAAAAACCCTCTGTAGTTTTAAGGATAGTGCTTCCTTGGGTTCTGTGTGTCATTCTAGCAAATGGTCATCAAACCTAGTAGTAGTGGGAGCCAGCAGGTCAGCAGTGAGGGGGAGACCTTGCATCCCCTGAACTAATGACTGGCATCCTGAAGGGTAGTGAGAAAACCCCACGTTAGTAGCCAATAGGTCAGAAATAAGGGGGCCGTGGGGATCCCCAAACTTAAAGATGGCATCTAAATTCTTGGGTAAACTTAATAGTCCTTCTTCCTTTCCTCCTTCTCTTCCTTGCTTTCCTTCCTGGACTCTTGAGAGGTGCATTTAATCCATTAACATTCAGGGTAATTATTGGTAAGTTTGAATTTGTTGCTGTCATTTTGTTATGTGTTTTTTTCATGGTGTCCCTGGTTTCTTTGTTCCGTATTATTTTCTGTGCTGAGCTCATTATGTTTATGAATCATGTTATCATTTCCTTTGTTGCTGTTGTTTTAGT
>NW_006921605.1:11570213-11637482 GCF_000298275.1 Orycteropus afer afer | reverse complement strand
ATATCCTTCCCTTCAAGGCTCAGGGTCCAAGATTATCTTCTGTGTCTGTGTTAATTGGTTTCCCTTTTCTTTGTTGAAGAGGGTCTGTGCAGTCTTTCTGCTTAGTCCTCCATCTTGCCAGGTTCTCTCTTTGCTGGACTTTTGACCCTACTCTGAGAGACATATATATATATAGTCCAGAGCACATATTTTATGATAGAAAATGGCTTAATACATTTGAGATGTGTAATTGAAAATGCTTTCAGATGAAAGGAAAATTCACAAAAAGTGATAAACTTGAGTTGATTAGAGTTTATTATTTATCATTTATACCGTGGGTGACACTTTCATTTCATTTGGTAAACTTTAACTGTGGACCTTCAAAATTTAAAGGTTTCATAATCTCAATATTTCTACTTATTCTGAAGTAGGATATAATTGAAGACTGAACTAATCCATGGACATTGTTTATTACCATTGTGTATAAGTATGCTGATGCATCTCTGTCAAATATGACAAAAATATTCTCGTGCGGATGAATTAGTTGATGTTTGCACTATCCACTGTGGGGCCCCACGAATGCTTTTGTGAGTGGAGTTCTCTTGAAAAAGTGCTTTTTGTCTGGACCATTTGCTAAATCGTATTCCTGAACTCACTATGGCCCATCTTTCCCTTTTGCAGTTATGGCCCCCGTATGTCTGAGCATATTGTATTTTGCATTCAGGTCTCACTGCTCTGGTTCATATGAAACACTACCGTTTATTTATTACTACATCTCACATTTGTTTTATCCATCACAAGTTAATGTTGGTATGAATTAGGCCCTGGAGATGTAATATCATCTTTAAAAAGCTGCCCTGAAGACAGAAAGCTGAGCATCAAAAGCAGAAAAAGAACCAACGTGCATAGCCTGAGTTTCCTAGTTCATATTTCTTGTATGTAACTATGTGAACAGCTTAGAGTCACAATCCATATATTTATACACACACACACACACACACATATATGCATATTTTTTTTTCTTTCTGTCAGAAAATAGCCATTAGACTGCAAAGAAAATATGCAAAATGTAGTGATGACGGGATAGAGGTATCTGCCCAAAAACTTGGAGGCAGAACCAGAAGGAGAATGATAAATGATTCTACGAAGCTAATACTCTATCTTTAAAAAAAAAAAAAAAAAAAACCAACTCATGGCCATCAGTCTGTTCAGTCTTATAGTGACCATACAGGACAGAGTAGAGCTGCCCTGCCACAGAGTTTCCAATGCTGCAATTTTTATGGAAGCTAGTTGCCACGTCTTTCTCCTGCAAAGCAGCTGCTGAGTTTGAACCACTGAACTCTACGTTGGCAGCCAAGTGCGTAACCATTGCCCCATCAGAGCTTCTTACTGCGTCTATAAACATTACAGCCTTGGAAACTCTATGAGGCAGTTCTACCCTGCCATATAGAGTCATTATGCATCAGAATTGACTCCATAACAAAGAGTTCACTCTCTTTACTTGCTCCTTATTTTACATCTTTCAACCTTTCTCAAATCAACAATGGTATTTGGAAGATCTCCTGGTTTTACTGGTTGTATGCTGACCTGTAAATATTTCCTAAATAAAATAACTCCCAGCAAAATAATCTCAGGTTATGAAAAGTACCAAACAAATGTTATGGAAATGATGAACCAGAATTGAGAAAAGTTGAAAATAAGCAATTAATCCTAATTTACTCAATTATTAAATAATTTCAATAATAGGGCTTTGGAGTCCCTAGGTGGCACAGACATTTAAGGGCTCAACTACTAGTCTAAAAACTGGAGGTTCAAACCCATCCATCATTGAGTTGAAAGGACACAGACTTAAAAACCCTTTGAAATAGTTCTCCTCTCTCTATATATGGGGTCATCATGAGACAAAATCAACTTGATAGCAACTAACAACATTCTTAATGATCGCTGGTGACACAAAAGTCGAGTGCTCAGCTGCTAATGGAAAGTTTAGCAGGGACACCTGGTGATGTGCTTGCATAAAGATTACAGCGGAGAAAATGCTATGGGGAAGTTCTCCCTCCCATGAGGGCTCTATGAGTCAAAATTGACTTGATGGCACCTGAGAAGGACAACCACTCAATTATTAAAAATAATACAGGTACAACTCAGTTTTGTGAACTGAGGCAATTACCTTGTTGATGGATTTTCCTGGGAGCCGAGCATAGTGCCAAACAAAACATTTAAAACAGGCATGTGGTAAGCATATTTATGTATCTGGCACAAAAATAAGCACCAAGGATTCAAAGTCCATTTACTGGCCCAGCCTTCGAGGCATCAATATTAATTGAAAACCTTTCAATGAGATGGAGGCATTAAGTTATTACTATGGCAAACAATTTTGTAATGCAGGAGGCTAAGGACTCATTTATTAAATACTAACGAGTTACCATCAAGTAGGTTTTGACACATGGTGACTCCATGTGTGTCAGGTCAGATCTGTGCTCCATAGAGTTTTCATCCCTGTGACCTTTCAAAAGGAGCCCTGGCAGTGTAGCTAAAGTGCTTGGCTGCTAACTGGAAGGTCAGTGATTTGAACCCACCAGCAGCTCTGTGAAAGAAAGAGGTGCCAGTCTGTTTAGGTTAAGATATACAGTGTTGGAAACCCTATGGAGCATTCTACTCTGTCCTACAGGGTCTCTATGAGTCAGAATGGACTTGTCAGCAATGGGTTAGGTTGGGTTTTGGATCGTTGAGAAGCAGACCACCAGGCTTTTGTGAGGTGCCTCTAGGTGGGTTTGGACTGCCAACTTTGTGCCACTCATCATCTGTATACATTGCATTTGGGGAGTTTGCCACTGTGTTCACTATTGTATGCCATGCCTGAGTATATTCTGTGGATGTACATTCCGGGCAGATGTTCAAGGGAAGAAGCTCCTCTTTAGATTTAAAAATGCAAGATAATTCAGACAGACCTTATGGCAAAACTGTAAGGTCAACCAATATCAATTGGGGCAAAACAATATTCAGTGACAATATTCTGAAATTCAGATCTCACATCGTTTATGAACCATCCAATACTGTTTATCATTGTAACCTGAATGAGAATTCTGCCTATTCCCAGGTAATAAGGAAATTGTATGGAAGTAGGCAGGTGTGTGTGTTTATATGTGTGCACGTGGGCATATGTGTAGAGTGGAGGGAGGTGGGGAGGCTGCAGCCTGGATCACAGGGTGGATTGGGCAGACACGAGAAGGGGCTGTGTATTGGACTGCCCTCAGCCATCACCTTGAGATAATCAATGTCTGCTTCTCCCCCTATTAGCAGGAAGAAATTCTGTATTGGCAACCAACCATCATCCTAATAACGGTAGGATCAAAAATGCTTTGTTTAGGACAATCATCCAGCATTTTGTATCTGCTTTGCTTCCAGATCATCTTGACCATAGCTCATATTTTAAAGTGACTTCTCTCAGTGACTTTTCAGTAGTTTATTGACTAGCTATCTTGAAGTAACGTCAGAGACTGTCTCTATGAAGCCAGTGGGTCTATGACATAACTGTCACTGAGTTCCCAGATTATCTGTACCAAAATACAGCTATGATGAGTGTGTCGCTGCCCAAACATGTTTTATATGCCAGAGGATGTTGAAATGATGCCTTGCTGGAACAAGCTCTGTTTACCACATTGCCTTGACTTCATGAGATGGGGCACATTCTGTTTGGGATGTGCCAGCCAAGGTCATCATTGTATAAAGCAGGAGCCCACAAATTGCCATTTCTTAGGTGACCTGATAGTCTCTGTTCACAGCAAAGGCTGAGAGTAACCCGTGGTTTCTCTGGGACGTGGCAAAGCAAACTTAGTCACAGTTACTTGGTTGGATCCAGGAAAGAAGTTGGCAACCACGATGAGTCATTAGTGAGCAGAGACCTTGTCTGTAACTCTCCTTAAAGGTTATGTGCTATTCTAAAGTTACATATTTGGATTGATATATTAATGTGGCTAAATTGTGGTTGCCTAGAGACAATTTGGAAGCCACCAAGTTGAATGACGGTGTTCTTTGTACCCATTATATCATCTTAGACATCAGGCTTCACTCCTTTTAAAAACAGGTATAGAAGTGCCTCTTCTCATCTGTGAAAGAAGCAGCATGTTACAATTGTCTTCTTCATCCTATTAACAGATATTTAAACTCAAGAACACTTTATTCATTTGGCAGTATCCTCTCATGAAGTTTTATATTTTTGTGGATCATTTGGTTTAAACAGTGTACTTTTGAAGAGACCAAAGAGATTGAAGGGGTGGGAAATGAAGAAACTAAAACAATTTCAAAACATGCTTTGTGCATTATTTCTGATTTTTTTTTTTACTCGTTCAATCAACAACTTTAACTGTTGTCATACTGTCTATGATGTCTTTGATGATACCCGAGGAAGAAAGTGAAGATAAATACAATGCTCATTCTTTTCTTAAGAAAATTCTATTGGACAAATGTCATATATGAAACAAAAACCAAGAAACCATACTTACTGCCATCATGTTGATTCCGACTCATAGCCACCTCTATTGGGTTTCCAAGGCAGCAAATCTTTACAAAAGTAGATTGCCCTACCTTCTTTCCATGGAGCAGCTGTTGGGTTTGAACCACCAGCCTTCTGGTTGGCAGTCAAGTGCCTTAGGCACTAAGCTACCAGAGCTCTGAGAAATATTTTAGAGAAATGAAAAAGCAAAAAAAGTCAGACAGAAATTATGATGTAGGTCCATGAAGTTACACCAAGTGTGCTGGCCTCTCCTGCCTCCCCACCCACTTCCTCCACCTCTTTCACTTCTGCCACCCTAAGACAGCATGACCAACCCCTCCTCCTTTTCTTCCTTCTTAGCGAGTCAACTTGAAGACAAATGCTTGTCATAGTTGATAGCCATATTCTGTCTTTCAAAAACTCACTGTTTAAAAAAGATAATTATCTTGTAGACTGTCACTTTGAGAACTAAGGTGCACCAGACTCAAGTCATGGCATTTTTAGTCACTTCATATACATGTAAAAGCTGGGCGATGAATAAGAAAGACCAAAGAAGAACTGGTGCCTTTGAATTGTGGTGGAGAATATTGGCTAGACCATGAGCTACCAGAAGAACAAACAAATCTGTCTTGGAAGAAGTATAGCCAGGATGCTCCTTAGGAGCAAGGATGGTGAGACTTCACCTCATGTGCTTTAGACCAGTCCCTGCAGAAGGACATTATGCTTGGTCAAGTAGAGGGTCAGTGGAAAAGAGACCCCCAAAGAGATCAACTGCCACAGTGGCTGCTACAGTGGGCTCAAATATAGCAATGATTGTTAGGATGGCACAAGGCGGGGCAGGGTTTCATTCTGAAGTACATACGGTCGCTGTGAGTTGGAACTGACTCAACAGGACCTAACGATGACAGACTGTTAGGATAAGCAAAGTTAGAGGCAGATTTAAAAAAATCAGGATAGAGAGACTCTGGAAATTGCAAATCAGGAGATTATTTTAGGGGAAAGGAAGGAGAGGGAAAGGAGGAAATGGAGGGAAGAGAAGGAAAGAAACAAAAAGTACACATTTGGTCGAGATGTTCACTTTAGAACGATGACCTTCCTCTCTTGTTCCATGCTGAATACTGTGTCTCCATGGACTACACTTGGGGGTGGAGTTTCAGCTGGTATCTACCTACTGCCAAAATGTGTGATAACAAATGGAAAATGTAATGAAACATCTCAATGTCTTAGTTACATAATATACAGGGTTCAAATATTTGGCAGTATCCTGATAATCAACTGAAGTTTTCACTTTTCATCTGGCTATTTTGGTGCTGTGTAGACATAATCCAAGAACTGGAACAGTAGGAAAATTGCCATAGTAATGCTGAATTTTACTGGCTTAGTGATGAGGGGAAAATCCTGTATTGCTTGCCAGATAATAACTGGCTTTGGTTGGTGCTATTAGTCTCACGCTTTTTAGGAGCACTTAATTCAAAACAAAATTGCAGGCTTGCCTCCCACCCTAATGTGTTGAGACTGCTATAATAAGCAAATGTTCAAAGTGTTCTTTATCCGACCAAGAGGGTAGGTTTCTTGTTCAAGCTCCATCCTTACAAAAAAAAAAAAAAAAAAATTCGTTTGGTGAACAACGCTCCCTGATTTAGCACAAGCAAGCACAGCGAGATGCATCCAGGCTTATAGCACAGAAATCTGAGTGCCAAGGTTTAACCTGACAAAATAATCACCATGGAAAAACAACTTACAAATCACACTGGTCACTGAAATTGAAGCCTCGTTTCCTAACTGGCTTGTCATCTAAGCTCTGAAGAAATATGAGCGATTGTTAATAGAGGTTTAGAGTTACTATCGTAGGCCTCCACTTTAGACATTACTTTGGGACAGTTGCTATAGTACATGGACCACATCAACACTGGAAAGATATTGGATTAACCTCTTCATTCTCACAGTACTTCAAAGCCTATATTATACTGCAATAAGCTTAAGCCTTTGACACTTCAGCAATGATGTTTTGTCCATAGGCTTTACTTTATGTTTCAAGCCCATCAGTGGCATTGTTTACTTGAATAAGAGTGTGTTTGGGAAAATGTCTCCTAAGAGGAGTGAACTAATACTTGTAATTATAAAAATAAAAAAAAAAAAAAGAAAAAGAGAGAGAAGAAAACTATACCATGGTTTTCTCTATACATGGAAACCTGAGCTTTTTGAGGAAAGGTAAAGAGAGTTTAACACTCCTAGCTCTGCTAATTCTACTAATGGCAGCATCTATGATAATAAAACACCACACCAGACACTGCTGAGTTGATTCTGACTTATGGCCACCCCACGTGTGTCACAATAGAACTGTGCTCCAGAGGATTTTCAATGACAGATTTTGGGGGAAATACAGCTGACCGTCGAGCAACATAGATTTGAACTGCATGTAGCCACTTATACATGGATGTTTTTGATGATAATGGACATTGGAGAAATTCAAGAGCTAATAGACACTACAGGAGGAAAATGAAAGGAAGATGACTTGATGGAAATGAGTGCTTCAGAACTAGTGCCAGACAACGAGGAAGGAGATGTAGAAGAAGCAGTGACAGAGAACAAATTGGCATTGGAGAATCTGGCAGAAGTGTCCTGGTATTCAAGACTGCTTTTGATTGCTTTTACCACACGGACACTTCTATGACATGAGCACTGAAACCAAAGCAAATGGTGGAAGAATGAGTGGTAATATATACAAACATTTTTAGAGAAGTAAAGCAAAAAGTCAGGCAGAAATTATCATGCATTTCTGAGCATACCTGCCTCTCCTACTGCCCTGTCTACCACCTCTGCCTCCACCTTTTCTGCCTCTGCCCCCCCCCCCGATACAACACAGCCAGCCCCACCTCCTCTTCCTCCTTCTTTGCTACTCAATGTGAAGACCATGAAGATGAAGACCTTTATACCGAGCCAGTTAATGAATAGTAAATAATCATCAAGCCATACTGCTAATAAATTTATCTATTGTGTACCTGAGTTTCTTCATGTGAAAATCTAATAAGTGTACGGCAGGAACTGTATCAATAGATTGTTTATGTTATCGGTAAGGCTTTCTCTCCACAGGAGGCTGTTGGTAGTTAAGTTTTTGAGGAGTCAAAATTTATACATGGATTTTTAACCATGCAGGGATGGGTGCCTGTAACCCATGAACTGTTCAATGGTCAACTGTATATTTCCAAGTCTTTCTTTGGAGGCATCTTGAGGCAGATTTGAACCAACAAACTTTGGGATAGCAACCAAGTGTATTAACCATTTGTACCACCCAGAAACTCCATACTTATAGGGTATTCTTTTGATGCCAGGTGCCTCCTGAGACCATTGCATCCTCATCTTCAGATGGTTGATGATAAAGAAAATCAACTCACATAGAATAACACTTACTGTTTTTTATTTCTGGTAGCACAATGGCCAAAGTTCTCGGCTGCTAACTGAAAGGAGCTGGGGGTTCAAAATCACCAGCTGAGCCGTTCGTTCTCTATGCAGGCCTATTACTTTCCAAACAGTCTATTAGGTGCACTGCAAATATTATTTCTAACCCTTATGACAATCTTGAAATATAGGTATTATTTTTTTCCATTTTGTAAATGAAGTGAGCTTTTGTGTATCACTTAAACTTTCTGGTCCCCAAACCACCAGCAAGTGGTGGAGCCAGAATAAATTCATGCTGGTCTGCTTCCTAAGCTCTCATTCCTTACTGGGTGCCAGTTCTGTGGAATTATGCTTACAGAGAAGGTGGATAATGTATGTCCTTTAATAAAAGTTCCCACCCCCCTGGTATTATTTAAGGGCAAGTCAACTGCTTGCCCTTCTTTTCTTAACAAGGGAGCAGATACTCAAGTCCAAGAGAATACCATGTGGCAGAACCATAGTAAATGAAAAATCCTTGTAAATACACTCCTTGACAAGGAACAAAGGGCAGCACCAAACCAAAAGTTGGATTTTCTGATGAGTTTTGTCAACATTGGCACCAAAGTACACTAAGGTCTCTTGTTGTTGTTGTTGTTATGTGCCATCGAGTCGGCCCCAACTCATAAAGAACCACAAAAACTCACTGCCATCAAGTTAATTCTGACTCATAGAGACCCCTTTGGGCTTCAAAGGTGGTAAATCTTTATGGAAGTAGATTGCCCAGTCTTCCTTCTACAGAGTGGCTGATGGGTTTGGACCTCCAACTTTCTGGTTAGCAGTCAAATGCCTTAGGTACTATACCTCAGAGCTCCTTAAAGGGCCCTTAGGTGTTCATTCTAGAACATGAGGTGAACCCAGTGACTCTTTTATCCTCCACTATAATTTATTGTTGTTATTTGCCGTCTAGTCGGCCCGTACTCATAGCGACCCCTCCTTGGGTTTCCGAGGCAGTTATAACTACAGAAGTAGGATTGCCCAACCTTCCTTCCGAGGAGTGGCTGGTAGGTTTGAACCGCCAGCCTTCTGGTTGGCAGTCAAGTGCCTTAGGCACTATGCTACCAGAGCTCCTCCACTATAATTTAGTATTTAAAAAATGCATTAAAAACAAACAAACAAACAAACAAAAAACACTGCCATTGAGTCAATTCTGACTCATAGCAACCACCCTAGGCTTATATAAAAGCTGTGGACTGAAGTGATTGAAACATGTCAGTAATCATTAGTAAAATCTGATTTATTTTCATTCCCTACTCTCCAGATAGACAGTGTATGATCATAGGGTGGGAAAGACTCATCTGTCTTTCCTGACTACATAGTCCCTGCATTTTTACAAGCTCAGCCCAGTAAATAACACACCTAGAGGTAAAACACAGGAGCTCTGGTGGTGTAGTGCCTAAGGCACTTGACTGCTCACCAGAAGGCTGGCGGTTCAAACCCATCAGCCACTCCTCAGAAGGAAAGTTGGGCAATCTACTTCCATAGTGATTTGTTGTTGTTGTTTTTGCTGTCGAGTCGGCCCCGACTCATAGCGACCCCTCCTTGGGTTTCCGAGGCAGTATCACTACGGAAGTAGGATTGCCCAACCTTCCTACCGAGGAGTGGCTGGTGGATTTGAACCGCCAGCCTTCTGGTGAGCAGGCAAGTGCCTTAGGCACTATGCTACCAGAGCTCCTTCCATAGTGATACCACCTTGGAAACCCAAGGAGGGGTCGCTATGAGTCAGGTCTGACTAGACGGCACATAACAACAACAACAACAACAGAGGTAAAACACAGTTGTGTATAATTAATGATAGTGATGAATGTGTTTCTGATAGCAACTTTATCATTTAAACTAAAATTAATTTGAGAAACTGAGATATAATATTTTGTAAGGCAGAAAAACAAACAAGGAAGTAGAAGTGATTGCTCCCCCAGAAACAGCAGGAGGTTAATGTCAGTGTGAGCGCACAGACTTCTCTCTGAAGTATATCACTTTGGGGCCAACTCTCTCTTAGTGGGAGATTTCAACCTTCTATCTTCTCTTTTGGAAGAAAGGCCTGATGATCTACGTTCAAAAAATCAGCCATTGAAAACCCTATGGAGATCAGTTCAACTCTCACACAGGGTGACCATGAGTTATGGCTGACTTGATGATTCTTTTAAAAATCTTTTGGTTCAGTGAAGTAGGAAAGGAGTATTTAATGATATGCAACACAAAGTCCTGCTGTCATCGGTAAAGGGTTTTAGAAATTTTGAGAATGCAAACACCCTAAGAGGCAGCACAGCAGAGTGGTTCATCATATAGAGGCAGCCTCCCTTCTGCCTGGCTCGTATTTGAGCTCCACCAGTTGTCAACCATGTGACTCACTTTGCGTAACCTCCTTCACCTTTCTTTGGCTTTGCTTTCTCATTTTTAAACTGTGGATAAAAATAATCACGACTCTGTAAGGTTGTTGCCAAGATGACACGAGTTAACATATGTAAAGTGTTTGGAATATGGATGGTGCACAGTAAGAGGTTGTGCTCATGGTTATAATATTAAGAACTTGCATACACTTAGTGTGGTATACATTATTTATTCCAAAATGGAAAGTATCAATGGAGAACATTTAATAGTATGTTTGCTTTTTTTTTTTTTTTTTTAAATAATAATAAAAAAACCTTTAGTTCTAAGCCCATAAGGTAAATGAGCTGTAAGACAGAATACAAGAGCAATGGAAAAAGGAAAAGGGTAAGGAGGGGTAATCTGAGTAGCTTAGCAAAGTTACATGCCATAACAAATATCCTGAAGCAAGAACAGTGTCTGTGACAAAGGGCATCCTTTGCATTTTGTATTGAATTAAAACCTGCTGCATTCAGCCAATCCAAGTTGAACCTCACCAGACCTCTACTTTCTAAAGTTCCATCTCTGTTAAAAAAAAAAAAAAAAAAAAATCAGCTGCCAAATGTACAGACAATTTAACAGTCTCATAGATGGTATTTGTCCTGGGGCTTCCCAGCATAGATGTTCCCTAATGGAGGACTCCATTGGTGGAACATTATTAATCAGACAGCCATGGCTCAGGAGGTGGGTGGCTGCTGATAGTTTTGACCCATTGAAAAGGGCTTTGGATGACTGCCAGGTTGTGTGTAAAATTTTGAAAAGTTTCAAACAATACAGTCTTTACAATGTTATAAAATACTAGGGTGGTTAGAACAGGCTGCAGACTGGCTCATGGCCAATCCAACCTCAGGATTCCAGTCAGCTGTAACCTGGAGTTTAATGTTGTCTGGGGTGTGCGAGGTCATCTCTCCCCAACGTCCTGTGGGTCAACCCAGTCTTTATAAAGCTGCCTCACTGAGCTACTGCTTTCTGACCAGCTCTGTTCAAAAACTCTGTAGTCAGTTGGCTTCCTTCTCCCCATGGCCCCCACCAAATCATTTGGTAAGTTAGTCGTTAAAGTCTTACTTAGGAAAACTCATTTTTAGAAAAATTGAGCTTGCTTTTCCCCCTTGCTATCTAGACAGACATGTTTGTTGTTGATATTTTGGTAAAACTAAAAAACAAAAAAGAAATTTGTCCCTGATTCCATCACACAAAGACAACTGGTTAAACTTAATGGTGTACTGTACTCTACCCTACACAGTTAAATTGATATTAAATATATAATTTGTCATCTTCTAAATTATACACCAAAATTCTCAATATTAATAAAAACTATTTGTAGGTACAATATTAAAGGCAGAATAATATTCTATTATGTAACTATATCTTATATTAAAGGAGCCTGGGTATAGTACCTAAGTCATTTGACTGCTAACCAGAAGGTTGGTGGTTCAAACCCACCAGCCACTTTGCAGAATGAAGACTGGGCCATCTACTTCCGTAAAGATTTGCTGCCTTGGAAAGCCAGAGGGGATCACTTTGAATTGGAAGTGACTCAATGCCAGTGAGTTTGGTTTGGTTTTGAGTTGGTGTCAGAATGGTGAAGCACTCAGCTGCTGACCAAAATGGCGGTGGGTCCAAACCTACCAACAGTTCCAGTGGAGAAAAGACCTGGTGGTTCGCTCCCAAAAGATGGCAGTCCAGGTGACCCTAGGGGACATTTCTACTTTGTCACATGAGTAAGCTCTGAGTTGGAATTGACTAGATGAGACACAACAGCAACAACAACTTAATATTAACAATTTTCACATTATTGGATGTTTATTATGTTTTCTTCTAAGAAAAGATGCTATGTTAAATGGTGTTACTATGATTTGATACAAGAGGCTTTTCTGTATTTAGTATTATTTCCTTAGGATAAATTCCCAGAAGTGAAATTAAAGAGTCAAGGAAAATGGACATTTTTAGAGTCTTGAAAAATGTTGCCAAAATGCTTTCCAAATGATTTTTTTTTTTTAAATTGACAGCCCGCCAGTAATGTATGAGAGGGTTCATTTCATTCCCTCACCATCAGCATGCTTCTAAAGAAAGCAAATATGTTAACATAAAAATTAAAAGTTGTCCTGTTTGAAAAATGTATGTATTGGTAGGGCTAGGGAAGTACTGTGTAGTGTTACATGGAAAGGGTAACACAACTTCTTCACGGTTGATTTGTTTTCCCTTTTTTTTGGAAGTGATTCTTCCAAACAAAGGGGACTTTAATTCTAGGGCTTCGTCATAGTAAACCAAATGTTGAAAGTAGAGAGAACATGAGATAGAATGTTCTAGAGAGAGACACCCAGAGCTACAGCCTTATGCAGACATCGCAGGTAATGAGTCAGTGGCCAGCCATCAGGAAAGCCTGCCTTGGAAAACTGTTCATACTGATTTTTACGTATTCACGTAAAAAGTGTGCTTGGAGAAAGTGCACAAGCAAAGACTAAGAATGTTCTGCAGTTGTAACAGAGGTCTTGAGTCAAGAAAGGATGTGGTAATGGCAAGGGAGAAGAAGTTAGGACGTGAAGAATGGGCACCTGGAAGAAGAATTGAGGCCAGACAAGAAGAAAAACTTTTTTTGTTTGTTTTTTGCTCTCCCATGCAGTGAGAATAGCATCATTGGCTTCACAGGGAGAAATACAATCAGAATCCTGGTGAATAGTAACAGTTATTTGTGATGATTTTCCTAAATAATCGTATATAGGAAAGCTGACCTAAGGAGTGTTGGTGGTGCAATGGTTAAGGCTTCAACTGCTAATTGCAAAATTAGTTCAAACTCACTCAGTGGCCCCACAGGACAAGACCTACTGATCTGCTCCTATAAAGATTACAGCCAAGAGAACCCTGCTCTGCCACTTGGGGTCGTTAGGAGTTGAAATTGACTTAATGTCACCTGATGACGACGACAACAACAACAACAACAAAAGTCACAGAGTTGTCATTCTAGAACATTCTTTTGTTAAACTCCAATTAATAAATGCCTGTTAAGCATCTTTATATACCTGAATTAGTAGAAATGTACCTCAGTAACACAGTTAAGACATTGTTGTTTAAAGAAGGGAAGACTGGTCAACACCTCCTCTTCAAGAATGTTGGCTCCTTTTTCTCCTAGGTGCACTACACATCACACATTTACGTCCCTGACTGTGGCACTCTATTCTCCTTTCATTAGTTGCTTGCTACTAGGTGGGAATTTCATTGGAGAGAGAACAATGAAAGGAGACATTCTTCATTCTTCCTCTTTGCTTTCTTTCGTAAGATGCGACCATGTCAAATTTGGGGCTATCAGGTTAAAAAATGTTGATAACAATAATACCTGTGGAGAACATGGTCCTCAGACCAATAACCATACAAGACCAAAAAGGATACACTTCTCCAAAAACAAAGTTCAGAAAGAAGGCAGGAAGGGACAGGAAAGAAGGATGAGATTGGGAAATGGAGAACCCAGCGACCAGGTGGGAAGACTTGTTACTGCTGAGGGGATTGCAGTTAACATCATGAAACAAAATGTGTATCAGTCGTTGGATGGGAAACTAATGTGCTGTATAAACATTTGCCCAAACCACGGTAAAATGTCTCTCTGTATATGAAGGTTCATAAGAACAAAAGTTATTTCATGTTGGTTTTAATCTGCTTTCCTGGAGTCCAGAGCTCTTCTCTGCTGATTCTCCGCTTTCAGCTTCTTGGCCACAGGGTCTCTGAGTATTGTTTGCTTGCTTGTTCCTGTCAAGCTGCCATCATCTTTGTAGGTTTTTTCTTTTTTTTTTCTTCCCCATCCTTGCTTATGAATGAAGCACGACACATCTACTCCTGATTCCTTCCTTCTAAGTGGCGTACACCCGACAAGGCAAATCAAGACTACATCGCATGTTCTGTTTTCAGCAAAGCTAGGATGTTTCCTAGACATTGGGTACTCTAAGTCTTCCATCTACCATACAGTTTATCTTGGTTTCAGTTCTGATGTGTCACTTAGCTGAGTACTTAACCTCTCTGTTCCTCAATGCTCTCCTCTCTAAAACAGAGATGCAAAGAATAGTAATACCTACCCTATCGTACTGGAGAGAAGTAATTGAATCAATATATGGGAAGTACTTCGCCCAATGCCTTCACAGAGGAACACACATTAAAGGTGATGTTAATTATTAAAACTGAGCCCTTGTGTCACTACTCACTATGACCCCAGTGCTTTTCCTTTCCTAAAACCCCTTTCAAAGGTAGTCCATTGCATCTCAGCATCCCACGCGATGGATTTCCCGAAAGATTTATATCCCTTCTCCCCGAGCAGCGTTATTCCCTTTCTTCTCCTCCAGTTGTCTGCTTCAGTTTCAATTCTCTGTGCCATTCTATTCCAAACACAAATCTCAGCCCTCTAACTCTCAGAATATCTGTGAAACGGTACATAATTTCATGAGTTACAGTATCAAATTTACCTCATCACCTAAATCCACTCATATAATCAGAATGCAGTGTACAATCTAGCAAAATCAGTAGCTAAGTCGTTAGTATTACTTAATAACCCTTGTTTGAGCTGAGCTTAAAATTACATTTCTAATTGCATTTATACTCATGACATGATAGTAGGCAGCTGAGGTTAGTTGGGATGACTTGCTATATCTTGCGTAGTATTCAATCACATCCATCTCTCTCTTAGATTGTATATGTTATGGGAGAAAGAAGTAAAACTACTTTCTTGAATCTGAATCTATGACCATTCTAAAATGTCAATGACTGTTTATTTATTAAATTTGTTTAAAAACAATTCCATCGTAATTAAGCAAAACAGTCAACTTGTGACTGATTGCAAAGGAATGGTGTCAAAAACAAACAGGGCTTTGAATTCAACAGGCTTTCCTTTCTTCAAACCTGGCTGTGTACACAAACAGGCCCCACGGCTCTCTACTCTTTACACACGTAAAATGATTCCCAGTTAGTTATCTCCATTTGCCATTTTTTTTTTCTCATTAAAATAGTCAGCAGAGCTTAACCATGTTCATTCCCTCCACAGTCTAAAAGTTCTCTGTCCCGCCAAGCCTCTAATCTTGAAGATTTTAAGGTTAGAGAAGACTGACTCAGTACGTTTTGGAAACTCTGCTGAACAGCTCAGCCCAACACTCGTCTTGATGCCTGGCCAACCAGCTTAAACAACAGACATCAAAGCTAACTCTCTACTTCCATTCAGTTATGACATTGCCAAGTTAGTTTTCCTGATACTGTACCTACAGTACATCCATCTCCCGATGTCTCAGACTCACTCCATTAACTTAGTGACATCAGCCTCTGATGTTACGAGCTCAATTCTGTTAGTATAAATGATACAGTATATAGAGAAATTTAAGACACTGTAATGGTAGAAGTCTCTTCAATATTCCCACAACAGTTAAAGAGCAAGCAACCAAAATGCCCAGAACTGATCCTTGATGGGAAATAATTCCTTATATATAATCTTAAAGCTATTTTCCCTCCCCCAACTCACTGCTTCTTATTCCCATTTATGCTGCAAATAGCTTTTAATGATTGAACAGGGAAATATATTGTGGTTTCACACTTTCAGGGATTTTATAGTCACTTATTCCTAACTAGGAGATAGAGACACATAGCAGAAAAGGCTTTTTTTCTTTTTTTTCCGGTTTAGTGCAGCTCAGTTCCAGTATATTGTGTTCTTCGTTAGAAGAAAAACACTGTTCAGAGATCAACTAATAACACTGTTTTCTTAATGGTAAGCTTCTGTCTCTGCAGTGCTTACAGTATGATGGCTTTACAAACCCAATCACTAAGTTGGTTCGACTAATTTGGCAATTCCCCTTTGCCAACATGATTTTATGTTACTTATCATGAAGAACTTGGGATGGGATGCACTACTATTCCCATAGAAGTCATGAATATTCTTTCGGTATCAATGATATCTCAGAAAATGTAGCTCATCACAAAAAGACAACTTTGTGGAGCTTTTTAAAAATGTGGTTCAAATCTCCCATTCACTCTCTCTCTCCTCCTCCCTCTCTCCCCTCCTCCTTCTCTCCCCACCTCCCTCTCTCCACATCATCTACATCTCCTTTCGAGTTTAATAGCCATCAGTGATGGTAACAAACAACATCAATTATATATTGTGAATGCATAGTTAATAAAAAGAGGGCAGGCAGGGTTGTGAAGGAGCTAAGACATCAGATGGCTGGGTCTAACTACTGACCTTACCGTTATGACATGCATTATCTTGAACAAATTATGTAACAACTCAGGGCCCTACATTCTTCTCTGTAAAATGGGAAGAAGTAACCCAAGTAAAACTAAGTTGGAGATTAAATAGTAAGGTACATACACACTTCCTAGCACCTCCAAACCCAAAATCAAACTCACTGCCATTGAGTCGATTCCAACTCATAACAACCCCCATTGGGTTTCCGAGATGGCAAATCTTTACAGAAGTAGATGGCTCCAACTTCCTTCCACAGAGTGGCTGGTGGGTTTGAACCGCCAACCTGTTGGTTAGCAGCCAAATGCCTTAGGCACTGCACCACCAGAGCTCCTAGCACTTAGTAACTGGAAAAAAAAATCAAGTTATATGCACACACACACACACACAGAGACACTTGTTATTAAGACTCCCTTACAGTTGACTATTGGATCAATTCAATGAGTAAATACTCAAACATATTTAATGTTAACACTGATCCAGATTTAAACTGATTTCTCCCATAAACCAAACCAAAACCAAACTCACTGCCACCGAGTCAATCCTGACTCCTAGCAACCCCTCCTTGGGTTTCCAAGGCAGTACCTCTGTAGAAGTAGATTGCCCAGTCTTCCTTCTGAGGAGTGGCTGGTGGGTTTGAACCTCCAGCCTTCTGGTTAGCAATCAAATGCCTTAGGCACTACGCCATCCATAGCCTATTAATCCCTTGGAATATTAGTGTGATGCAGCCTTTGTCATCACTCTAAACCAAAAACAAACTCACTCGCATAGAGTCAGTTCCAACCCATATTGATACCCATTGGCTTCCAAGGCTGTGAGTCTTTATGAAAACAGACTGCCTCATCTTTGGTGGGTTTGAACCACCAAGCTTTTGGTTAGCAGCCTTAACCACTCCACCACCAGAACTCCTTTGTCATCGCTCAAAGTATCAATACTATGGTGAGAAGAACAACAGATGGCACCAATTATCAATCTTACCCAGGTCTTCATATGACCCATGCGGTCTCAGAAAAGTCACAAAAGCTTTCATTTTTAATATGAGTTCTTGTTAAATGAAAAAATTAAGCTCTTAATTTTTAATCTGCTTTAAAGTTTTTCTAATCCCACCAGATACTTTACACCAAACCCCAGCTTGATAGCCCTCTTCCAAGAAGTCAAAGTGCTTCAGGCTTTCCAGAGCACTTCTAATTGAGGGGCTAACACAATTCTTCCATCATGTTCATTGTTTACAAATTTACATCAATTGCAGCCGTTAGAGTGTAAATGATTTAAGGATCTTGTTTGTCTTTGTGTTCTCCACACAAAACACAGAGCTCCTGGTCCAAGGTTCTATAGACACCTTTAGAACTGAATTAGACAATGTGAAAATAAAACATACTATGTTGTTGCTGTTGTTAGATATGCAAAGTCAGTTTCTACTCTGGTGACCCCATGTGATGGAGTATGCTCCCCAGCCCCAGGCTATACTCATTATGAAAGCAGACTGCCAGCTCTTTTCTTCCAAGAGTCCATTGGGTGGGTTCAGTAATTGAACCCTTAACAGTTGGCCCACCAGGGCTTTTGTATGGCATGGTGGTGGGAATTGGAACTTAGATTGTTGGGTTACTATTTTAGTGGAACAAGTGTTTCTGTTACATTAAGGATTCCAAATTCCCACATTTACATGCAAACTTTTGACAATCATTATGAGTGGATTCCAAGTATCTTTGTATTTTTCTAAAATTCAAAAATATTTTATATTTTGATTTCTATTTTTAGTTTTTTATACAAGATTCAAATAAAGTCAAAGGCTTACTCAGAAGATGGAGGTCACTGAAAGTTTTAAACTACAATATGGAAATTAAAAATATAAGATATCTTAGAGATAACTTGGTATGTCTCACTACAATTATGATGCAAACTCTTTTTCTAAGACTCTAAATAGTTCTGCCCCCAACAAATGTAATAACCATAGACATTGGGCTTATGGGAGCAGCTACTGCATTAAGCAGACAGGACTTACTCAAAACAGTAGTGTAAGGATCAAGGCTTAACGGGACACATCCCAGCAGTGAATATAACACAGTGTCTTCTCAGACTGATTTCACTTTGTGATCTGCGAACAGTATGTATTCCTTATGTAGCTAAATGGGAGAATGAAAAGTAGGGGAAAAAAATTCAGTGGCAGGTATTCTGCTCCTGGCAGACCCCTAATTCTATTTCCTGTTTGACATATCATTTTATTTCTATTTTCCCTCAATGTAATATAGGAACTTTCCATAATAAACGTTTCTCTAATTTGCCACTTTCTTGATTGGCATTTTTGAATTTTTCAAGGAGTCTATCAGCCATTCCTTCCCAAGTAGCAAAAATAAACGGAACAACTGAGCTGCATGCCATTGTTGGGCAGAAATGTTCTGAATCTGTCTTGAAGCCAAGAGAATTTATTTGACTGTCTGGGGAGTTTGGAGGCAGATCTCTTATTCTCAAACAGATACCAAAGCTGCTTGAACAAATGGTTCATGTTAGCCGGAGAAAGACGCCGAATCTAAACCATGTGCCTCTGGACCTTGTGGTTTCAAGTTGAACCACAAACGGGGAGCAGAGCTGTCAGTCTCTCCCTATCCTTGATTACAGCCGGGCTCGTGGTGAGGAAGAGAGGAACTGTCACTGCCACCTATTGTATTGTCTTCATAAGCAGACCCATGAGCTCGTGAAGCACAGACGAGTAGATAGTAAAGTGAAGAACAGGAGATGGATCTAAGGTAGCATCTAATGGGAGATAATGAAGATGCCCAATCCCTCTCTCTGAGCATCCATTCATGGCAAAGGTAGCAAACTAAGGTCTTTCTGGGGAACAGAAACAACCCAGGCAAGATAAGGAACATTAAATAAATAATAAACATTTGACATTTCTTAGAGCCATCATAAAACTGAAGGGAAACATCCTAGAAGAATTAGGTTAGACACCCAAGACAGTGTAGGTTACCAGAACGTTAAAACAATACAAAATTTCAAGTGGTACTCTTTATCAAACTCCAAGAGCAAGGAGAGGATGTTATAAAGGAATATTAAGTGGTATTTTCTATCACAAAGGTGAGAGAATTGTTTAATCACATATAAGTGTGGCTTTCTTAATGAATTCAGGGATGACTTAACCGAGTCATTTAGATTATGAAATGAGATTCTGAAGCAAGTTTGTGGTTTAATATAGAGTTTCTAGTGACTGCTTATTGTTCTGGAAGCCGTTGAGTTGATTTTGACTGAGGGTGACCCCATGTAACAGAGCAGAACTGTGCCGGAGGGTTTCTAGCATGCAGGAGCATATCCGCAGGTCTTTCTCTGCAGAGCTGCTGTGTGGGTTCAACCTGCCGCTGACCTTTGGTGACTGAAGGGGTAGGAAAAACATTTGTACCTCCTTGTGTATGCTTTCTGTTAAGAAGCCTTCTTATGTTAGGATAATTTATTTTAAGCAGTTGGCACTCCTACCATTGAAGGAGAAGAACAAAGAGTAGCAAAGAATAGTAAATATCAGAGTTAAATTAAATTTTCTGGTATTCTGTTGAGTTCCTGGGTGGTGTAAGCTGTTAAGCACTCGACTGCTAGCTGAAAGGTTGGCGGTTCAAATACACCCAGAGGTATCTCAGAAGACAGGCCTGGTGATCTGTTTCCAAAACATCACAGTCTTAGAAACCCTGTGGGGAAGCTGTGTTCTGCATGCGTGGGTCCACCCTGAGTCAGAATCGTCTTGACAACACTACCACCACCACCGCCACCACCAAAGGTGTGCTATTATTATTGATGATTGATGAAAACTAAATCACGGTTTCTAATACCTCCATGAAAGAGCCAACAGAAATGAAATGGGACCACAAAATGTTTCATTGACCTTAGTAGGGACAGTATCAGATTTATATTTGTATATTTGTAGTATTCAGGGAATGAAAATCAAGTATAATTTGAAAGATAGACTAGGTGAATTAGGAAAAAAAAAAAAAAAAAATATATATATAATGATAAAGGACAAGGGATGCGTGTGTGTGTATTCTCCAATCAAATATAACAGAATGCTTTACAGCTAGTATCAAACAACTTTCTTGGGAAGTGGAGGTTTTAAAGAAGGAGAAATTGATGTGACGTTTTACCAAAGTTTTCTTTTAAGACATTCATTAGCCTAAGGTAAGGAAGAACTCATTCTGCCTTAGCAGAAATAGCTGTGAGATGTTCAAAAATCACCTTTCAACTGTCTAATATCCCATGAGATGGATGTCCTACCAAGAAAGCTGAGAAATGTTCTTTAGGGGATTTCAGCAACTGATGAACAATACGAGATCAATCTATTTCTGAAGGCTCTTTTTAGCTCCACTGTGTTGAGAAGTAGTTCTCAAACTTGCTTGCACAGTCATGTGACTTTTTTAAATGTTAATATTTGAAGCCCAGCAGGCCACTTCAAAGTGTAATCTTGAAATAGGCCCAGTTGTCAGTATAGATACCTGCATGAGAGGAAATACTTAAAATCACTGTGTTCAATCTGTTATTGATCTGAATAGAATCACATTCTAAACAACATGAGCTCCACAATTTGTGAATCAGCTTTGACATCCTTACTTAGCTATCAGTGGACTTGTAACACCATACATGAATTCTGATCAATTAGATGTCCTACCCAGCCAGATTCCCTTTAGTTTTGTGCAGTTTAGCAATGAAAAGATTTCTGGTACTTTCAGTCACCCCTACAGCAGAGTCAGATAAGCCGTTTCTCCAGACTAAGACCAAGGAAGCAAACAAAACAAGGAACTGAAACAATACCCATATGAAGAGACTGCCAGAGTCCGCCACAACAACCAAATAGACCTCTCAGCTGAAAACCAAATTTGAGCCCTTGTGTGAGGCGGTATTTGTTAACCACCTACTATGTGTCAAGCACATGTGGAATTTTTCAGTCTATATCCTAATGCTACACAGTTTTCTTGGAATGGCTAAGCCTATGCTGAAGATAACATCTCACCATTTTCAAATTCTCTAAATATCTGCATTACAGTGTCAAGCACTGTGTACAGCAAAGCATTCTCAAACACTATGTTATCCTTATTTAATTGACCAAATTACAAACATTCTGTTGACCTAAGACATAAGTCTGAAAATCTCAAATGTGCTGGTAATAAATTTAAAATAAAGATTGCTGTTGTAATATCAAATTTCCTTAAATGCAAAGGTACAAGTTTTCATATTGTAATATTACAAAAATTAATATGTATCTTATAATTGACCATGAATTGACTTTGGGCTTATTCTCTTCCCCCTGCCCCTCAATCTCCCTTACCTTAAAAAGCTATCAAGAAATCAAAGGTACATTTTGTAATGGAAAGTTGTTTAGAATAGGGAGATACAAGAGTCTCCCAGCATATCAGTGACCCTACACCTACCTCATCCCTGAAATGTGAGGGAAACACAAGCACAAAGAGCATTCATTTTCGTTCTGCTGGCAGACACCATCTAAGCGCTATGGCAGAAAGGCATAGTCCATATTGCCAGTTTCCAGCAGATGGCACCTTACACTTTTCAATTAGTCATTGAGAAGACCATGGGAAAGAGGTGTCCTCTCCCTGGGTAACACGTGGAACCCAAAACTATGTTTATGTTAAATGAGGCATGTGTGCCAGCACTGTCACCTGGAGTGGGAATTTCTGTAACTGGCCTCAGCCTGTGGTCACCTCGATTGCTCACAAGCATTTGGTATTTTCAGCAGGACCAAAGCATGGTACACGCCTGTTTTAGAACAGTCTGCCTACATCATTGTAAAGTAAGGTGGGGATTATGAATCTTCAACAAGTATTGTAGGTAAGGCTAATACGTGCTTTACAATAACCCAAACTATTGGTTCTGATCTATCCCCTGTAGGTAAGCATCACACAGCAGTGATTCTCAACCCTGTCGAGCTTTATCTTTCTGCAGAAAACTTGGCAATACACAACAGTATATAATGCTGCCTTGTAATTTGATATGCCATCCTTCCATTTCTACTAAAAATGCTATTATTATAATATCTGCATGTGGTACTTTATTGAATTAATAAAAGACACATTAACATGGTCTTTGTACACTAGGTGCCTCTTCTTGTCTAATAGTCACTATAGGTAGAAAGAGAAACCCCTTGTGGTAATAGTTAAGGATCGTTTTTAAATGTATTTTCTTAGACTTTGCAGTATTGTTGTCTTTCTTAGTCAAATTGTCCATGCACTTGATTTGCTCTTAAATGTCAGTTAATGCTGTGAGTGTGAGGATCAGCAAAGTTAGATGAAAACGTCATCTGGTCCAATCATCAACACAAAAACTAGAGCAAAGTAAGTCAGAGACCCCTCTGAAGGGATGAGTTTTGAGTTATGTTGAGCGTCCAGATTGGTGGAAATCCTTGAAGAGCTTTAAAATCAAACTGGGGAAGTAAGACCACAATTGAAGGAGATATAACTCTAAGTGATTTTTAAAAGCATTGTTTAGATGACATTGTAAAAGGCTGTGTGTAATAAACTGCCGATTGAATGAGTCAAAGGATAGAAGCAAAACCAGTTCAGATTGAAAACTGTTATAGACGAGAATTTATACAAGGAAAACTTGTGGTTTGGGGGCTGTATGGAGGAAAAACTTCAAATACAGTATTTAGGAGGGAAGATCACAAGGTTTTCCAACTGAACAGATGTGGAGATTGAATTTAAGTTATAGTCGAGTCCATGGGGACAGAATGCTGGTGACAAAAATCTACAAGTGTTACCAATTTTAAGTCAGGGACAAAATAATTTGACTTGGCGATAGTTTGAGCTAATAGGAAGGCATTTTGATAGGAGTGTCAAGACGGTTACAAATTGGATCTGGAATTCAAGATATATTTGAGCCAGAGTTTCAGATTTATTCCATGAAGAGATAATAGTTGGAAACTCAGGGATGGATAAAATCTCTAATATAAAATACAGAGAGAAATTGAGGGTCATAGGACTACACAGTAAATGAAATGTAGATTAGATCACCCCTTTCTCTGTTCTTAAGGAGCTCCAGTGGCGTATGGTTAAAGCACTCTACTGCTAACCAAAGCGTAGGCAGTTTGAACCCAATGGCAGCTCCGCAGAAGAAACATAAAGTTGTCTGCTTCTGTAAAATTTACAGCAGTTTAATTTACCCTATGGAGCAGTGCTACTCTGTCCTAAAGGGTCACAGTGAGTCAGAATCAACTTGATGGAAGTAGGTTTGGTTTGAGTTTCATCTGTTCTTGCACTTTCATAGTCCTATGCTTTAGGCTTCTAGGTGATGAGGTCTATTGCATTACTGTTGTGTTTAGTAACAAACTAGAGGACATTGTTCCAGCACTGTGTGCATGTTACATGATTCACTAAGTCTGTATGACTTAACATTCCAGTCACTTCCTCACAGCTCCTTAAGAGCTAAAACTCAAACTCACTGCCATAGAGTTGATTCCAACTAATAGAGACCCCCACTGGGTGTCCAAGGCTGCAAATCTTTATGAAAGCAAACTTATCTTTCTTCCCCTGAGTGGCTGGTGGGTTAGAACCTCTGAACTTTTGGTTAGTGGCCAAACGACCGAACCACTGTACTGCTACAGTTTCTTAAGAACTAACAACAACAACAACAACAGCAAAACCAAACTCACTGTCACCGAGTAATTTCTGACTCATAGAAACCCCCATTGGGTTTCTGAGGTGGTAAATATTTACGGAAGTAGATCGCCCAGTCTTCCTTCTGTGGAGTGGCTGGTGGGTTTGAACTGCCAACCTTCTGGTTAGCAGTCAAATCCCTTAGGCACTACACCACCAGAGCTCCTTTTAAGAACTAAAGGAGACCTTAATTATAATGTGTTTTCTTGGATTGATGGTTAATCTGTTCCCCAGATTCATGATTCCTTCTCTCCTTTCTCACTGAATGGCCAAAACCTTCTAAAGAGATTATAAATTATAATAATAACAATACTTTTACAATAAAGAGTGCCCATGTGCCTCTGCCTAATTAAATGCCCACTATCTCACCATTTATGGACAGTTGTGGCAGAAGCAAAAATTTAGAACATTGACCAAATGAACAGGGTTCATAGGCAGCATTATACCTACTTCAGGCATCAGCTAGTGAAAGTGGCCAACGAGGCACAGGAGAGGAGCCACAGGAGGGGAGGGGTTTGCCTTTTAAAGCAGCATCTTTAGGATCCTCTGGGCACAAACTAGCAAGTGACTATCAATCAGGGAGAATAACCTCTGCTCTTTCTTATTCTCTGACGGGCATAGAAATGACTGACTATAAGCAGAAGGGGACATGTGTCTCTTTGTCCTCAGTACTCTATTCATTTCTCCACCATGTCCCTTCTCCTCCTGTACTTCCTGCCACCCAAAATCTGTTCTTGTGTCTGAAGTTCACACTGCAGAATACATGAAACGACTTTATACATAGTTCTCTTGGGAGGGGAGAAGGATGGTAAGAGTCAAGATTGAATTTTACCTTAAAGTCAAGCTGAAAGGATTGAAAGGTGCAGAACAGTAGGGAGGAAATTCCCGACAACCACTTGACACAACAGCTGAAGTGATGGACTTGACCATACCGGTGACCATGGAGGTGGCACAGGCTAGGGCAAGGCTTCATTCTCTTATACATAAGGTTGTTATGAGTCAGAGCCCAGTGGACATCAACTAAGAATAGCAACAGCAACAATCTATGTTAGGATGCTTGTGGGTGGGGGAGTTTCAAGAACAACTTTTTTAGAGTTTCACTGACTTAGATTGGGCAAAATGGGCATGAGGACATTGTGGTGGTGGAGAAAAAGGAGAGGAGGAACTTAGGAATTTTAAAGCAGCAGTTCTGCAAATGCTTTTGCCAAGAGCTCTGCACTCCCCACAGTACTTCTGGTTGATTCTGGAGTCAACCCAGGTCAGATAAATGTATGGTTCTCCTGCACCAGCCGCCTTTTCAATGTTGACCCTTTTAAGGATTGTGATGGTCTTCTGAAATTGCATTGACGATCATACTGTCATACTTTATGTGAATCTTACAAAGACCAAGAGGGCTTCTCAGAAATGCGTTGGGAACCATGAGCAATGTAAATTCCCACATAAGATGGGCCAGAGCTATAACAGGCCTAATTCTGTGGCCTTGCTGCTAGTACTTCATACTTTCTCCATTTGGACGACTGTGTAAGAGGTGATGCGTTTTCTTTTCCTGTAGAAGAAATTAAACACCAATGCATTAGTATATTATGTACAATAGTTCAATCCCTCCATTGCAGCTCCACCATTTACTGACCCGCAAGTCCTTCCTCTGAGGAAAGCAGTCTGCAGTTAGAGTTTTCTTCCTCTGTGGTCAAACAGCCCCTACCTAAGGCACCAGGATCTTGTTCGGCACTCGAGTCCAGAAACAGCAAATTCAATCTAGCTGTGGCAGGCCCAGGGCAAATTGGAATGCCAACTCCAGACTGGGATTCCAAACCACGAGCCTCTGGAAATAAAGCTTGGACTTGGAGAAATGACACTAACCTCCAGCCAAGAAATTTCACCCAGTTTGTTTAAAAGCTTTCAGTGCAGAGTGAGTCCAGATAACCATTGACATCACTCCTGTTTTGGCTTAAATCATATCAAAGTAAGCGCTAATTCTTATACCAAAATGAAGGAAAGGTCATGCTTTTCTCTGGATCTTCAATATTTGAGGAATTCTGGCTGCCAAGCAGATCACAAAAGTAACAGCGTCTTTCTGAGCTATGCTGTATAAAAATAGTTTCATCTCAGTTGTCAACTTGTCAATTGCTAGTATTGTGCATTAACTATATAACAGAGCAATAAAATGGATACTGGAGGTATATCCATAACAATCAATGCATGTATCCATTCACGCATTCATCATCATCAGAACATGACTAGACCATCATTGTGACTCTACTTAGAAATCTCCCCAAAGTGTCAGACACAGGGAAGGCTACCAATTAAACTCAGATCCTTTTATCACTGGATGAAAGTCCTGATTTTCTCAAACCTCTCCAATTCTGTTTCAGGCAAACCATTGCTGCCCCTTAGTTTATTTCTGTCAGAAATGTGTGGTGCAGTGAATTACTTGGTATGGCTTTGTCTAACTAATCTTTGTGACTCCCACCAGATTACTGGGTAGGACCATGCAAATAAGGTGTGTGGAACTCTACGGTGGAGATTGGTTAATTTTGTCATTCTGCTGGGCTTAAAGCTATCCTTCCTAGAGGTGGAAAAGGGGATCTCACTGCCATTAAGAGAGAAGAACCAGAGTTGGAGTGGAGTGCATCCTTGGACCTGAGATCCTGGCACTGGACCTCCTTCACAGAAAGATGCCTGAGATGACTGGCTGAGATGATAGGCTGAGATGACTGGCTGAGATGATTGGCTGAGATGACTGGCTGAGATGATTGGCTGAGGAACAGAGAAGCACGAGACAGAGCAGTGGGCTTGCAGCGCACAGAGCAAGTAAGCTGAGTGGCTTTGGGCAGGAGGCTTGCTGATGGAGTGGGGTGCACATAGTTGTACCTATCAGCTGAGCTAAAAGAGCTTTGTAATGCTTGCCCAAGCAGGGCATTGGCTGAGCCAAAAGGCCAAAGGCCAGGGAGGCGTGTCTTAGGGCACAGCAGTGGGGAGACTGTTCTGATTGAAAAATTGCATCCTGAGCATGTTCTTGAACCTGAATTGTAACCTGTTTCTTCCTTAATAAACCCCATAATTGTGAGTATTTGTGAGTTCTGTGTGGCCATTGCAATGAATATTGAACCCAGCAGAGAAGTAATGACTGCTGTTGGGGGGACAGTTGATGTCAGAGTTGGTAAAAAGGCTGGAGAGTGGTGATATGTCTGGCCTTATGGAAATAAGCCTTGGGCTGTTGATGGTAATTCTGCCTCTCCCTTTTGAGGCTAGAGGAGGTCAGAGGATGTTACCCCATGTCCTTTTTGCATGTGGAAATTCAGGTATGTAATATAATACCGTAAAGGACCCTGATGTCTTAACAACAATTTTTGAAATTAATCAAAACCTAACATTCTACTTTATCTAATTCAAGGAGGACTTCATCCAAGCCATGAGAATGAGAATGGTTTGTCTATATATGTAGGTGTCATATAAGTAGGCTCCATTTAAAAATTATAAATATCTGTATATTTAGAGCATTTGGCTGCTATCCAAAAAAGGTTGGTAGTTCAAACCCACCAGCATCTTTTCAGGAGAAAGTTGAGGCAGTCTGCTTCTATAAAGATTTACAATCTAGTTTGACTCCGTCCTAAAGGGTTGCTGTGAGGCAGAATCAGCTCAATGGCAGTGAGTTTGTTTTGGTTTACACACACACACACACACACATATTTCTACACACACATATGAGGAGCTCTGGTGGCATAGTGCCTAAGGCATTTGACTGCTAACCAGAAGGTTGATGGTTCAAACCCACCAGCCACTCCTCAGAAGGAAGATTGGGTGATCTACTTCTGTAGTAATACCACCTCAGAAACTCAAGGAGGAGTTGCTATCTTTTATATGCACATATATATCTCCATACATACATATGTATATGTATACATTCATACTTATGCATGCATATATATGTATATACATACATATACACACATAAATATATATATACATATATGTGTGTGTAGGTGTGTGTGTATATATATGTGTGTGTATATATATATATATTATATATTATATATATATAAAATATATATATATATATATATAATATATATATAATACATAGAGAGCTCTGGTGGTGTTGTGTCTAAGGCGTTTGACTGCTAACCAGAAAGCTGGAGGTTCAAACCCACCAGCCACTCCTCAGAAGGGAGTTTGGACAATCTACAACTTGATGATACTGAGTTTGTTTTGGTTTACACACACACACACACACACACATACAAATATATTTTTTACACACACATATATATCTCCATACATACATATGCATATGAATATATACATACATATATATACATATACATACACACACACACACACACACACACACATAGGAGCTCTGATGGCACAAGTGGTTAAGCACTTGGCCGCTAACCAAAAAGTCAGCAGTTCAAACCCACCGGCTGCTCCCTGGGAGAAAGATGTGGCAGTCTACTTCTGTGAAGATTTGTATAGCATTGGAATGCCTAAGGGGAAGTCCTACTCTGTCGTACAGGGTTGTATGAGTTGGAATTCAACTCAACAGCAATGGGTATATAAATGTCCCTATATGTATGTATACTTACTATAGTATAGTACCATATATATAGTATGGTGTAGTACTATATATATGTGCATGTGCTTACATATATACTTAGTTTGAAATTCCTGAATTGTGAGGAATTAAGTCTGGGAGAGCATGCTTGAACGATGAAAGTGGTAGAGCTGCTATTGATGACGAGGATAACATCTACTTACTGTGTACCTAGTGTGTGCCAAGAACCATGATGAGCTTTATGCTATGATATCTTAATTAATTGAACATTCTGCAAGTTAATCTTATATACTTTTTTCTTTTCTCTAATAACTGCCAGCACTCAGCTTCTGAAGCCAGTAATAGATACCATATCATCTCATCATCTGTTTTCTCTCACATCTTCTTAATGAACGATTTACAGTCATCCAACTGGTGGACACAAGTTAC
This sequence comes from Orycteropus afer afer, assembly GCF_000298275.1. NCBI lineage: Eukaryota > Metazoa > Chordata > Mammalia > Tubulidentata > Orycteropodidae > Orycteropus > Orycteropus afer. Next base: position 11,608,371 of record NW_006921605.1, on the reverse strand, counting down.
AACCAGTGATGGTGTTAATTAATTTGCAGAGTCACTAGACAGATGGAAGAGCTAACAATATTAAAATGGTAAATATTTCACACTTAACAGGCAGGATGATTAATTACTTAACGTCTTCATTAGCTACTCTATGGAAACTTGCCAGACAGTGATAAGCTTTATAAATCTTTTATTTGGGCATTTTACATTCTTGGCTGCTTCTTTAAGGGAATCTTGTTGCTTGGAGATAAGAGATAGAGTATACAATCTTTGAAGGAATTCTAGCTTAATCTTCCAGATTTGTTGCTATATTCTCAGTTCTTGGTTGTTGTTTATTCTCTTTCCATTCTAATTATTTTTTATTAATTATATTTGTATTTCTTGAGTACCTAATTTATGCTTGACACTATGCCAACCACTCCATATATGTTCTCTCTTTGAACCTCACAGAACTGATATATAGGGAATAATGGAATGGTCCCCATTTTATGAACCAGACAAGAGGGTTCTGATCCCTTACTAGGATACAGCTGGCAAACAAAAGATCTGAGATGGGAACTCAGGTGGCCTTGGCCTTCATAACTCTAGTCTGGATCTTCAGCCCTACCTTACTTTGTTTTAAGTTTCATTCTCTGCACATCTTTAGTTGGGAATGTCTGAGACTGATTGCATTTATATTTCCCTCAGGTTAAGAACTAGGAGTGTCACCACAATTAGTGTGAGATCTTGGATAACACACCAAACAGAAGTGTGTCCTTCATGATTTGATGGTGAATGGTAATTGACATCAACACATTTCCTCCCTTTCCTACTTCTGTCAAGGAGTTGCCAGCAGTTTATAAATTAAAATGGCAGAGGATCCTAGCTGGTGCAAACATGTAACATGCTTGACTGCTAACAGGAAGGTTCCAGCTCCCCAGAGGTGCCTTGGAAGAAAGGCTTGGCAATCTACATCTGAAAAACCAGTCATTGAAAACCCTGTGGACACAACTATAATCTGACACACATGATGTCACCATGAGTCAGAGTCTACTCAAGGCCAACTGGCTAACCATCTCAGGCTGCTCTAAACCTGTCACTCGTATTTCAAACTCAGAGATGCTGTGTTGATTGGTTGTGTGGATTACAGGTCCAAATTCCAAACCCCAAAAATGAACCATTTGTCTTGGAGTTGATTCTGACTCATAGTGACCTCATGTGGGTCAGAGAAGAACCGTCCTCCAGGAGGTTTTCAATGGCGGAATTTTTGGAAGTCGATCACCACGGCTTTCTTTCTAAAATGCCTCTGGGTGGACTTGAACCCCTAACCTTTGGTTAGTAGGTGAGTGCATTAACCATTTTCACCACCCGGGGACTCCACAGGTCCACAACTTAGAAGAAAGGAAGTTGGAAAATTCTTGGCATTGAAGAGTATATAGTAGCACTTATTCCAAGAGGTTTCCCTGCTGTTCTAGTATAGCTCTCTCTCTCTCTGTTCCAATTACCTAAATGTTTTCACAACAGGAAGCCTAAGGACACCATTCTTTCTCAATGCATTCACCCATTTATTGGCATAAATTCATCTACCATGGTAGAGAATTTATATAGCTAAACTTTTTTTGAGTTTCCTAGGAATGCTTTTAGGAATCTCAACTGCAGCATGCTCCATAAACACCATGTTGGCGTGTTATCTCTCTTTAACATTAATTAAACACATATGTTCAGCTTGCAATAAGGGGATCTCATATCCCAGAATCTGTGCAATTAAATCCTCAAGTCCTACATGGAAGACATTGCTCTCAAACCATTCTCTTACAGGCCTGCAAAGAAACATGAATGAATTCTGAAATTGTGTATACTAGGTATTTACATTCTGAAACTTGTTTGACAGTATGCTGTGTTTTGTATATAAATGTGCTGCTTCACCCTTCTCATCATTAGCCTATGTAGTTGGAATTACTTTTTTATTTTCCATAATGGGGAATGGGTGGTAACACTTCGCTAAATATCTTACTACTTCTTATCATTAACAATAGGCATTGACAAGGTGGATTTTTAGGGTAACGTTCGTGTACTGTCAGTGGAATAGATTATATTTAACTGCCTGCTAGCGAGATTGACCCAAGGACTTGCTTCCATTAGTGTATGTCTCTAACTCCTCAAGTTAACTGAGCACCAAGATATTTATAATCCATTCCTTTTGTTTTTTCTTGTTTGAATATTATGTTGAACGAACTATGAACTTGGTCATTTTATGATTCTCACATGCTTCAAAAATTGGACAATTATAATGTATCTTAATTCTTAAATATAGAGCAATTTCACTAAAGGAGGAACACTAATCAAACATATAAAGCAGGACATTGTTCTTTCAACTGCACAATAATAAAAACCACAACAAAATAATTATGGAGCACCTATAGGAAGCAACCAGAGTAGCTAATCAGGAACACTGAACTTTTCTTTCTCTCTCTAGGACTGTGAAGCAGAAGGGCTGAGATTTGCTAGAGTCAAGTCGCTAAAGAACTTGTCACTTGCAGTGTTGGTGTGACCCTCGAAATAGGAACATACAAAACAGGGTTGATTTTTCTGTGTTCCTGCCACTGAATAAATTTTCATTCATATTTTTTTCATCTAAAAGGTGATATTAATAAAATGTGGAGTAGCCCATCAGTTGAACCCACTCATGGTGTATTTGCGTGAATAAAAACTTTAAATCACTGTTGTTAGTGGGCTTTGGGCAGACAGGAAAGGGCAAAGGGAAGGAAATGAAATTGGAGATAGGAAGTAACAAAAGAAGAGATATGAAAAACAGGCTTCTGTAACTTTTGATTATTCTCACACTCGGCAGGATTCAGAATTATAAAGGGAAGCAAAATTTGTGGGAATGTGAAGATGACTCATCTGTCTATGCTACACATGGACTAACTTCCCAAGGAACATTAGAAGTTAAGGTTTGTTTTACTATGAAAAAAAGTACTCCATTTGGCTGACTTGACAGCAAAGCATTAGAAAAATTACAGTAACTGTGTCTGCTTGAATAAGATATTGGGGAAGTTTTCTAAACACAAGAGAGAGAGTGGGTCTAGTGTGCCTTCAGAGACAATCTTCAAATGATATCAAGAAGTGTCATCTAGCAATCTCAGAACCAAGGTTACTTTCCCCTCAATGCCTTCATCCTCAAAGCAACTTCCCAAAGTACGAATGAAGAGGTCAAACATGTTTGAGACAGAGCTCACCTTATGAAAAGTCGTTGGAGACAAACACGGATTCTAGATGGCGTGCTCTTCAGATTCCAGTAAGGAAGAATCCCCCATCTTCAACATCTTTTCTCTAAGCTGGGCTCTCTCAGTGTCTACATTTCTACCATTGATTTGTTGTTGTAAGTGAAATAATTTTTCCCCCTCTAGGGAAGCTCTGGGAGCTTCAGTGGTGTAGTGCCTAAGACACTTGACTGCTAACCAGAAGGCTGGTGGTTCATATCCACCAGCCACTCCTCAGAAGGAAATTTGGGCGATCTGCTTCCATAGTGATACCGCCTCTGAAACCTAAGGAGGGGTCGCTATGAGTCGCAATCGACTGGATGGCAGTGAGTGAGAGGGCATTCAACTTAAAATAGTAATAGCCACCAGGCCTGTAATTTAATTAGTTGGCAAGATTGACTTCTAGCATGGAAGTTAGCTGAGTGTAGCCACATGAGATAACGTGCTCCAAGTAAGTTTTACCAAATCAGAGAGGAAGGAGAAGGACATGTTCAAAGCAGAAGCAGAAGGTTATAACCAGAGAAGTCTGGAACAGAATCTCCCCTATCAGCTGGTGGAGTAGTGAGCAGACAAAAGGGTTACTTCTAACTCGATTATATGACTCATGGCCTGACCAGTGGTGTTCTAATAGTGTATTTACACTACTTCTTCTATTGACTTTTCATAATAGACTCATTGAAAAGGTGCCATCTTGCCACCCAACATCTTCAAGTCCAGAGTACAGGAGAATTTTATGGAAGTCCTGGGCCATGTGAAAAATGTTAGTAGGCCAAGAGCTTTATGAAGACTTTTCATACCTTGGGAAAAGAGGAAGTAACTGGTAGGAAGAGATGCTGAAATAGGATGTATGCACCAAAGATGAGATTTCTAATTTGTTAGAGGGGATGGGCAATGTCTACACATGAGTAAGATCATCAAGGTTTTTTTTTTTTTTCCTTCTTTTTTAATTGAAGTCTTAGTATTCATTCTGTATAGGAGCTGTAGTAAGGATAGCCAGGGTGAAACTTGAACTTATGTAAGCCCAGAATTATTTCTGATCACTTTATGCTTATGCTACCTCTTTGTTGAGGTTCCCTGGGGCTGCTTTGCTGGACCTGGAGATGTGGAACAATGAGGAACAATTATCTCTGTACATCAAGAGCAAGGGACGTAGAAGGAGATACTCAGGCAGGAGGGGGTAGTAAAGATTTCTTCAGCAAAAAAGAAAGAAAATTGACTCATTAAATCCTAGTGGCATTGTTTCTATGGAGACATGGAACTTAGAATAAATGTCTTGAACTGCTTTCTCAGTAGTGATGGCGGGTTATCTGTGAACCATCTATACTAAGATAACAAAGGCAGTTAGGTAAAAGTTTTGTTCTGGCCAACTCCATTGTCTGGGGTTAGAGAAAGAAGGAAACCTTGTAAATACAAAGCAAAAGACAAAATCCAGGGGTCAAGTCAGTGACCTTGCCCTCATTAGCACCGTGCTCTAACCAGCAGAGTTAACTAGCTTCCTGCCAAGAAATAGGAAATTGAGTTCATGGGTAAATTCCTCATCCTAAAATTAATAAAAAGCCTGTGCAAGTTGAAATGACAAGGATTTCAGCACTGCCACTCCAAACTGTGTGACCTTGGGTACCTGAGCCAGTATCTCTGGCTCAAGATCAGTAATACAATAATACTATTTTTTTACTTCAGCTGGGATGTAGGGAGGCAGAGGAGAGAGGGGTTGGGATTAAAAGTGAGCATATCATACAGCATATATCCAAAATCCTTAGAAGAAAATAATCATGTAAATTCCATCAATGGCACCATTCTTTTAACTGCTATCACCTGCAATCACCCAACTGGTAGACGTTCTAAAATCTTTCTGCAAAACCGAAGACTCCCAAATTCCAAAAACTCACAAGAATGGAAACAAATTGGTTAGAAAATTTCCTACTTAAAAAATTGAAGGGAAAATTGCACAAAAGGATGGTTTGAGTTTTTCTTCTTCAGTTGTGTTGCACATACTTCCCCCAGCGAAACCTTGGAATTTCCTCTAGTCTGTTCCCCATTACCTCTGTGGGAAAATTGTGAAAAATCAATCTGTTTTCTGCATAACCATATTACATCCCATTATTTGAGGAATGCCAAACGCAAACCCCAACAACCGACAATATCAATCTTTTCCTTCTCTTTTCAAAGTTTAATTTCAGCAGTCATTACGAAAAAGAAAGGAAAGGCCGTGCAGAATAGCATTACCCCGGGTGGCTGCAGATTTTAATAAGAATTTATCCAAAACAGGAGGGTGATCATATCCTTGACCTTAGGAGTCAAGTGAGCTTGCAGTGACTGTGATATGTTTTAGAAGTCGATGAAGAAAGGAGGCTGTGGTAAGCAGAACCCAATGCCTTCCCTCTAATTGTCGCTACAAATTTAGATAATGCCAGGCCAAGGTTGACATTAAAAAAAAAAAAAAAAAAAAAACTCCAGAGAATGGAATGTCCTGTTACTGGTGACATTCAGTGTGATCTCATAAGAAATTTAGCCCTCAGAGATTCATTGTGATTTACCATATAAGCTCTGTTCACCCTCAAAATCATGGATGTAACTCACCTCAGGGAACAAAGTAAACCAATAAAAATTGTAAAAAATAACAAACAAGTTTCCACTTAACAGAAATGCCTAAATGTGTTCTAAAAGAAACATAGTGGCATAGACAGTGACTTCTATTTTCAAGAACCTTTTATTGCAACAGTGGACTTCAAGATAAGTTTTAAGACAAGCTTGTCCAGAAAATGTCGTTTTACTTGCTGTGTATAACCATTGGCCTGATATCTTTCATTTCCACGTATTGAATTGTATTTTACATTTTTCTAAGAAATTGAAACACTGAGATGTAATGGTGTCTGCGAAGCTAAGGGTGAGCAGGTAGGTAAAGAGGCTCTGGGACTTCAGCCAATCAGAGCACAGCATTTTTGTGACTCTTTCCATGAAGCTCATCTTTCCCCTAGTGATTTTGTTTTCTCAGCACCTCTAGTCCTGTTCTTCTAGGCAACCAATACAGCCTTTTCAGCATGATTATCTTTGAAGCCACCTTGGAACCCTAATGCATATGGAATCCATAAATATATACATTTGGCTGGTTATAAGGGCAAAAAGGAGCTCTGGGGAACCAATTTGATGGCATTGAGGGTCCCCCCCCACCACCACCACCAAAAACAAAAAACAAACATAGTGGTTAAAGTGTTTGACTGCTAACCAACCCACCCCACTGGTCCATGGGAGAAAGATGAGGTAGTCTGTTTCTCTAAAGATTTACAACCTTAGAAACCCTATGGGGCAGTTTTACTCTGTCCTATAGAGTTGCTAGGAGTTGGAATCGGTGGCAGTCTTTATTTTTATGAGGATAGAATGCTGTAACTTCCAGAATAAAGGAAGGAGCACTTGGGTTTTAGAGGCATAGGTTCTCATCCAGCCATGTCTTTGCTTCTTTTATATTAAAATAAATTAATAAAAAAAGAAGGAAATCTACCTTGGGGTTCTAGTGAGCAGTATATGAAGTTTCCCTTAAAATATAAAACATTATACAACTGTTAAGGATGGGGAGTCCCCACCATGCTGAACCAGGTGTTAGAATATGCAAGTCTGCACCCCCTCTCACTCACAAGCTCCGGATGCCTTTGAACAATTCACAGAATCTCTGATACTCTGTTGTGTGTCTGTAAATGAGATGATAATGTTGTTGTTGTTGTTATTATGTGCCATCGAGTCGGACCCGATGTATAGCAACCCCTTCTTGGGTTTCCAAGGCAGTATCACTATGAAAGTAGATTACCCCATCTTCCTTCCGAGGAGTGGCTGGTGGGTTTGAACCGTCAGCCTTCTGGTTAGCAGTCAAGTGCCTTAGACACTATGCTGCCGAGATGATAATAGTGATTTCCAAAGGATATTTTTGTGAGCACTAACAGAGTTCATTCATTCATTTATATTCTATTATTCATTCTTGTTGATCTTTATTTTATTGTGTTTTGGGTGCAAATTTACAAAGCAGATTTGTTTTACATTCAACATGTCATACACATTCGATTTCATGGCCCTGATTACAATCCCCAACCATAAAAAAGTCTCCTGCCCTTCCCTCCCTGTGACTACCACCTCCCTGTGCCCTTCTTATCTATACATTCCTACATGTCCAGCTTTCTCTCTTAGTGAATACTACCCCTCTGATGTCTCATGGTTGAATCATCTAAGGGATGCATCTCCCCAGGGTACGTGTGTGCGTCTTCTTTGGGTAGGTGTTCTGGATGTAGGTCTTTGTACTGTTGGGTTAAGAGTCAATTCATGGAAGTAACTCTGTTTCTAGGCCTGAAGGGTAACCCAGGGCAATAGTCTTGGGGGTTCCACTAATACCTATCTGACCAGTAATTGTGGTTATTCTGATGTTTTTAATTTTGTTTCACATTTTTCCTTCCACTCTAACCAGGTTTTCCAATTTTGATCCCTTTCCAAGTGGTTGGCATTGGTAGCCAGGCACCATCTAGTTCTTCTGGTCTCAGGGTTATGAAGGGTGAGGTCCTCATGATCCACGATATCTTTAGACTAATTGTTCCAAATGACTTTGATTTTCTTTACTCTTCTTTGCTCCAGATGAGCAGAGATCATTTATTTGAGAGAAGTTTATTTTGCCATATGGCAAGCATCCAACAAGTGGTTGCGGACAATGATTAGAAGTTCACACCAAAAGTGATCTAGGATAGTTATGTGAATGACCCTTTGGCTTCCTTCTATCAAACCCTGAGTTCTTAGGTCAAGAGGGGTAGAGTGTCAGTAGAAAACATTCAGAGTAGAAGAGGAAATGCACTGTTGATGGTCAGCCATTTTAGATGGATTAGTTACAAGAACCTTAGCCAGCTGGCCACTGGAGATACTTAAATTCTGTGCAAAGTAAAATACTAATTCCACTTGCTTTATCTTAAAAACAAACCTCTCTGAGTTCATAGTAGTTCTTTTCTTCTCATTCTAATTCCATTAAGGACAATTATTTCAGATAACTTGCCTTTCTGGGCTCAAAATGGCAAAGTACACAGGAGAGAGGTCTGCATCAAGATGGACTCCAGTAATTTAGAATGAAAGGATAAATGTGTTTGCTTTGTCCTTCCAGCCCTTGCTTATCTCCAGACCTGAGGAAGAATAGTGGCCTCTCCAGACATGGCAGGGACAGTGGTTTTGGTAGCAGATGAGTAGAATTTGTCAGAAACCTTCACCATCATGCAGCCATGGGTGGAGTCACCTCACTCCCGTGGAGCACTTGAGCTTTCTAAATAATGTTTCTACCATTATTTAGAAAGACCTGAGAACAAAGGGAAGTGGTTTTTTTTTTTTTTTTTTTCACTTAGTTTAAGGAAGTCGCTGTTCTTGAGTTAGAGTGTTAGACCAAATAAACTAGCAGCGTCCTCAAGTGCCAAACTATGCAGATGCATAATGAATGGGCAATGGGAAAAATATGGATTCCCTATTTCTATAAACACCATTTATTTTTGGCATCCACTTCTACAAAACACGTGAAGCATGGACTTCTCTGCATGGATGTAACTATGGAGCATATCCACAGATCAATGGATGCATTTCCCTTGTGCAAATGCTTGTCTGGAACTCCTTAATTGTCAGTCTCAACTCCTTCTTTGTCTCAGATTTTCATTTTACTTTCCTGTGCACACTATCCCTTCTCTCTTTTCCATTCTACCTCTCTCCTTTTCTCCTCCTCCTTTTCCCCCCCTTAGTCATGTAAAACTGCAAAAATAAAACAAAAGAGAAACACATTTGCCTCTATTTTCAAGTAGGAAGGAGACTAGCTCAAGACAGGGAGACTCCCTTACAGCGAGATGACTGACAAATTCTTGTGGCTTTCTCCAAAAGTCAAACCAAAATCTAACCATCAGCCAGCCTTCGTTCTGGCAATCTTGCTTTGCCTGGAAATGAGTGCAATCATATCCTAATAGCTATTTGGATAATTGTTCATATGAGTGATCTGCCAACTAACATTGGAAACAAGTCCTTATGACAAATATAGCATGCAGTCTAATCTGGAATATATTAAAATGTTATTTCTGTAGTGGCTTATTTCCAAAATGAAATAATAACTAAACCATTTATCGCGTTTGTTTTTTAAGAAACCCTTTAAAGTACAATGGTAATATGCAAATGTGTGAATATATAAAAAAGTCTTATCTGTGCTTTATGTTTTATTCATGATTTCTATATTCTGAAATGAGATCAATTCAAAGGAAGATTTGATTTGATTTTTGTAATGGATGACCATACTCTAAATGATTGCTCATAACTGTTACCAGTGATTCATTTAAAACCCTCATATTGGAAATAAATTGAAAGGCTGCATGGACTCAAGATACTTGTGGACAATGACACATGGTGCCAGACAATGAGAAGGGGAGAAGTACGCCGACTTCTCAGAAACCTAAAATCTGGAAGGCAATCAAAAGTAAAATTCCCAAAGATTAAAATTACTAGCTCACTTTGAGGGAAAAGGCTGTGAGTTTAACTGCTGCAGTGGGAATCTTTAGCTGTCTCCATAAAGTGAGAGATGGAGTGGAAAGCGCTTTGCCACACTTTAATAAAGACGCGTCAGGGCACAGAGGAAGAACGGAGGCTTCAGACTGAACACAGCCTAGATTGAAATTGAGGAATCGCAGGGAACTGGTATGCTTTGCCTGAACCTCAGTGGCCTCCCCTTTGAAATGGGCATAATAAAACCATTCCACTTTAGTACGGTGTTGAAATAAATGGCCACAGGTAAAGTGAAAAACCCAGAAGGATGCTGAGGGGCGGTACCATCTTTATACAGAGGCAACATGATGTGGTGTTAGGAGCATGGACTATGGCCCCATCTCACCTGGGTCTGCTTACCTCAGCATCAAGCTTTACTAGTGTTGCAGCTGTGGACGAGCTGCCCAACCTTCCTGTGTCTACTGCTTCAACTGTAAAATGAGAATAATTATAATAATAATAACAGTATTGCATACTGCAAAGTGCTGCAGTTAAGGTTGAGAGAGAGAGTACCTTAATGAATTAAAAATAAATAGGTCCTGGCAAAATAAGTGCCCCCAAAATAGCTAATACATTGTTATTGCTGCTGCCACTGTTGTTACTCTACTTGGGATGAGGAAAAACAAAGAAACAACAACGCAAAATCTGACTCCCCAAAGCTTTCCCTATCCCCCTAATCAGCTTAGCTTTTCTCTCCTCCTGCCCCTTGGATATCCATTTCCTCTCATTCTTTCTTTCTCTCTTTGTTTCTTCCTAGAGATAAGAGGTCCCCATCCTACAGGGCTGCTATGAGTCTGAATCAACTTGATGGTGGTGAGTGGTGGGTTTTACCCAATTCCAGGTGTCAAACAAGCTTTCATTTTCTATGGTTTTGCATTGTGTGGGAAATCCCTGGGTGTTGCAAATGGTTAATTACCCGGCTACTAACTGCAAGGTTTGTGGTTCAAGCTCACCCAGATGCAGCTCAGAAGAAAGGCCTGGCAAGCTACTTCTGAAACATCAGCCATCAAAAACCCTGTGGAATATTGTTCTACTCTGATACATGTCAGGTTGTCATGAGTCAGATGGCTACTGGTTTGGTTTGGTTGGTGACCTGTCTAAGGCAAGAGGAAAGAAAATAGAAACTATTTATAAATAGAATAATGCTGTCAGGGGTTTTGATTTTTATTTGTTTTTCCTCGAGAGATATTTGAACCTGTTTTCATCCACCAATGTCAATCAGTTCCATGAACTGACTCATTTTCTATACAATAGCCATCTGTTGAATGATGCTCTATGGAAGACCCTGTGCTAGGCACAATGGCAAGGAAGTGGTGATAGTGAACTAAGCATGAAGAAAAGAAGTAAGAAAGGGAAAATGCTTCTGAAATGTAGCAAACAGATGTTAAAAGGAGGAAGTCATTACTTCCACCTGCTGCTTGGAGTTACAGATATCTTGTCCTTCTAATTACCACCAGTTTAGGAGGGGGAGGGCAAATAACCTGGCCCCTAATAACGAGATGAAGACAGACACAACTTGGATGAACAGAGCTGGGATGACAATGAACTCATGACTCAACTCTTAGGTAGGAGCCCTCCATTTGTTCTGCAGCCCTCCGATGCCAGAAAGGGCTTTGTCAAATTTTCCTGTCAAATTATGCCTCTTTCAAGTTTCTCTTGACTCTGTAAAAAATATGTATTAGCAGTCAACAGAGGGGGACCCCCCTACTTTTCTAGGATAATATAAGAATCCTAGTTCATACATAGTTCAGAAGATGACATGAAAGTACAGCAAGTATAGGATCAAAAGTTAGTGATTTTTGGTCTTCTGTGACTCTGGCATCCACAGGGCACTCTGTTGGAGCTCTTGCCACTTCCAAAGATGCTGCATGGGAAGAATGCCGTACACATTTCCACCACTTAAGATCCTGCAGTCCTACCCCTTCTCTCCCCACTTGGAGGCTACAAGATGGTTGCACCCCCTGGAATACAAGCCTCTATGCCCTCTCTCTTTCACTCACCCCAATTCTGCAGGTCAGTGGTCCTAGACTGCCAAATAAAAGCCTGGACCTGTTGATATATTCCACCTGCCTGCTAACTTCTCTTTGGAAACAAAATGCTATTAACATTTCCCTGAGCCAGGAACCTTAAAAATGAATATAAAAGCATCTTTAGATCCATGGACAGAAAAGAGAAAAACACTATTTATTCTTTTGCGAATACTACAAAACAAGAAAGAAACATAATTTAGTATCTTCTGAGTAAATCCTGCCACACTTGAAAAAATCTATGATGGAAACTTCCAGGAAGATGGCAGAATAGACAGACAGACTACACAGACCCTCTACAACAAAGAAAAGAGAAACCAATTGACAGAGATACAGAGTATAGTCCTGGCTTTGAAATGAAGGATACAAAAGTGGATTAAATACCAACTAGAAGAAGAACCTAAATGAAAACAGTGAATCAGGAGACAAACAAAGCTGTGGACTGTCAGCTGTCTTGATGGTGCAGCCAGTTTAAATACTACAAGTGGTGTTAGGACCTGTGCAGTAATCTAAAAATCAGCCCTGTTTACCAAGGCCTGCATGAACAGCTGCACTGGTAGCTGAAAACTAAAAATGGAAACAGCAAAGAAGAAGACAAACTCAGCTGTGGATTTACAGCTGTCTGGACAGTGCAGCCATTTTGAATGTTTACAAGCAGTGTGGCTGTCTTGGATATTTGAAACCACAGTGTTCCAATCCCAGCAACCTAAGAAGAGGCTCTGCTTGCCAAGGACAGCACAGGCAACCACACTGGAGACTTACGACTGGAAAGGTGCAATATTCCCTTGTTACTCCTATACCCCATACCTTCTTGGCAAACAGAGGTGCAGCCATCCTGCACTTCCACCCATCTTCTGGACCAGCAAGAATTCCATCCCAGTCTGTATACTCTGACAGAGCCTGGGTGCCCTGCCCTGCCCTGCCCAGACTTTTGTTTTAATTTTTTTGTTCTTCCTTTTTATTTTTCTTCTTTCTTTTTTTCCTTTCCAGCTTCTAGGTTTTTTGTTTGTTTGTTTTTTAACTGTCTTCTCTTCTTTTGGTCCCCATCTTTTTTCTTTCTTTTGGTTCTTCCATTCCTTGTGTTCTGGTTCCCTAGTGCTGCTCTGACAAGAATATACCACAGATGGGATGGCTTTAACCAACAAGAGTTTATTCTCTTACAGTTTGGAGGCTTTAAGTCCAAGTTCAAAGTGCCAGGCTCTAGGGGTTGGGTGAAAGCCCCTCAACCCTGGGGTCCAGCTCTGCTTCCTAATCCCAGCCCACTGGAGCTAGAGGCATTTCTTTACTCAGACATCTGCTGGCTGCTGAGGCTGAGAAGCCCAAGGTTGACAAGTAAAAAGGCACAGTCCCAATGTTACCAAACCACATGACAGGCTAATATCTTAAGTCCATTGTAAGTCCCAAGGTCAGCTGAGAATGGCAGGCTGCTGAACAATGACGCAGCTACATGCAGGGTCCAAGCATGCCATAAGCTAGAGACCATTCCCCAAGGCTTCTGCTTATATACGGGAAGCAGACTATGTTCCCTAAGGCAGCTACTCAGCTGCTCAGTAGATTCCGCCATGGAGTTGATGACCAGTCTCATCATGGGGAATACTACAGCCAGCTGCCCAGCTGCCCAGCTGCCCAGCCACTCAACCAGGCCCTGCCAAGTTGACACACAAACTGAAGTATGACACCTTGTTTTTTATTTTTGCATTTTTCTCATTTTTATTATTTTTCTCACTTTTTCTTATGCTTTTACTCTAGCTCTTTTCTCTTATTTGCTCCTCCCTACATATTGTGTTTCTTTCTCTTTTTCTGTTTATATTTATTTTCTTTTTTAAAAGTATTTCTTTAAATATTTCTTCTAATTTATTGTCTTTCCTTTTTTTTTTTTTTTTTTCTGGCAATTGTTCCTGTGTGTTTATGAGGCACATGTGTGTTTTTGTCCTCTTGTTTTTATTTTTTTTGGTGTTTTTTAAAATTGTTGTTTTTGTCTAACTGGCACAGACAGCATCTGTGCCCATCAACCCAACCATCCTGAGCCCCACCTATTGACAGCCAATATGAGCCCAACTTGCCCTTAATGGCTTTTTGCAAACAGCTAACAGAAATCTATGCACCCATGGTCACATCCTCCAGGAGACAGGTGGTAAGCACATAAGTGCTGCCAACTAGCGAACACAGGGGCACAGAACCCTGTTTACTCAGATATATCAAAACAAAGCAAAGAAAAAAGAATCTTGGGTGAGTTATACCTATATACAATCATCAATTAAATATAAATACAGTGACATCACAATATCTCAGAGACAACACATCACCACAGTCCACACAAAGAAGTAAGATAAAGTAGTAGAAACAAGGGACCAGGATACGACCCAGAAAACATTCCCAAGGAAAAAGCAGCATTGGAACTCCCTGATAATAAATTCAGAAGAATTATATTTAGGTACCTTCAATGGATTGAGAGACAGATCAAAGAAAACACTGACAAAATTAAGGAAAACACAGAAAAATCCCTAGAACAATTTCAGGAGATAATGCAAGAACAAAATGGCAAAATAAATGAAAAACTAGAAGTGATACAAAATCTACAGATAGAAATCCAGAAGATTAATACTAAAATTTCACAAATAGATAACACATTCAACATGCGAATGCATAGAATCAAATCAATGGAAGACAGAATTAGTGAGATGGAAGACAAATACTTCAATACTATTTGGTAAGGGCTCAATCTGAAAAAAGATCAAAGCAAAATGAAGAAAGACTAAAATTCATGTGGGATACCATCAAGAAGAATAACCTATGTGTAATTGGAATTCCAGAACAGGAAGAGACAAATAAAACCACATAGAAAACTGTCAAACATTTGTTGGAAGAGAATGTCCCTGCTATGATGAAAAATGAGAATATATCCATTCAAGAAGTTCAACAAACCCCAAACAGGATAGACTCCAAAAGAAAATCACTAAGACATATCATAATCAAACTCACCAAAACCAAAGACAAAGAAAGAATCCTGAAAGCAGCACAGGAATAAAGAAAAGTTACTTACAAAGGGCAATCAATAAGACTAAGCTCTGATTTCTCAGCAGAAATCATGCAAGTGAGAAGGCAATGGGATGATATATATATACATATATATATAAAACCTTGAAAGAAAAACATTTCCAACCAAGAATTACACATCCACCAAAATTGTCTCTCAAATATAAGGATGAAATTAGGACATTTCCAGATAAGCAGAAATTAAGGGAATTTGTTGAAACCAGACCAACCTTACAAGAGATGCTAAAGGGAGTCCTTTGGACAGAGAAACAACAACAGAAAACAATACCCAATCATTAACACACATGATGACATAACCCAGAAGCCAACCTAGTTATAACTCCACTAAGCTGAAAGTATCCAAATAAATAAGCTTACAAGACTGTAAACAGGAAACCAGAGATATCAATTGGCAAATGTGGACAACTACAAACCAAAAAGAGGGAAAATAGAGTGTAGTTACAGAACTTCTAAGTGGTGAGGAAGTCAAGACAATTGCGAGATAGAATGGACTGTTCTAAACTTGGGAAGGAAATTGTAAAAGAGTAACCTCAAAGAAAAATAATAATCCTTCACATCAAAATAGAAGACAAGCACAAATATTTAGCAAAGAGTAAAACAATAGCAATGAAGGAAATGATAACACGATTCATAAACAAAATGAGTTCAGTACAGAGAATCATATGCAACAAAGAAATCAGCAACACCATACTTCTTGATAATTTCACTGAATGTCAATGGATTAAACGCACCTCTCAAGAGATGGAGAGTTGCAGACTGGATCAGAAAACATGACCCATCAATATGCTGTCTACAAGAGACTCACCTTAGACACAAAGACAAAAATAGACTCATCTATTAGAAAATCAAAGGTTGTAAAAAGATGTACCAAGCAAATGAAAATGAAAAGAGAGCAGGAGTGGCAATATTAATTTCTCATAAAATTGACTTTAAGACTAAAACCACCACCATAAGAAAAAAAGGAAGGACATTATTATGTAATGATTAAAGGATTGATTGAACAAGAGGACAAAATCATAATTAATATCTATGCACTCAATGAAAGTGCTCCAATATACATAAATCAGACTTTAACAGAATTGAAAAGACAAATAGATGAACCCACAGTCATAGTAGAAGACTTTAATACACCACTTTCAATGAAAGACAGAAGAACCAGAAAGAAACTCCATAAAGATGTAGAAGACCTAACAATACAATTCATTAACTACTAGATGGGTAGAGACAAGTAGTGATTTAGGTGAAGGGAAGGGCAATGTACCAAAACTGAGTGATCAGCATGGTGGCACTGAGGAAGAGGAATATGTAGAGAGGTACACAGGAGGTACAGACATCAAAGATGAACCCTTTTGCATGTACAGTACTGCATTGTCAGTGATGGCAAGCATTGATCTATAGGTGGATAGATGGGTGGCCAGGCTGAATGATCACATATGTCTAGGCAGAGGGTGTGTGTCCATGACCATGTATAGGATTGGCAGACAATGTTTCTACATGCACATTTGCATGTGCTGAAGAATGTCCAGGGGTATAGTAGGGCTGACAATGGGCGAGGTTACGGTGGCTTCTTGGCCACAGCCACCTACCTTGCGGTATCAAGTAGTTGGACCTGCTGGCCTAGGACTATAGTTGCAGGGTACATCAAGCTCAATTGACATAACATACTACACAACATTGTTCTATGGCCTACTTTGGTGAGTAGTAACTGAGGTCTTAAAAGCTTGCAAGTGGCCTTCTAGATGCAATGACAGGTCTCTCCTTATCCAGAGCAAAGAAGGATGAAGAAAACCAAAGATGCATGGAAACAATTAGTCCATGGGACTGGTAGACCATTGGATCCCCAGCCTCTATGACCGTTAGACCAGAAGAACTAGATGGTGCCCAGCTACCACTGTCAACCACCCAGAAGGGGATTGGTGCAGGAGATCCTGGATAGAATGGGAGAACAGTGTGGAATAAACTCAAAGTCATTTAAAAAAAAAAAAAGACCAGCTTTGCTGGTCTGATAAAACCTGGTGAAAACCCTGAGACTATGGCCTCTAGTTACCCTTCAGGTCTGGAACTGAACTCACTTTTGTGGCTTCCAGCCAAACAATAGACAGGCATATGGGGTGAGCATTTACATCAGGTGGATACACTCCTTGGAACAATCAATTGTGGGGGAATAGAAGGGCAGCTATCACAGGGAGACAGCTGAGGGGTGGGAGTTCATGGGAGGGAAGGACACAGGGAAGAGGTTAACTATGTGGGGCGAGTGGGAAGAGAGCTGTTACATTGTGGAGAATTGTAGTCAATGTCATGAGACAAAATGTATATGAACTGCTGTATGGAAAATGAATTCACTCTGTAAATCTTCAGCTAAATCACAATTTAAAAAAAAAAAAAAAAAAACCTACGACAATGTATCAGACAGTAGCAGTATGTGTGGCATTTTAGGGCCTGTGTTTCATTTGTAGAAACTAAGATTCATTTGTGTGCCATAGAATAGGAGGAGGGAGCTGTCTATGGTTTTCTATGGAATAAGAAGCTAAGCCAGAATGTCTCTCTCACCAGCTCCTATTCAGCTTTCAGAGTTGAGCTTCAGTGATCCCTGGGGAGGCAAATCTTCCATCATCTCCTACCTGAAAAGTCCAGCTTGTTTTCCCTTCCTTTCCCTTGCGTTGATACAGTCTCATCATGTTCACTCTAAGCGGGTGCTTAACACTTTAGCCACGGACCAGTAGGGCACAATAAGAATTTAGAGTTAATGGTTTCAATTCTGTGTGGTGCCCATTAGTGAGAATGGTCCCAATGCTTCTTAGGAGCAAAACAATTAACGATTAACTGAGTAAATAACATTTTAAAAGAGTAAAATGGAAAATTAAGAATTATCTACAAATCTCCAGAAACACCCCTGGGCTGTGATCTCTCTGCAGCATTGCACATTTCAGCATGCATACTATGAATACAAGAGGGTGTACATGCATTTTCATTCTGATGCACTCTCGCAACGGAAGCCCCCTCTGTACTGCATGGATGCACGGTGGTAGCCATATTTCACCTCCCCACCTTCCCACCGGTGTCAACCTCTTTGCTCAATGATTTATGTC
The DNA here is from genome assembly GCF_000298275.1 of Orycteropus afer afer. Classification (NCBI taxonomy): domain Eukaryota; kingdom Metazoa; phylum Chordata; class Mammalia; order Tubulidentata; family Orycteropodidae; genus Orycteropus; species Orycteropus afer. Next base: position 11,590,446 of record NW_006921605.1, on the reverse strand, counting down.
TTTTTTTATTGTTCTGCCTGGAACCATGCCAAATGCTAGGATCAAACTCCCAAATCTCCCCAAACCTTTGGGTGACTAGACGGAAATCAGACTTGGTAGAAAGGCCTGTGCTCATAATGTGGGAAAGGAAATGGCTTACCTGTCTCCGTGGAAACACGCACACTTCCAATTATTGTTGAATAAATGAAAGTTGTGTTCTTAATTCACACGTTTCAATGTGAAGCAAACTGAGCAGTTTCTCAGGACCAGCACATGGTGAAATTCTTAAAAACCCGAGACTTTGCAGGGCATTATTTCTAGCTCAGTGAGTTTGGGGAAGGTGATATTTAATATTCTATTTCTTGTTTGTTTCTTCATCCTTATCTCTAATTACATAACTCAGTAAATGTCCAGAGTATCTACCAAGGAGCCAGGTAGTACTATATTCTTAAAAGTATAAAATTATCGAATAAAACTGCTTCAGGACTTAATTTCTTTAAGAATTATAAGAACATTCATTAAACTCCACAATGAGGACCAGACATGAAGTATAATATATTATTTCACCAAAGATGTAGCCAGAGGAGGGGGCCCAGGTGGGAGGGGCTGGGGTGGTTTGGGCCTGGGCGCTCAGGAGGCACTTGCTCGCAGCCAGGTTCCAGCCCTGCCCTCCCCAGGTCTTACCGTCTTCCATACTCAAGGAGTATGCATATTTATCCAGTATTTAACATCTTATGGTGTTTTAAGGTGTTTTAAGGGAACTCTGGTGGAGTAGTGCCTAAGGCATTTGACTGCTAACCAGAAAGCTGGTAGTTCAAACCCACCAGCCACTCCTCAGAAGAAAGACTGGGCAATCTACTATTGTAGAGATGTTGCTGTTGTTGTTGTTATGTGCCATCGAGTCAGACCTGACTCATAGTGACCCCTCCTTGGGTTTCCGAGGCAGTATCACTACAGAAGTAGATTGCCCCATCTTCCTTCCGAGGAGTGGCTGGTGGGTTTGAACCACCAGCCTTCTGGTTAGCAGTCAAGTGCCTTAGACACTATGCTACCAGAGCTGCCTTGGAAACCCAAAGAGAGGTCCCTATGAGTCAGAAACAACTTGAAGGCACATAACAATAACAACGACAAAGATATAGCCAATTACAAACAATTTTAGTTTTAATTACCATGCTTAAACTTCAACAAAGGATTTTAAAAGAGGGCTTATTTATATTAAGATTTAAAAGCCAGTGTTTACTACCTTATATTCAGTATTGAAGCGAACAGATAGTTCAGACTTTAGGATGGTGGTGGGCATCACAGTCATTGTGCATCTTATCAAAAGATACAGATGGCAGAGCCCCTCTTAAGGCACAGGAAATCATTGTCTCTTGGGGTACCTAGAGAATATGTCTGATACAGTGTGATATTATGCTATTGAAGTAAGATACGCAAGACTACAGACTTTGAAAAGGCTCTATTACTTATCAGTTGTGAGTCCTCAGGCAAATTCTTTAACCCCTTTATGTCTTAGTTTTCTCATCTGTAAAATGGGGAGTCCTAATAATAAATAAAGCTAAATCCTGTAGAACACTGTCTGGCATAGAAAGGGCTCAATAAAAGTCAGTTCTTCTTACCATCACTACTTCCTTTTTGTAGGGGTAGAGTGGTTCAGTGGGAGACCCATGCTTGATCCTCAACCAATACACCTTGTTCACAACCGCTTACTGTCTGTCAGTGGAGAATTGTGTATCGCTATAATGTTGAGCAGATTTCAAGAGCTTCCAGATTAAGATGGATGAGGAGGAAAGGCCTGCCAATCTGCTTCCCAGAATTAGGTGATAAGAGCCCTATAGATCACAGGTGGTGGATCCTGAGGCAAGCATGGGGATCCTGCAGGACTGAGCAGCATTTCATTTGTTGTGTGTGGCGTCACCATGGGAGCCAACTCAATGGCAGCTAACATAAACATCTCTTGCTTTTTGTACATTCAGTGAACACCAATGACCTAGTACTGCAAGTAGCCACCAGCCACAGGTACCTAGGCCTTTAGTTGTGATATTGAAGCATTCTATGGGGGGGGGGGGGAAGATTGATACAGGAAGCATCAAAAGTGGATGGAAGAAACACACAGAGTCACTGTACCAAAAAGAATTGATTGATATTCAGCCATTTCAGGAGATGGCATATGATTAAGAACCAATGGTACTAAAGGAAGAAGTCCACACTGCAATGAACGCATTGGTGAAAAACAAGTTTCCAGAAACTGGAAGACTACCAAACAAGATGTTTCAACAAATGGATGTAATGCTGGATGGAAGGATTTGCTCATCTATGCAAGAAATTTAGAAGACAGCTGCCTGGTCAGCCAACTAAAAGAAATCCATGTATGCACTGGTTCCAAAGAAAACTGGTTCAATTGAATATAATAATTATTGAACAATATCCTTAATATTACACACAAGTAAAATTTTGCTGAAGAGAAGTCAAACAGCGTGGCAGCAGTACATGGATTGGGAATTGCCAGAAATTCAAGTTGGAACCAGAAAAGTACATCAGATGGGGAATATCATTGCTGCTGTCAGATGGATCTTGACTGAAAGCAGGGAATACCAGAAAGATACTTACCTATGTTTTATTGACTCTACGAAGCATTCAACTGTGTGGATCATGACAAATTATGGATAACATTGCAAAGAATGGGAATTCCAGAACACTTAACTGTGCTCATACAGAAACTGTATGTACACCTGGAGGCAGTTGTTCAAATGGAACAAGGGAATAACGTGTGGTTTAAAATCAGGAGTAGTGAGTGTCAGGGTTGGATCCTTTCACCGTGCTTATTCAATCTGTATGCTGAGCAAATAACCGAGGAACCTGGACTATATCAAGATGTGGCATTGGGATTGGAGGAAGGCTGCTTAATAACCCGCAATATGCAGATGACACAATCATGCTTGATGAAAGTGTACAGGGCATGAAGCCCCTCCTGAAGAAGATCAAAGGCTACAGCCTTCAATATGGGTTACACCTCAGCATAAAGAAAACAAAAATCCTCAGAACTGGATCAATAAGCAGCATCATGATAAATGGAGAAAAGATTGAAGTTATCAAGGATTTCATTTTACTTGGCTCCACAATCAACACCCATGGAAGCAGAAGTCAAGAAATCGAAGGACCTATCGCATCAGGCAAATCTGCTGCAAATGACCTTTAAAGTGTTAATAAGCAAAAACTTAACCTTGATGACTGAAGTGTGTCTGACCTAAGTAAGCCATGGCATTTTCAATAGGCTCATATGCATGTGAAAGCTAGTCCATGAATAAGGAAGACTGAAGAATAATTGATGTGTTTGAATTATGCTATCAATGAAGAATATTGAATATACCATGGATTGCTAGAAGAAGGAACAAGTCTATCTCAGAAGAAGTACAGGAAGAATGTTCCTTAGGAGGAAGGATGACAAGAGTTCATTCCATGTACTTCGTATATGTCATCAGGAGGGACCAGTCCCTGGAGAAGGACAACATGCTTGGTGAAGCCAAGGGTCAGTGAAAAAGAGGAAGACCCTCAACAAGATGGATTGACACGATGGCTGCAACAATGGGTTCAAACATTGCAACAAATTGTGAGGATGGTATAGGACTGAGCAGTGTTTCATTGTGTTGTACATGGGATGCTATGAGGTGGAACTTATACATCAGCACCTAACAACAATAACAATATTTACAGAAGCAGATTGCCTGATCTTTCCACTGTGGAGCAGGTAGGGGGATTAGAACCACCAACATTTTGGTTAGCAGCCAAACCTTTAACCATTGCATCACTAGGGCTCCACTACCAAAGTGACCAGCAGACTCCTGTCTATTAGATTACTCTCCTTTTAGAAAATTCTGTGTGAAAAATGATGTGTATCCTATTCTCTATTCTTTGCTAAGCTTTGTTCTCAAAGCTTGGAGGTTTCAGGACTTCATTTAAACATAAAGAATTCTCAAGATCCCCACATGATGGTAGTTGTAGAATCTGAATATTTGTGGTTGGAGAGACTGCACATAGGTAAGCGACTGAGCCCTAAACTAATGGTTTGAATCCTTCCTTCATCACTTACTAAGCATGAAACTTTGCTCAAACTGCATAAATTCTCTATACCTCCGTTTCCTTCCTTTTGAATGTGGGGAATAATAATAGCAATTACCTGCAGAGGCGACTGTGATGGTCACATCACATAGTACCTACAAAACATTTTCAACAGTGCAAGGGGTAGAGTAGGCATGCAATGCACAGTAACTATTAGTGTTTCGACTCAGCAATGCTTTTGATATAAATTGTATCATAATAATCACAACAGCAAGTATGCATGTCTTTAAAATAGCAAGGCATATGTGTGTAAAACAGTCTGCAAAAAGTGTTTTGAACACCATTTGGAATATGAATTCTCAGAGGTCTTATTGTTGATTGCATAGCTTTCTTGGTGCCCGTGGCTCAGAAATAGGTGACTATTGCTCCAAACTTTCCAGCTTCCTTTCGTGGAATCATTCTTCTCTTGGACATTTCCATTGGTATCTTCTGCACTTGTCTGTATTTTTAAACTTTGATGAAATATTCTCTGTGATCTCTGAATTGTTCATGATTCAGAACAAAAGTGGTGTCATCCTTGTAATGAAGTGTAGACATAACTAAGACAAAACTAGGAGCTCTGTCATAACCGTTAAGCACTTGGCTGCCAACGAAAATGTTAGTGGTTGAAACCCACACCGTGGCTTTGCTGGAGAACGGTCTGGCAATCCAAATGTGTAATAGCTACAGCCTGGAAACCTTGGGGGCAATTCTGCTCTGTCATATGGGGTTGACACAAATAAAAATCAACTCGACAACAACTAACAGCAACAAGTGAAAGTTTGCTCAAGCGTATTATTCCTCCGTCAAACATCCAGGAGTCAGTAATGATGAGTATATAACATCAAGAGCAGTAGAGTGATTGTTGGTTTCTATTAAACTCATGCAGTTCTCAGAAAATAATAACCGCTTGACCACTACAAGCCAAAACTAACCAAGGGAACCCATTACCATCAAGTCTATTCTGACTTATGGTGACCCTACGGGGCGGAGTAGAATTGCCCTCATAAAGTTCTGAGGCTGTAACCTTTACAGAAGACTTGTACATCTTTCTCCTGAGAAAGGGTTGGTGGGTTTGAACCACTGGCCTTTTGGTTAGTGGCTGTGTGCTTACTACTGTACCACTGGGGCTCTTCAATTAAGTGACAACACAATGCAACGCAGCACACTACCGTGGAGTCGGGTCTGACTCCTAGCGACTCCTCCTTGGGTTTCCGAGGCGGTATCACTGTGGAAGTAGATTGCCCAACCTTCCTTCTGAGGAGTGGCGTGGGTTTGAACTAGCCTTCTGGTTAGCAGTGAAATGCCTTATGCACTACACCACCAGCGCTCCTGAAAACAACAGGCTGAGTCACCTTGTTCTTGCGTGTCAGCACCTTAAGACTTCTTTCTAAAGCAATGCTCATAAGACAAAGGATTTACAGAACCCTGCCAGACCCTGAACAACCACCGTAACTCCACCTCAGAGCCCCACCTTTGCTCCCTAAATTTGACCTGCAGCCTCATTCTGTTATTTCACTCCTAGGTTGCTGCCAACCTCAGCTGGCCAATCATGGTTGCTGGTGTCAAGGGATACCAAGTTTTCTTATTACACACAGACAAATGCCCAGTGATGTTAGGTTGAGACCTAAAGTCATTTCCCCTAATGACATGCTTTTGAACCTGAATTTTCTGAGATAAAGGATTAAACCTGAAACCTATCATAATCAGTGGCCAGACTTGAACCTACAAAAAATCAAAAATAGTAAGCAGAAAGGTAAAACACAACTACTTTGTATATCTTAAGACAAGAGTCAACAAACTGTGCTCTGCAAGTAAAAGTCAAGCCTACCACCTCTCTTTGTAAGGCCCACAAGCAAAGAATGTTTTGCTTCAGGTTTCTACAGTTTTACAGAGTTATATTTTACATGGTCATGTGAGTATCAAAGCAATATCCTTTATTTTACTTCTTGGCCCTTTTCAGATAAAGGTTACTAATCCTTACTTTAACCTACAAAAATAGCATGTTTTTTTATTGTTCTCAAAATTCAATTGTTTGCTTTCACTTTTAAGACTTCATTTTAAGATTAGAATTAGTGGTGTTCCATGTAAAGAAAATTTATTCTTCAAAAGTTTTGAAGGGCAAAAAATACAGTTAATTTTTAAAGAAGTAGATTATACGTATCTGAAAATCCTATAGAATGGGAGACTCTGATTTAAAAAGAAAACTTTGAATATGAACCTTTAAGCATCCAGTGAAAATAACTTGTTTTATATTATCTTAATGTATAAAACAATCTGGTATTAGTGCCCAAAGCACTGGTATTTAATGAAGTTTTCTTATTAATTTCTCTGCATTTTTATATGCAGTATATACATGCCTGCTTTGCATTTAAGTATGTAGCATACTCTATGAGTTTTATTCTTTTATTATTTTTTGGCAGTGGAAACAATAGCTTTCAAATGGTATCTACAGAGATGAATATAGGTATAGGTATTTGAAAATTTCCAGCGCAACAATGAAGCAAGACCAAAGACCCAATAGCAAACAGCTTAGTGGATCAATAACCTCAGTGTTTTCAACCCGTGCTTATTTAAAGTGGTGCATGGAAAAAAAGGCCCTCTATTTATATCTGGAACTTAATGAAGTGAAATTATCACAGCCGACAGGCGCTGGTGTTGTAATTCGGAGACAGGGCTTGGCTTACAGGGATTTCCAAGCTGTTTTTATTCCAATTTTTAATTTTTTAATTTATTTTTTTTTTTTTTACTGAAACTTAATCCCCTAATCAGTTCCAATTTACATATTTGCTGGTCTTTTTTTTTTCCAGCTTGATTCTTAAAGGAGTGGTTTTGGAAGCACGGAGCAATTATCTGATTAAGTAATTATTCATCACAAAGTGCTTAGCGTTATTCTGAGCAAGATGATCAGGGGCTGAAATACAGACAAACTTATAAGCACAGAACTGGTGACTTCTGTCACCAAAGTGATTTCCTTCCACATGTGCATGCATAGGTGTGTGTATGTGTAAGAGTGCATGTGTGTTTTTAACTTGATCTACCCTCTAAAGCTTTCTTCACACTGGCTCTCCTTTCCAGACTTAGGGCATTACTATTCTGCTAAATGAAGTGTTATGAATTTGAATTTTATTTGGAGCTAAATGAAATACCAAATGCAATATTTATAATTGTGGTAGAATTGTGTTCCATCATTAAATATCTTTATACTGTGCATGAGTAAACATGTCAGTGAAATCTTTTCCCATATGTGAAAGCACTAAACCTTAATAATGATATATTTTTTCTTTTAAGGTTTTTTTTCCTAATTTAGGCTGGTGGTTAAAAGGGGGAAAGGTCAAGTAGAGATAAGAGACTATAAATAAGATTATGTAACAGCTGATTATTAAATCTGTCATTTGACTCTGTTTTTGTTGTTAGGTGCCATCGAGTGGCCTCTGACTCATAGCAACCTGGTGCGTAACAGAACAGAACACTGGGTGGTCCTGTGCTGCCGTCACGATCCCTGCTGTACCTGAGCCCGTCGCTGCAGCCACTGTGTCAATCCTTCTCGTTGAGGGCCTTCCCTTTTTTCGCTAAATGTAGTAATATATTTATAATGATATATATGTAATAATCTATATATATAGTAATATTACTATTACTATATATATAGTATATATAGTAATGTATATATAGTAATATTACTATTACTATTATATTACTATTGATATATTACTATGTTTAGTGAGGGATAATCAATTACCTTGGAGCTCTAAGAAACTTCCTATTTGTCTCTCTGCATTTTGGACAGGATCAAGTGTAGAATCTTCATGAATTTCAAATAGAATTTTTTTTTTTTTTAGAACAGTCAAAAAATTAAGAATCATCTGTGACGTTGTGGCTCCTGATTGGACCACGGACATACTGTGAGTAGTCTAAAGAGTTGGCATTTAAGTTTGCTGTTGTTGTTGCTATGTGTTGTTCAGTCAATTCTGACTGAGTATTGGACAGAGCAGAACTGCCCCATAGGGTTTCAAAGGTTATAATCTTTACAAAGCAAACTGCCACATCTTTCTCCCACCCAGTAGCTGGTAGGTACAAAATGCTGACCTTTTGGTTAACAGGAGGTAATACTAATCAAATCTCAAAAACAATTGTTGGTCTTCAGTTTATATCTGTGTGCTTGATAAATATTTAGTGACCATGTATTAGGTATAGTCAGTGTGTTAAATTCTATGGGGAACTAAAAATAAAAGACAGCAACATAATCTGGTAAAAGATGTTATGTGCGAAAAAAATACAGAAATCTGGTAATATTAGATTATTATGAATCATCCTTCAAGTTTTGTTTGTTTTTTAAACAATGGACTACTATGGTGAGAATTATCTCACATGAATATTAATGAGATAGTGCTAGACTATTTTGATATAATGGGGAGACTGGAGGTGGTGAGATCAATAAGTAGAAAACTGGGGTAGTTTAGACTAAAGACAAGAGAAACTTGAAAAGACATAGTAGAAGCAATGAGAATAAAGAGGAAAAAAATGGAACCAGTGTGTCCCATGTTGAAGGCTTTTTAAAAACCAGCAGGAGGCCAGTGCAATAAAAGATGTCATGGCTGCTTCTGAAGAAGACAATGGACAAGGAATTCCTGTAAAAGAACTCTTAAATTCAGCTTGTCTTTCAGGTGGCCCTGCTAACAAGGATACAAACTCTAGGCTTTAGACTCAGAATAATCTAAGTTTTAATCCCACTAAAGTCATTTCTCAGCTGTGTGTATTTGAATAATTTATACCCCATCTGTAATTTTCTTTCTTAAAACAGAAACATTAAATACCTATCTCACGTATGGATTAAATGAGACCATAAATGTAAAACAGCTTAACACAATGCCCAGGATATAGTTAGCAATCAGGACAGTAGTTGTTTGGGATTATGATTTTTGACGGCTCCTAACAAAAACAACAGGTACCCTGATCCTTCAAAACCATATCCCATAAAGGTCTTTAAAAAAAAAAAAAAGGTCATGCTTTGGCTTGTAGGGAAGCTCTAAGTAAGAAGGGTTAATTTTGGAGTTAGGTTTTCCTACAAATTTCCTAAAGACGTTTTCAAACATTTGATATGAATTATATACTATTTTCTAAATTGTTTTCCCTGGATACTAATTTAATTAAAACTAAAAAGTATTTCTTGATCGTTTGCTGTATGCCCAGGAGCATGGCAGGCACCATGGGAGATATAAAAATACATTTTATAAGCTCTCTTTGTGGTTAAGAACATTATAGTTTAGTTAGAAAGATAGAAAAAAATGCCCATGAAACAAAGAAGAGATATTAAAGTACAGTATACACTAACAATGAGAGTCTTGCTTCTAACTACACACTTGTGCTAAGAAAATTCAGAGCAGAGGGACTAAATAATCAGCAAAGCCTTTGGTTTGTGAAGCTGCACATGATTCCTGAAGTAAGGATGGACTGGTTCCTAGAGGAAGGATGGATTTTGGTTTAAATGAGAGAGTACAAAGACAATTCCTGGCTTTAAGAAACCCTGAGCAAAGGAATGAAGAATCTGTAGACGGAATATGAAGATCTTCTTGACTAGGACAGAAGATCGTGTTAGAATACAGTGAGAAGGTGGATGAGATAAGGCAGGTGACACTGACTTATCAATGTCCTCAAAAGCAAGATAGATGTTTATACTTGACCCATGGATTACAAATCACAACAAGATTTTAAATAGATTTTTAAAAGTATCCATTAATAAATATTTGACAGTTTCCAAGAGTAGATAAACCAAAAAATAAAAGGCCAGGAATCTCAGGTTAGTCTGGAGATTGGCAAAAGAGTCTAACTGTATGACAAATGTATGAAGCAACCTCACTGAAAGGACCTGGTAACTTCAGTGACTTTGAAAAGGAGTGGACTCTGTAAGACTATAGTCAAAAGGAAATGCACTGAAGTGTTGCACTCTTGTTGATAAAGTTGTTTCCCAAGAAAGTATGGGTAAGCAATTCTGAAACTGTTATGAATGGATATTGAAATTAAACAATTAAGTAAATGAATGGCAAATGTGGGAGCCAGAATTTTCACAGTTGGAATGGGAGTTTACAGATAAACAAGGGGAGGAGGCTAGAATTATCCATGCAGTATTGGACTCGAGTTGGAGACAACGGTACGAACTCATGTAATTTCATATAGATACACGTGGATAGATACAGAAATAATTACAGGTGGTGGATTTACATGGGGTAGGATACAAACATATGTTTCCTTGCTCTGTCAGCTGAGAGGTCCTAGAAGCAAGGACACAGTAGCAAAAAGTACACCATATCTGTGTATTGCAATTAAGAATGATGGTGGAGAAATAGGGGAAATAAGACTAATTTGTGGCAAGTACAAGATCATTAAACCAAAAAAAAAAAAAAAAAAAAAACTCAATGCTGTTCAGTTGGATCCAACTCATAGTGACCCTTCATTAGTTTTCCGAGGCAGTATCACTACAGAAGTAGTTTGCCCAACCTTCCTTCCTGGGAGTGGCTGGTGGGTTTGAACTGCAAGCCTTCTGGTTAGCAGTCAAATGCTTTGGGCACCACACCAGTAGAGAGGACTTTTTAATTTATATTTAGAAATATTTAGAAAAGTTACTGAGTACTTCTACTACAATGGGTATATTCTTCCAAAAAAAAAAAACCCATATGGGAGTTAGATAATCTTAACCATGATTCTAACTGAGATGGTTGGTGTGCCTCAACTGTTCATTTCCATCTGGAACTGAAACTGAGTCCTGTGCAAGGTAACCTTTAGTATTTTGTATTATCAAACATCACAACTTTGTTAGCTCACAGTTTTAATCCTTCCTTTTGATTCTGTGGTGAAATCACAGGACTACTCTTCATCTTAGGCAGCCTGCTGAATTTTTCATGCTGAACCAGCCCCAAAATATGGGATACAAGACAAAACTGGATAAACTGAGAATCTATCTTAAGTTCTGTGGTCCAGAGTTTGGAAGTGAACGCAAATATTTTGATATTGGGACTTATTTTACCTTGGTAAAACATGGCTTTCTATTTTAAAGAGGTGGGGGGAGGTTTTAAAAAGCTTATTAAAAAAGTCTCAAAATGCTTCTTCAACATCCAATAGCTCCTAGAAAAATATTTTGATGAGTTAAGTGTAAATGAATCAGAAACATATGGATTACATTTCCTTTAGATTACACATGGGTTTCAAAATTAAGGGGAAAAGTGCTCAAGGCAAAATGCATTTAGGATTTTATTGAACCCAAAATATTTGAGAAATCGCTCAAGACGCTCAAAGAACCCAAAATCCTGCCAGACCTCCCAATCCCTTGTGAAAAGCAAATTCGATTCAAAAATTCTTTTTTCTTTAGTGATCTATGGTGTTACATGAAATTCAGATGAAAACGTTCTTTTCTATATATGGTTTTTATCCTGGATATTTTCACTTATAACTTTGGCAAAAATCTCAACCCTGAGTATATGTTTGATTGGCCAAGTTAGCTACATGGCTCAGCCTCGCTCTGGCCTGCTCGGGAACGGGGGCATTTGATTTGTCCCAGGCTTGACTGCAGAATGAGAGGACTGACTCAGAGGCCCAATCACCTTATAGCAAAGGCAAGTGGATGGTATGCATAATTTGCCAGTTTGCACTGAACTTTCTATTAATGTATAAGGCATTCACAAAAATGACTTCTTTATTTCTCATCTTCCCTATACTTCCAGAGTCTGTTTCCTGACTATATTCCAAAAAGATCATGTACTTCACGCTCATTTATTAGCTCAATATTTTACTCATTGCAATGGCAATGCCAGAGTAGAACTGGAAGAGGACCTTAAAACAAAAAACAAACCAAACTCACTGCCATTGAGGGTCCTGACTCATAGTGACCTCTCCTGGGTTTCTGAGGCAGTATCTCTACTGAAGTAGATGGCCCCATCTTCCTTCTGAGGAGTGGCTGGTGGGTTTGAACTGCTAACCTTTTGGTTAGCAGTCAAATGGCTTAGGCACTACCCCACCAGACTTCCTCTATTTCCAATCCCTCCAGCCCACATATAATCTGCATAAATCCATCATGCTTGTTAAGCAAACAGCTGTAAAAGAAGTTCTCTGGCCCTACTTTGGTTCAGTCTGCTGTACCTAAACTCTTCCTACAAGGAATTTATCATTTATCCTATTATTCTTTCATTGACTAGATAGACTGTTAGCACCTGTGTGATAGTAGTCCCTGTGGCAGGTAGGAGGGGCATAAACTCAAGGTATGGCCTCCTATCTTCAACCAAAAAACCCACTGCCATCCAGTTGATTCCTACTCAGAGCGACCATATAAGACAGAGTAGAATTGCCCTGTAGGTTTTCCAAGGCTATCAATCTCTACAGAAGCAGACTGCCTCATCTTTTTCCCACTGAGTGGCTGATGGGTTCAAACTGCCAGCCTTCTGGTTAGCATCTGAAAGCTTTAACCCCTGCAACACCAGAACTCCTTCCCACCTCCCAGGAGTTTTGCATACACAGACCTACCTCTCCAGGACAAGAGAATGGCATACCCAGTGCCAGCAAAGGTGTCTCCCATAGAGCAGTACCAAAAACCAAAACCAAACTCATGCCGTCAAGTCAATTCTGACTCTTAGTGAGCCCTATTGAGTTTCCGAGGCTGTAACTCTTTATGGAAGTACATTGCCCCATCTCCCTTCCCTGGAACAGCTAGTAGATTTGAACTGCTGAGCTTCTGGTTAGCAGCCAAATGCATCATCTGCTAGGCTATCAGAGCTCCTTCCCCAAAAGACAGTAGCTGCCTTAAATTATAACATGGCACTATATGATAGTGGTTATTTAAATCTAATCTAAGTAATTCTCTTCTAAGCATTTTATCATGATAATTTTATTATCTTTATCATTTATCATGAGTTTTATCAATTTCTCATATTAAATTCATAGGGAACTTGCCATGTTTTGTCTATGTCTCTAGTCTTCTTATTGCAAACTCAATTTGTCACTCGAGATCCAGTCTCAATGCCATCTCTGCTGTGATATTTCCCACTCTCACCATGGCTGAGTGAGACCTTGGCTCTAAATTTTCATCACTCATCAATCATGTGTTTATCTATAGCATTTAGAGCATTGTGTCATAGTTAATTAATTTATACAGACAGTCCCTATGTTATGAATGAGATCCATTCCTATCTATGACTTTAAGAATTTGTAGGTAAGTCAGAACCAGTACATACAGTTCTTATTTAGCCTTACTTCAGTGTAAGAAAAAGCTCAAAGACTTTTCAATGGTTTAAAAAACTGCACTGTAGCAAGTGAAAGTGATTGTGATGAAGAATGTATTGTGAGTAGGGGTTGGTTCAATATTTCAAAGTAGGGACAAATTTACATAACATTAAAGTAATTGTGACTTGTAACCCACAGACTACCTGTACCCTAAGTCTATTCACCATTGACTTTCTTGGGGGTAAAAGACCACACTGTAGTTTTTTAATTGTTTTTTTTTTTTTTTTTTTAATTCCTAATGCATCACATAGTGCCTGGAACATACTAAGTATGTAAATGTTATTGAATAAATGGGCAATTAAATAAATGATGCTTTTATTAAAAAGGGAAATGGAGAAAGAAGAAAATATACTGCAGTTTTGACTTCAGTTAAATTGCCAAAGTGAGTGTCTGACTCTTACTCTAAACATACTCATCATGCTCTATGTAGATCAATTAATGCTTCCTAAATTAGGTTAGGAGCTCTGGTAGTGTAGCACCTAAGGCATTTGACTACTAACCAGAAGGCTGGCAGTTCAAAACCACCAGCCACTTCTCAGAAGGAGGATTGGGCAAGTGGCATGGACAGTGAAAGTCAGTAGTCAAATCCAGGATTAAAGTTTGAATTCACTTAGAGAAATACATCCATTCCATTAATTGGTCAATTATCTCTCTTTTCCTCCATGTTGGACTGTAACTTCTTGAAAGCTTTTCTTAAAGGCTATAGTTCAGGAACCATGGACAGAACACTAAATGGATGATCCTTTCATATTTTATATCTCAAAAAATCTGATGTTATCAGTTGGAAAATGTATATGGATTCTATGACTCCTACTTCAGTGAAAATCCTCCTGAAGTAATTCTTCACATGATCAAAAGTAAAACCCTTGTCAATAATTATTGAAAAGCATACATTAAACTAATAGCTACATATGTCTTCCTTGGGTATGGACAATATTATAAATTATGCAAATGCCCATGACTTTCTATAAGTGGACAGGGCTATTGTGCTTGTGAGACATTTCTTCCCACAATTAGGTTCAGTGAGAAAACTTTAATCTTTTCTTTTTATATAAGGCAGATCTCCTTGGAACTCTTATGTTACTGGCATGAAACAAAAAAGTAGCATATTGATTTCCAATCCCGAGATCTATCTACAATGAGGTTGGGAAAAAAAATAAATTGAAATATAAAATCCATATTTCTCGGGACCGTTGGCTTCTCAACTATATGCATAGGGAACATTTAACAGGACTCAAAGTCTAGTCTCATTCTTTCAGTTCTCCCAGCCCTCTGCTTTTGCTAACTTTATTTAAGCCCCTATTAGTTTATTAGTTTGACAGGAGCCCAGGTAATTATGCCGGTTTCTAAGTCCTACTGTAAGTTATGTCTGCGTCTCCCTGAACGCACACAAAATTTAGTGCCACTGCAGCACTTCTCAAAACAAATAAAAGATTTGTGAACTAGTCACCAAGCATCCAACGCAATTAAACTGCATTTGTTTCTTTTTTGGTATTCTCACACAATCGAGGCCTTGTAAGAGGTAGGCACTCCTCAGATCAGGCTGTGTTTTCTTTAGAGAAAAGTGAGCCAAAATCCTCTTACCCTATGTAACTAACGTCTCAACTAGCAGGGGGTGGACAGTTGCAACACACACACACACACACACACACACACGCACACACACCCCTACCTCCTCCTTCTGCTACTTCGGCCATGATATACACCTAAAGAAACAGAAAGGTACACACCCATAACTACTAATAATGTTCATATAGGGACAAGGGTAAAATTCTCTTAGAAAGGAAACATTGCTACTCATCTCAGCTGATTTTAATGTTACTAGAGATGAATCAAACATAGCTTTATTTAAAAGGATATACATCGGTGGTTAAGAACAAAAGCAGAGGAAATGGAATAGGAATTTTTTAAAGTATTGGACACTATTTTTTTCCTTTTGACTTTCCGATAGGGGCAAAAATATCTTTCCTTGAGGTACCTACATCTCAATTGCTTTTAATCACCAACTTCAAGCTGTCACACATTTGAACATTTTGTGGTTTAAATAAAAGGTCTTTAAAATCTGGTTAATTAGAACTGACGGCCATGAACTCTTTGATTGATGGACCATCCAGGCATACTGGCTCAGGCTTATAGGTTCCCTGCTGGCTTCCCCAAGCTGTGTGTCCAGACTGGTGTGGATACAAGCATGGAGTTGGAGTCACCCACCAGGCCTTGTTATAAAACTAACTGATCAGGGAAAAACCAAATAGGGTGTGTGTGTGAGTGTATATGTATGTGTGTGTGTGTGTGTGTGGTCTAAGCTGAACCAAGTAGTTGCAAAGACTTCTACCCCAACCCAATATGAAACCATCCGTTAAACTACTCCATGAGTCTGTTTTGTTATCTGCATTATGCAGTGCAGACTGTGAGAGCCCCTCCTATTGGGTCCTTGAAGAAATTAAATTCTTTCTATATTTCCATTTACATCTGCCATCTATTCTATGGCATACACTTTGGTAAGCATTTTCCTGTACCACTAAAGACCATATCAGAACATCAAAGACATCAGAGTCCTTTTAGATCTCCATAAGCCAAGGGTCTCAAAGGCATTGTCTCTTTGTGAAAACAGCAAGATAATTTATTTAAATGCACATTTAAAAAGGAGTAGATTGTATCAACTACAGCTGTCAGTTGGAGTACAAATGGCCATAACAATCATATGAAGACTTAGTTCTTAATTTATATGTACTGAATGACAATCATCTAGACTTAGTATCCAAAGTATCAGGAAATCAGGGGTGCATGAGAGAAAGCAAGTGTCATGGAAACTGTTGAGGAAGGTGTGGTAATAGAAGTGATTCAGATGTAAAACTGAGTTTTGTTTTTAAGCAGAGGGAAAAACAGATAAAACAAGCTAAGAAATACTCACGCAAAGAGATCCAGGACAATCCATTAATTCCACCTAAGAACACAGGCACATAAATCATAAGGTTATTCCTGGAAAACAAAAGCTGACATGCCTTCTTGAGTTGGAAGAATTCTGTGCAGAAAGTCCATGAAAAGCACAGACCAAAAAAACAAATAAGTAAACTTACAAATGTGCTAGGAGTATTCGGTAAAGAAATAACTATTTAAACGTGCAATCCCATAATTAGCCTGGATCTCTCATTCAAGCACGGCAGGTCAAAACCACCAACTTTTCCAAGTCAATGGGGAAAAACCTTCCATTTCTCTCTTGTGTATTTGGGTGTGTGTAATTAGACTTCTCCTATGCCAATAAAAACCCATGAAGGTTTTCTCTAGACAAGTTTAGATTGTTCCAGCTCCAAAATTGGGATCAGAACGTGCTAGTACACCATCAGCAGCACCGCTGGATGGGAAAACCCCCCCACCATTTTAGTACAGAAGTTACTGCTCTCCACCAAGGTAAATATCGGGAATAATAAAGAAATGGAATCAGTGGAGTGCAAGAGAAGGCTATTGGTCTGATGACTGTAATGGATTTGATGTAGAATTTTCCTGCAACTTTGCAATGTTATCTTGGAAGAAGACATTTAAGTCAATCTTGTATGTGGATTAGCTAGTGATGTGATGAAATCCAAATACCTGACCACTATATCAGTTAGTATTTGGTGTGACTGTGTATTATACAAAATCAAAATAATAATAATTTAAATGAGAAAAATGGCTGATTTCTTACTCACACAAAAGTCAGTTACAATGATGCCATAAGACGGTTAGAGGCCTTGATGTTCTTGTTGTTAGGTGCCATTGAGTTACTTCCTGCTCATAGTGACTACACGTACAACAGAACAAAACAGTGCCCCGACCTCTGCCATCCTCACAGTCACTGCTGTGTTTGAGCTCATTGTTGCAACCACGGTGCCAATCCATCTAGTTGATGGTCTTCCTCTGTTTTGTTGACCCCCTGCTTTACCAAGCATGATGTTCTTCTCTAGCGACTGGTCCTCCTAGTAAAGTGTCCAAAGTTTGTGAAACAGTCTTACATACTCATTTCTAAGGAACATACGTTCTGTACTTCCTCCAAGACAGCTTGGTTCATTCTTCAGAACACCAATGGTATATTTATTATTCTTTGTGAACACCATAATTCACAAGCATCAATTCTTCCTTGATCGTCCTTATTCATTGTCCACCTTTTGCATGCATATGAGGCAATTGAAAATACCGTGGCTTGGGTCAGGCTCACTTTAGTCTTCAAAGTGACATCTTTGCTCTTAAACACTTTGAAGAGGTATGTTGCAGTAGATTTGCCCCCTGAAAAATGTTTGTTGATTTTAATGCTTCCTTGGGTATTGATTGTATTTCCAAGTAAAATGAAATCCTTGACAACTTCACTCTTTGCTCCATTTATCATGATGTTTCTTGTTGGTCCTGTTGTGAAGACTTTTGTTTTCTTAATGCATCCATAATTAGTATTTGATCTTCAGTAGCTGGGCTTCAAGTGTTTTTGCTTTCAGTAAGCAAAGTTGTGTCATCCGTATATTGTGGGTTGTTAATGAGTTTTCATCCAATCCTGCTTATACATTCTTCATATAGTTCAGATTCTTGGATTACTTGCTCTGCATATAGATCAAATAAGTATGGTGAAAGTATACACCCCTGACACACACCTTTCCTGATTTTAAACCCTGCAGTATTCCCTTGTTCTATTCAAATGACTGCTTCTTGGTCTGTGTATGGGTTCCACATGAGCACAATTAAGTTCTGGAATTCACATTCTTTGCAGTGTTATCCATAATTTGATGTGCTCCACATAGTTGAATGCCTTCTCATAGTCAATAAAACACAGGTAAACATATTTCTGCTATTCTCTGCTTTCAGCCAAGATCCAGCTCACATCAGCAATGATATCCTACATTCCACATCCTCTTCTGAATCTGGCTTGAATTTCTGGCAGTTCCTTGTCAATGTACTGCTGCAACCATTTTTTAATTATATTCAGCAAAATTTTACTTGCATGTGATATTAATGATGTTTAATAATTTCCACATTCTGTTGGATCACTTTTCTTCGGAGCAGACACAAATATGGATCTCTTCCAGTTGGTTGGCCAGGTAGTTGTCTTCCAAATTTCTTGGCATAGGCAAGTGAGCACCTCCAGCACTGTATCCATTTGTTAAAACATCTCAATTGGTATTCCATCATTTCCTGGTGCCTCATTTTTCACCAATTCCTTCTGTGCACCTTGGACTTCTTCCTTCAATATTATTCATTCTTGATTATATGCTACCTCCTAAAATGGTTGAATGTCGACCAATTCTTTTTGGTACAGTGACTCTCTGAATTTCTTCCATCTGCTTTTGATGCTTCCTGTGTTGTTTATTATTTTGCCCATATAATTCTTCAAAATTACAACTTGAGACTTGAATTTTCCCTTCAGCTCTTTCAACTTGAGAAATGCTGAGAGTGTTCTTCCCTTTTGGTTTTCTAACTCCAAGTCTTTGCACATTTCATTATAATATTTTACTTTATATTCTCAAGCAATCCTTTGAAATCTTCTGTACAGGGTTTTTGCTTTAGCCATTCTACATTCAAGAGCAAGTTTCAGAGTTTCTTATGACATCCATTTTGGTTTTTCTTTCATGTCTTTTTAATGATGTTTTGGTTTCTTCATGTATGATATCCTTGATGAGAGACCTAGACCCCATCATTTTCTTCCAGCATAATGGCAGATTGAATTTTCCAAAGAGAGCAATAACATATGATCCTCTACTTTATGTTCATCAACAATATAACATTCCTAATCATCAATAAAGAGGTGGATAAAAAGTCATCCCTCCCCTCAAATCTCAGCTGACTTTAGTGACTTGTGTGCAAGCAGAAGATTTGAGCAAAAAGGATGTTGTGTGCCTTCCAAAGTTAGGTTAACAAATCTCATGCAGCATTGCTTGGTTTTCTTACGACATCTTCTCTCAGAATTCTGCTCTCATACCATGACAGGCCACTTGGAAGTCTTCTGTTTGACTGTCCCAGGTAAGTCTAGACTGGATATCATCCCAGCTCACCAGATATGTGAATAAAACTCAAACTCACTGCCATTGACTTGATTCTGACTCATAGCAACCCCCATTGGTTTCCATGGCTATAAATGTTTATAGAAGCAGACTGCCTCACCTTTCTTCCATGGAACATCTGGTGGGTTCGAACCACTGACTTTTTTGGTTAGTAGCCACATGCCTTAACAATTACACCACTGGAGCTGCTTATATGTGAGTAAAGAAATCTCTAAATCATTCTAGTGCTCAGCCATTCAAATCTTCACAATTGAGGCCTCAGACATGGCAGAGCTTTATAGAGCTTAGACCAGTCATCCCCACCATGCTTTGAATTTCAGACTCTCATGACTCTCAAGCATAACAAGATAGCTGGCATGTTACATTACTGAGTTTGAGGAGGTTTATTTTGCAGCAGTACCTGGAATGAACATGTTCAACATGCTACTGATCTCCTAGTTGTATGTTAGAGATTGAGCCATTGTATCCATGTTACAGAGATCAAGGAGGGATCCAAGAAGAAGAATAGGTTCTTCTCATAAGAAAATAAGTTTCACTCATATTTTACTGGTGAAAATGTAGTCATGTGGACTTAACTAGCATCAGGATTGTAGGAAGTCTCATTAACAACTTGCAATATACAGAAGACACTTGCTAAAAGTGAAGAGGACCTGAAGCACTTACTAATGAATATCAAAGACTACAGACTTAAATATGGATTACACTTCCACCTAAAGAAAGAAAAAAAAAAAAGATCCTGACTACTGGACCAGTAAGCAATGTCGTATAAATGGAGAAAAGATTGACATTTTCAAGGATTTCAGTTTCCTTGGATGCACAATCAATCCCCCTGGAGCAGCAGTCAAGGAATTAAATTACTTATTGCA
>NW_006921605.1:11548941-11569803 GCF_000298275.1 Orycteropus afer afer | reverse complement strand
CGGAAGGAAGGTTGGGCAATCCTACTTCTGTAGTTATACTGCCTCGGAAACCCAAGGAGGGGTCACTATGAGTCGGGGCCTACTTGATGGCACATAACAACAACAACAACAAATATATATATGTGTGTGTGTGTGTGTGTACATATATATATGTATACCGTGGACTGCCAGAAGAATAAACAAATCTGTCATGGAGGAGGAAGTACAGACAGAATGCTCCTTAGAAGTGAGTATGTTAAAACTCTGTCTCACATAATTGGACATGTTATCAAGAGGGACCAGTCCCTGGAAAAGGACATAAAGTAGAAGGTAGGCAAAAAAGAGGAAGAATCTCAACTAGATGGATTGACACAATGCTTATAGTGGTGAACTCAAATAGAACAGTGAACTGTGAGGACAGTGCAGGATGAGACTGTTTTGTTCTGTCGTACCTAGGGTTACTATGAGTCGGAACCAAGCCAAGGGCACCTAACAGCAACAATAGCTTCAAGCAACCTGAGAGATGTAAACTTTAAGATAAGCAATACTATTCCCAGTTAAATACTCTGTTTCTAAAGGGGGCAGCAAGAATGTGAGACCAAGTAGAAGTCTCCACACCTGACATCTATATATTACTCAATTTGATATTAAGCATTCCCAGTTTTAAGAACAGTCCTGTAATATAAGGTGTTATGGCCTGAACGCTTCTGCTATTTATAAATTGTGGCCAAAGAAGAATAACACCTAAGTAAGGAAGTCATTTATCAAATCATTAACTCAATACTCACTGCCATCGAGTTGATTATGACTCAGAGTGACCCCTCCTTAGGTTTCTGAGTCAGTATCATTAGGGAAGTAGATTACCCCATCTTCCTTCTGAGTGGCTGGTGGGTTTGAACTGCTAGCCTTCTGGTTAGCAGTCAGATGCCCTAGGCACTATGCCACCAGATCTCCCTCATCAAATCAGTATTTTGCTTATAAAGCAACAGAATCGAGAAGACAAAGGACAAACAAGTGAAGCCAATGACACTACCCCAGAAGCAAGCTGAAGAGCAGGAGAATAGTCTTGGGAAACTCAGTTTTAACCCAGGAATACTGATCACTTGAGGGATAGAGAAGAATTAGTAAAAATCAGATTTCCCCTAAAATTTATTATTATCTAAGCATGAGATAGGTGACAAATATTAATATATTTATTCTACGGATAATCCTGGTTAAGATATTGCTATACAGGTTGTTCTGACGATTTTATGTTGAACTTATTTAACTCAATTCAGGTCTATTCTATGATCACTGTATCTTTAACTTGTATTGCAAAAGTCCATGTCTTCTTTTGAATAGGGCTCAAGAAATATTTGTACAAAGACATGTTTTTCATGAGAGCCAAAACCTAGCTAATGCAGCTACAATGGATAACAGTTTTCTAGAGTTGATATGGGGCATGTGTTTCATTTAGATTGTGTTGAAATTCAAATTGAGAGCTTCCTCTGTCACCCACCAAAAACCCACTGCTATTTAGTTGGATTCAATTCATAACGACCCCTCCTTGGGTTTCTGAGGTGGTATTACTACAAAAGTAGATTGCCCAACCTTCCTTCTGAGAAGTGCTGGTGGGTTTGAACTGCCAGCCTTCTGGTTAGCAGTCAAATGCCTTAGGCACTATGCCATGAGAGCTCTCTCCTCTGTCACAGTACCTGTGAAATACTGTAGGCATTCTGGGTAACTGAGTGGAATTACATATGGCCCTTCCAAGAGGAAAGATGCTTATCTAACAACAGGCAGTTTGTGATGTCGGAGTGCAATTTTTACTCTATTCTAAAGCAGCAGGTCCTTAAGGAGCATGAGAAATGTTTACTATAGCAATCAGGATAGTAATAATGATTAACCAAAAAAAAAAAAAAAGCACACACAAGAAAAACTCACTGCCATCGAGTAGATTCTGACTCATAGTGACCCCCCCCATTGGGTTTCCAAGGTGGTAAATCTTTACAGAAATATATTGCCCCCTCTTCCTTCCATGGAGTGGCTGGTGAGTTTGAACCACCAACCTTCTGGTTAGCAGTCAACTGCCTTAGGCACTACATCACCAGAGCTATAATAATGAGAGTGAAAACAATAATTAAATAGCTCTTGTTGAGTCAGCTCTAACTCATGGCAATCTTATGTCCAACTGAAGGAAACATTGTCCAGTCTTGTACTGTCCTCACCATTGCTGACATGTTCAAGTCCATTGTAGCTATTTTGCCAGACCATCACATTGAGGGTCTCCGTTGTCCCCTCTGGCACTCTGCTTCGCCTTCTCTAGCAGTTGATCCTTCCTGGTGATGTTCCAAAGAAAGAGAGTAGAACAATGTTCCCTTGTGATTTATAAATGTTCCATTGGCTAAATTTCGGAAGTAGATCATCTGGCTTTTCTTCCTAGCCTGTCTTAGTTCCATTTCATTTTTTACAACTTCTAATTTGCCTAGGTTCATACTTTGTACATCCCACAGTCTGATTATTAATGGCTCTTTGTAGCTGTTTCTTCTCACTTTGAGTTACGCTATATGAGCAAATGAAGGTCGTGAAAGCATGACTCTATCCATGTTATTAGGTTGACTCTACTTTGAAGAGGCAGCTCTTCCCAAGTCATATTTTGAGTGCCTTCCAACCTGAGGGGCTCATCTTCCAGCCCTGTATCAGACAGTGTTCCATTGCTATTTATAAGGTTTTCACTGGCCAATTTTTTTTAGAAGTAGGAACTATTAAGGTCTTTCTTCCTAGTCTGTCTTAGTGTGGAAGCTCTGCCAAAACCTCTCCACCACGGGTGACCCTGCTGGTATTTGAAATACCAGTGGGACATCTTCCAGCCTCACACCAACAAGCGAGCCACCACACTACAACAAGCTGGCAGACAGGTGGTAGAATAATAATACGTGTCATTTGATGGTGGGAACAGGTACTTATCATCATTAAATTAACAGTCATTAGTAACAGTTAGTAATTAAGAGCACTAATTTGTGTCAGGTACTTTCTGAAGAATTCTTTGTGCTTTTTCTCATTTAGTCTTCACCACAATCCTGTGACGTAGGTTCTATTATGACCATCATTTACCCAGTAAGGAGACTGAAATACTGTAACGGAACCAGCAGCATGCAGAGCTGGGACTCAAAACCAGGCCCTAGGCAGATGGGGAAGCAGTTTCAGCACTGTGTCATTTCTGAGTCTGTATGCAGCCTGTCTTTTTTTTTTTTCCTTCTTCTTCTAATATTCTATGTATCTTTTGACCTAGATTGCTTAACTGTATAATAGTTAAGGTTTTTGACACAGAACAAAGCCACTGGACAAGACATAAGCATTCATAAGAAGCCTGAGTAGACAGAGCTAGGAAGCAATGTAGACAGATCGACAGGTAATAGGCAACAAGGACATTTGGATGTAGGCAAGTGTGTCACAGGGAGGGCGTCTCCTTCATTTTTATTTTTAAATATGTTTCTTTTTTTTGCAAGATGCTTTGCCCTAAGAGAGGAGTGTGGCTTAGAGACAGTTTCACTTGAATGTGCCTTGGGAGAAAGCCTAATGCATCCAATTTTTATAGAGAAAGATCACACGCACACACATACACACACACATGCACACACACTCACACTCAAGCCAAAAATATCACACAGTTTGTGGCTGCTAAAATGCCAGGGAAAGCTGTGTTGCACCCTTCAATGTTTTTCTTCCAGAAAAAGTGACCACCCCCTTTTTACAACATTTATTGAAGTACAAGCTGTCCAAATGGGATGAAACTCTGCAACACTACATTCTGCTCAAAGTTCACCTTCATCATCATTTTTCCATGGATGTTTCTTCTTACTCAGTTCTGGGCACCAGAGGAGAAATGTTTCTGTGGGGATCTGGAGGTAAAGGGGTTAATTTAAGAGGCTTGGAGCCAGAATGCTCTTAAATGGGGAATTGGCAGCTAGCAGTTTGGAACGCTGCCTTGAACGTCTGACTGAACGTTTTTATTTTCCTTTTTGCCCAAAGGTGGCTTTTAGACACCCAAAGCAGCAGAGGGCCTTCTGATTGGGATTCGACAGACAGGAACCACAAAGCTGTCTGCCCCTTCTGGAATGACTGGGGAACCCCATGGAGGAAGTTACTACTGGCTCCCCCACCCCAAGGGTGGACTGTGCCCTCCGTCACCTTCCAACAAACTGCAAACCTTTCAGGAGACTTGCCAAATCAGTAGGGAGTTCTGAGAGTTTGGGGGGCAGTAGAGCAGATGCAGGTGGGCTGAGAGAGGGATTGGAGAATGAAGTAGACCTGAGACTTCACAGGGAGATTGTAAAGAAGAAAGAGGTAGAGAGAAGAACTGGGAACAGAAAAGGTGAAGACATGGGGTAATAATGAAGTTCAAGACAAATAGAAACAAGATGTACAGAGAACAGGAAACAGAGCTGAACAGAGAAGCAGCAAAGAGAAGACTGCTGGAAGCATCTTCACCCAAGAACCTCAAATTTCTGTTCTCTTTGTCAACCACAATGAGCCTGGGAAGGGGCCAAGCTGCCATTTTAATGGAGTTATTTTAATTGCTTCATTCTAACTTCTCAATGAATAGTGACCTGTTTTCAGCAGAGTGAAACTCTGTTGCTCCTTGGAAGTCTGAAATGGACAGTATCATCAACTCTGGAGCACGAGTTTGTTGCTTGTTTCAATTTTCCCATTTTCCAACAGGAAACACAATGCACCCAGGTATTTGGAAGCTGATTAGAGTCAAACACTAACAAGAGACTCATTTTGTTTAACAGGTGACTATGAGCATCTAAAGTGATGGTGTATGTGGACAAGGCCACTCATGACCCAGGGCAAACAAGATCCTGTCTCAGGAAGCCTGGTACCACCTCTAGATTCTTTTCCAGAGAGACCACTGAGATCAGCATGAGAACACGTGGTTCAGCTCAAACCTGTGCTTAAAAGCATATCAGACATCCTGTTGATTAGAGGTAGGCTATCAGGATTCCAAATGACAAAACATGCACTCAGGATAGGGGAATTCTGAGGCACTGAACATTGATAACAAGAATGGTAATTAACATTTCTAGAATTTTACTGTACACACAGAGCCTCCTTCTCAGCCATCTTCCATTTGGGCACAGGCATCACCTTGACATACAAGGACTAGCAGATTTTACTCATATCCCCAATTAGCAGAGAAGGGAAAAAACAAAGTGAGGCATAGTCCACATTCTGATCACCTTCTTCAAAATGAACATTTCCTGACCTCCACTGTGTAGACAGATGAAAATAGAATCTCTGAGGGAAGCTGTGTTTTCACCATGTACCCTAAATGATTCTAAATACATTGCATTTAAGAAGCACTGGACCAGAATTTGACTGTTAACCAGAAGGTTGGCAGTTCAGACCCACCAACCACTCCTCAGAAGGAAGACTGAGCAATGTACTTGAGTAGAGATACCGCTTTGGAAACCCAAAAAGGGGTCGCTATGAGTCAAGTCTACTCGATGGCAGTGAGTTCGGTTTGGTTTCTGGTTTGAATCAGCAAATAGAAATTGCTTATTTACAGTACCAGTTGGATATTCATAATAGCTCATTAATCTCTGTCTTTACAGAAGAGGAAACTGGGGTTCAAAGATGTTAAGTGATTTATCTAATGCCACACCAAAGTACACTGCCACCTTGTAATGTTTACAACTGGAAATTAAACCTAGCTTTCCTACTTTCAGGTGTTCTTTGTTCTTTCACTACTGTACACCAGACTTCCTCCTTCCAACATAAGATTGATTCAATATCAGTTGTTTTGGAATCCCTCTTATGGGATTACTTTACTACCCAAAAAAGGAAGTAAAAACAGTGTGCTGTATGTCAAGGCAAAAGGGAATATACCCATCACCATATATAAAGTTGGCAGAAGATACTTCTACATATGTATTTGTATGTGTAGTAAGAATATCCATATAATAGAACTAATGAGGGCAAACTTATGATAACTTCTTAGTCACAGTTAACCACTCTGATGGAGCGAGTTGTTGGACCTAGGGGCTGGGGACCATGGTCGCAGAGGACATGAAGCTCAATTGGCATAACATGCTACACAAAAACATTGTTCTACATCCTACTTTGGTGAGTAGCAACTGGGTCTTAAAAGCTTATGAATGGCCATCTAGATGCAATAATGGGTCTCTCCTTATCCAGGGCAAAGAAGAATGAAAATAAACAAAGATGCATGGAGACAATTAGTCCAAGGGACTAATGGACCATGTGAACCTCACCTATATGACCATAAGACCAGACAAACTAGATGGTGCCTGACTACCACAGTCAACCACTCTGAAGGGATCAGTGCAAGAGATCCTGGATAGAATGGGAGAGCAATGTGGAACAAAATTCAAAATCATAAAAAAGACTAGGTTTACTTGTCTGATAGAGTCTGGTGAGACCCCTGAGACTACAGCCCTTAGTTACCCTTCAGGTCTGGAACTGAACTCACTACTGTGGATTCAGCAATAGACAGGCATAGGGTGACTATTACACCAGGTAGATATATTCCTTAGAACGATCAATCATGGGAGAACAGAGAGCAGTTTTTGCATAGGGAGATAGCATAGGGGGAAGGAATGCAAAATATAAAAAGATAAGGAGCAAAAAAAAAAAAATAGTGTACATGTATTTGTCCCTCATGGCATCATCTATGGGGAAAATAGGCTTCTGGATTTGATCAGGTGCCTCTAAATGGGACTTACTGAAAAAAAAAAAAAACCCACTTTCTACATAAACATTGGATTATTTTACTTCTTACCTAAAATCATTGAACCAGGGGAATCGTAAGGGCCATTATTTCAGTAGCCAAAGTACAATAATATTAGATGCACCCAGCACTATTCTAAATTTCTAATGAACACATTAAATTAAACATTTTAGTTCATTTATTGGTGGCAGCCGAGGTAAGTACTAGCATTACCAGATGTAAAACCTTTCACAAAGTCCTTAAATTATAGAGATGGGTTATGGGCAAAGGCTGGTTCTAGAAGCAGCAAGCTTAACCATAGTTGATACTGCACCTGTCTTTGTGAGGAGAGTAAAGGTACGGTGGGACTGGGGGGATCCAGTGTGCAGAACGTTTAGTAGAGAGAAACAAACTTACTCCCAACAGATCAGGATCATGACAGCAACATAGCAATTGTGAATTTACATTTGTATAAGGCATCTAAGGGTACATTTTTAAAAAGCCATCAACTTTAAAAGTCAGCCAGTAAAGCAATCAAATAATAAAGATCTAGCAGTAACTGTGAGGCTGATGTGATCCTAATCATTTATTGTATAGATGAGCAAATCAATGGCTTACCCTAAACATCAGACTTCACAAAGATAAGGATTAGTTCTGGTGGCGTAGTGCCTAAGGTATTTTGACTGCTAACCAAAAGGCTGGCGGTTCAAACATACCAGCCACTGCTCAGAAGGAAGACTGGGCAATCTACTTCCGTAGAGATACCACCTTGGAAACCTAAGGATGGGTCGCTATGAGTCGAATCAACTTGACAGCAGTGAGGTTTTTTTTTTGTACATTTTAAATATAATCAATTTCTTGAAATAGTTCTAGAGTTGAATGAAATAGTTCTAGAGTTGAAATAATTACCATAATTATGCTCCATAATAAACAATCACAAAACCTCAGTGGGATACAACTGTGTATTGCTCAGGAGTCCGGTGTGGTTGACTAAGTGCCTCTGATGATGTAGGGTAGGAGTGCAGATTTCTGGGGGTTGACTATTGGCTAATCTGGGATGGCCTCATCTGGGGCAATTTGGCTCTGTCTCTTGTCTGTCTTCCTCTCGCAGATCATTGTTGTTGTTGTTAGGTGTCACTGAGTTGGTTCTGACTCATATTAACCCTCTGTTCAACAGAATGAAACACTTCCTGCTCAGGTTAGCCTGGAAAAATGTTCACAGGAAAGGGAAGAGGCGTAGCAAGGGCACAGGTGGAAATGTGCAAGCATTATGTCAAGTCTCTGTTTACTTCGTTAAGTCTCAATTGTCCTATTGGCAAAAGCAAGAGGCCAGGTCAGAATTGTGGGTATTACATGTTCTTAGGGGAAAGGTCATAGAAATAAGGAGAGTTGATGAATTGTAGCCATTAATGCAATTGACTTACCACAGGAAGGGAGGAGGAATGTCATAACAAAGAATAACTTTCTAGGAAAGAAATCAAATGATCCAATCCTAATTTTGGGACCATACCTTCCATTTTGGACAACTTCTGATACATTTGAAAATCAGGAGAAATAAACATTTGGCTAAAATAAAGTAAGGGCTGGATTTAAGGAGGCTGCACTATTTTATAAAATCTGGTTCACCATACTAGAAAGCATCATACTGATACTAGGGATCTTGGCCAATGTATCAACTCTCTGAGTTAATTTATAGATAAATGCATGTAGATTTTTTTTCCCAAAATCTGAGATAGCAAAATTTAAATTAGAAAAACAGTCATGCAGCAAGGAAACTTTGTAATGGGTCTGTCACAGGTTTACTTTGACAAGTTAGTTGTATTCTCAATAGAAATGTAGTTTCACATATAAAAGATTAATACATTTTCCATTTACGAAGGCTTAATGTATTTGTAATATTTCAGTGTTCCATATAGGAATGGTTTGATGTGATTAAAATTAAAATGCTTTGCTTTTGTTAAGTTGATGAAATATATATGTATATTTTTAAAGGAGAGTTATTTTTTTAAATATATATGGAGTTGCAAGGTCATTACTTAAGGATGAAAATACCTTCCTCAAGAAAGTAAAATTCAGATGTTACAATTTTCTTTTATTTGTAGTTGTTATCCTTGCTTTTTTGCCTGTTATCTCTGCCAGTTGTACTAATTCTATAACTATCATTGTCCAAGTCTCTCAAAAAGAATTAGTTAAACACACACATACACCTAAGCCCCCATACAAGAAAACAAATGACAAAACAAACAATAACCTGGAAACAATACAAAAAAATAAACACAGTTCTACTAATATAAACTTGCAAAATCTGTCAGTAGCAAGGATCTCACATATTATTCTAAAGTCTAGTTATGAAATAAAGCATAAAAATAAATAGGAAATGACCTCATTATATTTGTTGACTTCTTAGGAAACAGAAAATAGAGCTTTTTGGAATCTTCTCTCTTCTAAATTAAACAGATTACCATTGTACTGTTGTAATGTGCCCCTTTGCTAGACTACTGCAAGAAGTTAATTCAAGTTTGTTAGACTTGAAGTTCTAATGTTATACTTTAAAATGCCATTTTGCTAGACTACTGCAAGAAGTTAATCCAAGTTTGTTAGACTTGAAGTTCTAATGTTATACTTTAAAATGCCATTTTTGATACACAAAGTGGAATAAAACAACTTTGAAATTCAAAGATTCCGAGTTGACTTAGTCCGAACCCCCCTTCTGCAGCGTAATGCTGTCTTGTTCATGCTGTAGGAAGATGGATGAGCCCTCGTGCCTGAGGACCTCCACAGTCTTAGAGGAATTATGTTTGTTAGTCCTGGAGGCAGCAGTGACTTCACCAGCCTGTAGGTGGAGAAAAGCAATAATCATAAAGATCATCTGGAGGAACAAAAGGAACAACCTTAGATTGAATCGTAGATGGGATTCACAGTGCAGTTTCCATTCCCACATTCAGTGATGTATGAATTACCTCTGAAGGAGTCTTTCGGCTTCTTGTGGCACCTGTTCTTTCACTTTGAAAAACGTTTGTCTCCACTTAGCACTTACCTACAACTATTCAATTTGCTGGTGCCTTGTGAATTACAGCTTACCCTCTCCAGCTATAGGTTTGCCTTAGATTTGATTATAACTTCTGAGCATTTTCCTGAAAGGATATGCCACTGAGGTGCTCTTCAGGAATTCTTGGGGAATCCTATTTTCATAAGAACTGAGACAGATTCCAAGTCACCAATCTTCACACACATAGGAGCTCTTTTTCTGTAAACTTGTATAAAAGTTTTCTCCATAAACTTTTTCTTTCCCACCTGAAATCTTTGCTTTGTTCTCAATCTCTCCTTTTGTGTTTTTCGTGTTGCTGTTGTTAGGCACCAGTGAGTTGATTCTGACTCATGGTGACCCTACATCCGCAGAACAAAATGCTGCCTGTTCCTGCACCACCACTTTGTCGTACCGTGGTGGCCTGTGTGTCGTTGTGAGGCTGGAAGCTCTGCCAATGGTATTTCAAATACCAGCAGGGCCACCCATGGCAGACAGGTTTCAGTGAAGCTCTCAGGCTGAAGTAGAGTAAGGAGAAAGATCCAGTGGTCTACTTCCAAAAAAAGTTAACCAGTGAAAACTTATGGATAGCACTGGAACGTTTGTCCATCATTACACAATTTTTCATAGTTATAATTGCAAAACTGACACAAGTGTGCAAACAACCACTCAAAGTCATCTACTCAGTCTTCATTTTGTATATTTGCTTACTTGCCTAATTTCTGGGACTGAATTCATAGGTAAAAGCAGTCAGGATAACCAGTTTAGCAGCTTTGTAGAGTCGCAGACATACACTCTCCCTGCTGTTGGTGGTGCTCTGTAGCCAGCTCCAACTCGTGGCCACCCATGTACACCAGGACGAGATGGTGACTGGTCCTGCACCATCTTCATGGTTGTTCATATGCTGCCGCCCATCGTTGTGGCCACTGTACTTCTGAGTGCCTTCCAACCTAGCGGGCTCATCTCCCATCTCTATCCTGGACAACAGTCTGCTGTAATCTGTAGGGTTTTCATTGGCTAATTTTCAGAAGTGGATTGCCAGAACTTTCTTTCTAGTCTGTCTTAGTCTGGAAGCTCTGCTGAAACTTGTCCATCATGGAAGACCCTGTTGGGATTTGAAATACCACTGACAGCACTTCCAAAATCACAGCAGCATGCAAGCCACCAATGTGCAACAGACAATGGGGGGTGCACACCATTCCTACTGAGATGTATGTTTCCCACTTGATGACACAGCTTGCATGCTGGAAACAAAAGTTCTGTTGATTATTTTACTTTTTTCTAAGAATTGGACCAATGGCAGAGAAAAGGATCCAATAAACTCAGGTAACTTTTTTTTTTTTTCAATCACACATATATTATTGGTTTAAGCCTATAATAAATGTGAATAATGTCAACCAGAAGACTCTTCAGTCTTTCTAAATTTCTAAAATATTTTCTTACTTCTTCTTGTAAGTTTATAAAATTTTCGCTCGTGTTGTTGTTATTTGTGAACATACCTTTTATTCTCAAATAAATTGTAAGTGCCTCAACAGCAGGAGCTGAGTCTTTGACTTTGTATAAGTTTTGACAGCACTTAACGTCACATGAATAAAGGTAACTAGTTCCTACAAGTTGATTCTGACTCATGGTGAGCCTATAGGCAGAGTAGAACTGCCCCATAGGGTTTCCAAGGCTGCAATCTTCACAGAAGCAGACTGACACATCTTTCACCCATAGAGTAACTAGTGAGTTTGAACTGCTGACCTTTTAGTTAACAGCTGATCATTTAATGACTGCATCACCAGGGCTCATTCATGGATAACAATATGTATGTCCCACATAAACAGCAACTATACATGTGAGCCTCGCCAGTCAGAATACACAGAAATTGAATCTCTGCATCTGTGGAAAGAAGCTACAGAGAAACTCAGTGTTATCAGTCAGAAGAAGATCAGGAACTAACTGTGAAACAGACAGTCAGTTGCTCACATGCAAGTTCAAGTTGAAGCTGAAGAAAATTAAAACAAGTCCACAATAGCCAAAGTACAATCTTGAGTATATCACCTGAACTTAGAGACAAGCTGAAACACAGATTTGATGCATTGAATACCAATGACCAAAGATAAAATGAGTTGTGAGATGACATTAAGAACATTATCCATGAAGAAAGAAATAGGTCATTAAAAAGGCAAAAAAGGAAGAAAAGACTAAAATGGATGTCAGAAGGGACTTTGAAACTTGCTCTTAAATGGAGAGTAGCTAAAGTGAAGGGAAGAAATAAAAGAGCTGAACAGAAGATTTCAAAATGTGGCTTGAGAAGACAAAGTAATTATTATAAGGAAATGTGACAAGATCAGGAATTAGAAAACCAAAAGGGAAGAAAACACTTGACATTTCTCAAATTGCAAGAACTGAAGAAAAAATTCAATCTTCAAGTTGCGATATTGAAGAATTCTGTGGGTAAAATATTGAATTATGCAGAAAGCACCAAAAGAAGATGGAAAGAGTACACAGAGTCACTGTACCAAAAATAACTGATCAATGTTCAATCATTTCAGGAGGTATCATATGCTCAAGAACCAGTGGTATTAAAGGAAGAAGTCCAAGCTGAACTGAGGGAATTGGTGGAAAACAAGACTCCATGAGTTGACAGAATATCCATTAAGATGATTCAACAAATGGATGCAGTGCTGGAGGTGCTTAATCATCCAAGCCAAGAAATTGGAAGATAGCTCCTGGCTATTGACTGGAAGACATCCATGTTTATGCCCATTCCAAAGACAGGTGATCCAGCAGAATGCAGAAATTATTGAGCAATACCATTAATATTACACACATGTAAAACTTTGCTGAAGATGATTCAAAAATGGTTACAGTGGTTCATTAAAAGGGAACTATCAGAAATTCAAGCTGGATTCAGAGGAGAATTTGGAGTGAGGAATATCATTTTGATATCAGGTGGATCGTACATGAAAACAAAGAATACAAGAAAGATGTTTTCCTGGGCTTTATTGACTATGCAAAGGCATTCGACTGTGTGGATCATGGATCATAATAAATTACAGATAACATTGCAAAGAATAGGGATTTCAGAACACTTAAATATGCTCCTAAGAAGCCTGTACACAGACCAAGAGTCTGTTGTTCAGACAGAACAAAGGGATTCTTCACAGTTTAAAGTCAGGAAGGATGTGTGTCTGGGTTCTATCTTTTCACTATACTTATTCAATCTCTATGTTGAGCAAACAGTCTGAGAAGCTGGACTACATGAGGAAGAACATGACATCAGGATTGGAGGAAGACTCTAGCCACCTGCAACATGCACATGACACAACCTTGCTTGGTGAAAGCAAGGGTGATTTGAAGCACTTACTGATTGAGATCAAAGACTACAGTCTTCAGTATGGGTTATACAACAACATTAAAAAAAAAAAAAAAAAAACCCTCACAACTGAACCAATAAACATCATCATGATAAATGGAGAAAACGTTGAAGGTGCCAGGGATTTCATTTTACTTGGATCCACAATCAACACCTATGGAAACAGCAGTCAAGACATCAGATGACATATTGTACTTGGAAAATCTGTTGCAAAAGACCTTTTTAAAGTGTTAAAAAGCAAAGATGTCACTTGGAAGACTAAGGTGCACCTGAGACAAGCCAGGGCATTTTCAACAGTCTCACGTGCATGTGAAAGCTGGACAACGAATAAGACCAAAGAAAAATCCATGTCTTCGAATTGTGGTGTTGGTGAAGAATACTGAAAGTACCATGGACTGCCAGGAAACAAACAAATCTGGAAGAAGCACAGCCTGAATGCTCCTTAGAAACATAAAATGACCAGACTTCCTCTCACGTACTTTGGTCATGTTGTCAGAAGGGACCAGTCCCTGGAGAAAGATATCATACTCAGTAGAGTAGAGGGTCAGTGATGGATGACACAGATGGATTAACACAGTGGCTGTGACAATGGTCTCAAGCATAGCAAATATTGTGAAATGGTGGAGGACCGGGCAGTGTTTTGTTCTGTTGTACATAGGGTCACTGAGTTGGAGCAGAGTCATGGCACTTAGCAACAATGTGCCCAATTAGCTAATACAAACTGAGGCATAGAGAACCTAACCCGAAATTGTTCTTAAATTGAAAACAACTTTATGACTCTGGAAAGACATTTTTAAGTATGTACCAATTCCCTTCTAGCAAATTTCCCTTCCAGGTATCTATGTGAAGGAAGTGACCACAGATGCATTCAAAGTGTGTTTATCCTGGTATTATCTAAAATACACTCCCCAAAGGAAGTAACTGACGCTCAAAAAATAGAGAAATGAATAAAACAGTAGGCAACCCTGAAAGATAAGGCTAACTGATCCTGAAATGCATGGAAACATATGATCTATGTTGTTGTTGTTGTTATGTGCCATTGAGTCGGACCCAACTCATAGCGACCCCTCCTTGAGTTTCCAAGGCAGTACCACTATGGAAGTAGATTGCCTATCCTTCGTTCCAAGGAGTGGCTGGTGGGTTTGAACTGCCAGCCTTCTAGTTAGCAGTCAAATACCTTAGGCACTATGCTACCAGAGCTCCCCTATGATCTGTAGTTATATGAAAATAAATAATACAGGTATGTTTCATTATGTTTTAGGTCTGATAATGGAATCGTTTATATATTTTTCAAAAAGTTTTTGTTTTATGGAGATACATGTAAAGGGAGCAGCTATGATATTTGTGTTCTTTTCTTTCTCTATTGCATTATCTTAAATTTTGCCCTGAGCCTTTCATACTTTTGTAATCAAGGGAAAAAAAATATTTTATTTTGAAAGAAAAGCTGTGACATATCTGGACAACTAGAATTTCCACTCTCAGACATCTTAATCCCTGAATTGAGCCCTCTCTTCACTTAACCAACTCTCTCTAGGAGGACAAATAATCCCTTAAACCACCCTTTGTTTCCACCATCATCACTCGTGGTTTACTTTAGCCCCTGTGCCTCCTACACTCTGAGCCATGAAAAATCCCTTAGAATGGCTGAGTGACGGCTGGCTGTTAGTCCTGGGGGCTTTGTTTGTATTTTTCTTTCTGTCCCCAGGTAAGTGGAAGGTAATATCTGAGAGAGGCAGGTGGGTTCCATCCTCCCTTGCATCTGCTTTTCTTGAACTTTCCCAATGCCGTGGAGGGCAGAAGAGAGTGCAGAAACAAACGTGGCCAGAGAGCCATGGTTAACCACTTCACTTCTCATCAATGACCCCAAGAATAGTTATCACACATCCTCATGACAAAATGTGATTTGTAAGTTATTTTTAAGAAAATTTACAGTTTTTAATTATTATTGTTTTAAAAATGAAAATGATGTTTAGACATTGTAAGTGTTCTTTTGGAGCTTTGGTGGTACAGTGGTTAAAGCATTTGACTGCTAACCAAAAACTTGGTGGTTCAAACCCACCAGGCGCTCTGAAGGAGAAGGACGAGCCAGTTTGCTTCCATAAAGATTTCACAGCCTTGGAAACCCTATAGGGCAGTTCTACTCTGTCTTATGGGGTTGCTATGATTCAGAATCAACTTGAGGACAGTAGGTTTGGGTTTAAGTGTTTTTCACTTACATTGACGATGTTACTAAAACAAAACAAAACGAACAAAACACAGTTATGCTGAGGTGACTCAGACTCACGGTGACCCATGTGTGTGTTAAAGTGGAACGACTTCCTGGGGTTTCAGTGGCTGATTTGCTGACACTGATCACCAGGCATCTCTTCTGAGGCACCTCTGGCTGGATTCAAACCTGTAACTTTTCTGCCAGCAGCCAAGGAAGCTACCTTTCACACTACTCAGGGACTGCTTTAGACAACGGAGCTCTGGTGGCAGAGTGCTTAAGGCACTTTGACTGTTAACCAGAAGGCTGGCAGTTCAAACCCTCCACCAGCCACTCCTCAGAAAGAAGATTGGGCAATCTACTTGTGTAGCGATACCATCGTGGAAACCCAAGGAGGGGTCACTATGAGTCAAATTGACTCAATGGCATTGAGTTTGGTTTTTCTTCTTTTTTTTTTTTTTGGTTTGCTTTAGACAAGCCCCAGTTTCTGGGATTACCCAGTAGCATAGGCATGTTATATAATCTTTAGTGATACTCAGTTTCAGAACTCCCTTCCTAGAATTGTTGTTATTGTTGCTATGTGCCGTTAAGTCGTACCCAACTCATAGGGACCCCTCCTTGGGTTTCCGAAGCAGTGTCACTACTGAAGTAGATTGCCCAACCTTCCTTCCGAGGAATGGCTGGTGGGTTTGAACCGCCAGCCTCCTGGTTAGCAGTCAAGTGTCTTAGGTACTACACTGCCAGAGCTCCCTTCCTAGAATTAGAAGAGTGAAAATCTTTGTATAGTACTTTTCACAGGGATCTTTACCCAAGGAAATGTTGTTGTTGTTATGTGCCGTCAAGTCGGACCCAACTCATAGCGGCCCTGGCCCCTCCTTGGGTTTCCGAGGCAGTATCACTATGAAAGTAGATTGCCCAACCTTCCTTCTGAGGAGTGGCTGGTGGGTTCGAACCACCAGCCTTCTGGTTAGCAGTCAAGTGCCTTAGGCACTATGCTACCAGAGCTCCTACCCAAGGAAATAGACATTGTTAAAGACTAATGCTCTGGACAGATGTATGGATGAATGGGGAGAAGTAAAATGGAATTTATCAAACATTTACAGTGTACTATGCACTATAATCTATGCTTTATGAATGTTGCCTTATTTGAAGATATTGTGAGGTAGGCATTATTCTTTCTGTTTTACAGATGAGTAACTTGCCCAAACTATTATAGCTAGGCACTGTGATTCAAATCTGCTTACCTTCTAATATACCAAAATGTTGTTTTACTATATTAACTTATCTGTTTAGTAAATATATTTTGTTCACATTGAAGGTCTCCCAAATTATTATGTTAATAAGTATATTTAGTTAATTTTAAGGAACAATAGCAATAGCTCTGGTGGTACAACAGTTTAAACACTCAGCTGCTGCTCAAAATGTTATCATTTCAAACCCACGCAGAGGCTCTGTGGGAGAAAGACCTGGTAATCTGCTTTTGTAAGGATTACAGACTAGAAAATTCAATGGTGCAGTTCTGTTCTGTTACATGGGGTTGCTATGAGTTGGAATCGACTCAGGGGCACCCACAATACCAACAACATCAGCGTGGAGAATTTCCAGACATTGGAGAAAGTGGATTATGCATACAGGGAGTCAAGGTATCAAGCTGAGGAAATTAACTGTGAAAGATAATGAGAGTTTGACTGCTCAAAGGCAGATCTGAGTAATAAACTTCCTATGTATGTACTAATCATGTTTCAACCTTTCATTTTGCCAGACTGACGGAATATTTGGGGTCCCTGAGTGCTGCAAATGGTTAATGTGTTTGGTGGGTAACCAAAAGTTGGAGGTTCCAGACTACCTAGAGGTTCTGCAGAAGAAAACCCTAATGATCTACTTCTGGAAAATCAGTCATTGAAAACCCTATTGAAACGCACTTCAACTCAAACACATGTGAGTCCCCATGAGTCAGAGTCAACTCATCAGGAACAGATCAACAGATTGTCATCTACCAGGTTTATGACTTACTCTTCAGAACCACAGTAGGTTCTCAAAATGCAACTGGCCTCCAAATTGACCATCTCTGGCTCTGACAGAGATTCCCACGTTTAAAAAAAACCAGGTGTGACTGTGTCTGGAAAAGTTCAAGTCCGGGTTCATGACACAGAGCTGTAGGAAGGCGCGGACCCTGCTTTGCTCACTTATTGACCCAGCCTTTGTTCAGTTTGTTCCTCTTAACATGCCCTGAGCCCTGCTGTGGAGTCAGAAATCTGCCCTAGGGCTTTCCTTGGTGCTTGATTATTTTCTGGAGTGGGACGGGTTCAATCATCTCATCCTCAAAGCCATTGGGTTATTGACCCACTGAACTCTAACCTCAACCTCTAAACTCACGCGATGCCCCAGCAAGAGATAAGAGATTTATTCCCCCGGAGTATTGAACTGAGGGGTCTCTAGATTCTGCACAGTAGAAGGTGACAAGATTAAAGAAACTTCTGCACTGTGATCAGTAAAACACATATGCACCCTCCCAACATCCCCACTGTCACCAAAAAATATGCCTACAGAACCCCTCAAAGAAAAACTCCTATTACCCCTGGACTCAACATTGTTGGTGTCTCCCTCCAAGCCCTCCCCTCTGTTTTCCCTCAAATACCTTTATCTCCTCTGTGCACCCATTTCCCAGCCTCTGTGTGCTTTTGCTTCTAAAAGATGCACCTGGAACTTCCTTTGGAGGACAGCTTTTATGACTGGAGTCCCTGTGTCCTGCATGTCAGAGAGTCCAGGGCTGCAGAAGTGTCAGGATGAACCCTAGCCAGAGACTGGCTGGAAAAATGAGTCATCATGGAGTTGACTCCAATTCATGGCGACCACACGTGTGTCAGAGTCGAACTGGGCTACGCAGGGTTTTCAAGCCAACCAACTCATTGCCATCGAGTCAGATCCAACTCATAGCGACCCTTCCTTGGGTTTCTGAGGCAGTATCACTATTCAAATAGATTGCACAACCTTCCTTCTGAGGAGTGGCTGGAGGGTTTGAACCATCAACCTTCTCGTTAGCAGCAGTCAAGTGCCTTAGGCCTTACGCCACCAGAGCTCCCACAGGATTTTCAGTGGCTGAGCTTTCAGAAGAAATTATCAGGCCTTTCTTCCCGGTGCCTCTGGGGGAAATTGAATCTCTGCCCCTTTGGTTCACAGCAAAGAATATCAAGCGTAATGAAATAGTTGTTTTCCACCCCTCAGTTTGGGTGAGGGACCGACCTGGTTGTGTGCGGTAGTGACTGGAACAGTGAAGAATCAATTTTAGGATCAAGTGACATAAAATGCAGGCCAGAGGCCATCATCATCATCATTACCATGTGACTGGTTCATGATGCAGAATCTCAGACCTACGCCAGATCTGCTAGATCGAATATGCATTTAACAAGATCACCAGGTGACTCTCATTCACATTCAAGAGTTTTTCCGTTTTGATTTACTGAGCTGAACTCTACATACAAAGAAATGTGCAAATCTTAAGTGGTTCTTTACCAATACATACATTTATACAACCACCACCCAGATGAGACTATAGAACATTTTCATCATTTCCAGAAAATTTCCACATGCCCTTTCTGAGTCAGACAGTTCTCACCCCTTCCCAAGAATAACAACTCTGCGTAATTTCATAAATATATGGGACCTTCAGTATGGAATTTTTATTTGTTTCTGGCTTCTTTTGCCTATGCAACATTTTTGAAATCCACTCATGTTGTGTGTCTTAGCAGTGTGTTCTTTTATGAAGCTGCTATGTAGTGGTTCTGTCCATTGATGGACATTTGATATTTTCTGCTTTGGAGTTGTAATGAATAAAGTACTTTTTGGGTGGGCATATGCAATCACTTCTCTTGGATATATACCTAGGAATGGAACTGCTGGGTCACAGGTAGATGTGTGTTTAGCTTTATTGGAAATTGCCTAAGAGTTTTCCGAGGTGTTTGGACCATTTTACATTCCCACGAGCGATGGGAATGTTCCAGTCCCTGAACTTCCTTCACAATAGTTGATATTGTTAGTCACTTTAATTGAGCTCTTCTGCTGGGTGTGTAGTAGTGTCTCTTTGTGGTTTTAATTTGAATTTCCCTGATGACTAAGGATGTGGTGTACTCTTTCATATGCTTATTGGCTATCAGATTTCTTTGGAGAAGTGCTTACTCAAGACTTTTGCCCATTTTTCAATTGGCCTGGATGGGTATTTTTGGTATTGAGTTGTAACCCAGCCAAAAACCAAACTCACTGCCGTCGAGTCAGATCTGACTCATAGCGACCCCTCCTTGGGTTTCTGAGGCGGTATCACTACAGATGTAGATTAACAGTACATTAATATTCTGAATACAAATCCTTTGTCAGATACATGTTGTCTCCCCACTGAGCCCTAAATCCTGGTATGCATATCCTTATGGACCCCCTTGCATATAGTGCAGGTGGGACTTGTGACCGGCTTTCAATCAAAAGAATAACACAAAGGTCATAAGATGTCACTGTAATTAAGTTACGTAAGATAGTGCTTCTAGACACTTCCTGTTGCCTTGTCAGCTCTCAAACTTTGATAAACCAAACAGTCATGCTGTGGACACCCACACACAAGAAAGTGAGGGTGGCCTGTGAGCAAAAGCCAGCAGAGAACTGAAGTCCTCAGCCCAACAGCCCCTCCAGGAATTCAATCCTGCCAACAACATGGGCAGATCACTTACAGCTGAGCTTCTGAAAATACCCCAGCCCTGGCCCAAACCTTGATTGCAGACTGTGACTATAAAACAGGGAACAAGACTAAGCCATATCCAAACTTTTGACCCACAGAATGATGAGATAATAAATGTGTAATATTTTAAGGTGCTAAATTTGTCATAACTTATGACATCTCAATAGATAGTATATGTGCATTGAAAATATTCTTTCTAATCTGCACATTGTCATGCTGATTGGTGTACAGAGATGTCCCCATGTAATTTTAATTGCATTTCCCTAATAATACATTTGCTGTGATTTTGGCTATAGGATATTTTCAGTGTG
The DNA here is from genome assembly GCF_000298275.1 of Orycteropus afer afer. NCBI lineage: Eukaryota > Metazoa > Chordata > Mammalia > Tubulidentata > Orycteropodidae > Orycteropus > Orycteropus afer. Next base: position 11,549,483 of record NW_006921605.1, on the reverse strand, counting down.
AAGTGTGATTCAAAATATTTGAATCGTTTTTTAATTGGATTGTCTTTTGTTTATAAATATGTTATAAATTATGGTTATATGTTATTTTTCAAATAGATGTAATAAAAGCATTTTCTTACAGTCTGTGGATGACCTTTTTACATTTTTGAAGATGTCTCTTGATGAACTGCATGGTGAAGTTTGACAACCTATTGAAAACTGAGCGTGAGCTTAGGGAATCAGTGAGAAGGATGGTGAGATTTTTGTCTACCTCTTTCATTTAGCAGGATGTGTTTGATCCATGCTATTTGTGCATCAGTAGTTCCTTAATTTTTATTGTTAAATAGTATTCCACCATATGGATCTACCACATTTGCTTATCCAGTCAGAAGTTTGGATTGTTTCTGGTTTGGAGTTATTTTGAACAATGCAGCTGTGGTGTAGTAAATTACTTAGTGTGGCTTTTCTACCCATAAGTCTTTGTGAACTCCATGGTGGGATTTTCTATGAGCAACTGAGGAGCTCCTGATTGCTGAAGTTGTCCACCTGGGTTATTTCTTTTT
>NW_006921605.1:11525969-11535680 GCF_000298275.1 Orycteropus afer afer | reverse complement strand
GGCTGCAACCATGGGCTCAAACATAGCCACGATTGTGAAGATGACGCAGAGGTGCGCCATGTTTCGTTCTGTTGCTTACAAGTCTCTATGACTGGATGGCACCTAATAACAACAAAGGAAAAAATAATAATAGTGAAATATTACTATACCTGGTAACACAAAGCCTAAGGCATCTGACTGCTAACCAGAAGGTTGGTGGTTCAAACTCATCAGCCACTCTGCGGAAGCAAGACTGGACAATCTACTTCTGTAAAGATTTACCACCTTGGAAACCCAATGGGGATCACTATGAGTCAGAATTGACTTGATGGCAGTGGGTTTGGTTTGGTTTTATACTTATATAGGTCCATTATTTAATCAATAGCCTTGCCACCATGACCCCTCGTTCCCACCCCACCCCCCCCAAAAAAAAAACAAGTTCCCATCAAGTAGATTCCAAATCATAGTGACCCTTTAGGACAGAGTAGAATTGCCCCATAGGGTTACCAAGGCTGTAAATCTTTATAGGTGCATACCACCACATCTTTCTCCCACACAGTGTGTGGTAGTTAAAGTTATGTGTCAACTTGGCTGGACCTGTCTTTGAGTGCCTGGGCAGCTGGATGTAGTTATTCCCCATGGTGGGACTGGTAATCAACTCTATGGCAGAATCTACTCTGCTTCCAGTATATAAGGAGAAGCTTTGAGAAAGGTCTGCAGCTTTTGGCACACTTGGACCCTGCATGTAGCTGAGTCTTCATTTAGCAGCCTGCCATGTTTCCTGCCAATCTTAGGACTGTGTCTGGACTTGAATCAGTGTCCTACATGGGGTTTGATAATACTGAGACTGTGCCTTTTTACTTGTTGACCTTGGGTTTGTCAGCCTCAGCAAGCAGCAGCTACCTAAGTGAAGAAAACCTGCAGCTTCAGTGGGCCAGGAGCAAGAGGCAGAGCTGAAGCCTGAAGCCGAGGGGATTTCACTCAGCCTTTGGAGCTTGGCACTTTGAACTTGGACTTCTAGCTTTCAAACCTGTAAGACAATACACTCCTGTAGGTTAAAGCCTTTCACCTGTGGTATTCTCTGTTAGAGCAGCACTAGAAGTAACCAAAACAGAGTGGCTGGTGATATAGAACCTCTGGCCTTTCAGTTAGCAGCCAAGTGCTTTAACAACTGTACCACCAGGGTTCTTTCCAATAGTCTAGGCCTGTGCTAATTTTATAGTTTTCCATTATCTAGAAACCTGAATTTATAAACTTCTTTGGAGAAGTCCCACTCAAATCTTATCTACTTTGAACCAGTGATGATAAAGTCATTCCTAATTTATTGCCGAAGAACAAAACAAATGACACAGAACAAAAATATACTGACTTTGAAAGTTCTCTGGGAAATTTATAGGCAGTCATGAAGAGAAATATAGTCTCGCTGAACAGTGATATTCAACATGAGTTATCTGTCCTCATTTAGAGAACTCTCTCAAAGCATGAGAAGATTTCCAGTTCAAGATGAAACAGAATTATCATACCACTACTGCTTATATAAGGAGCCCTGATGGTACAGCAGTTAAAGACTTAACTGCCCTTCAAAACCACCCACCAGCTCCACCGGAAAGAGACCTGGTGATTGGCCTAGAAACCCCTATGGAGCAGTTCCACTCTGTCACACGGGGAAGCTATGAGTGACATTGACTCAATGGCCACTAACAACATGACATTGATTACATATCTAATTGTCTAAGACTTTATTTCCTGTTTGTTTAAAAGGGAAAAAATATCAGTCTTCAAGGATTTAGGAGAAATTAAGCAATATTGTTGGATCTAGTTGGACATGTCTTCAGACTTGTACAAAACATCTTTTGTTTTCTCTAGGAAGTGTCCTATGCATTGCAATTACATCCTGGTGAACATGAGTGTGATGGATTGTTTCAAAATATGGTGTTGTCCAATCTCCGTGAATTAACCATACACTAAATATCCTGAGAACAAAAGGACTGGGAAAACCAGTTCCGGTAAATTAAGATCCACCCTCCACGTTCCTCCCATGGACAACCTTCATTTGAACTTGGCTAGAAGGATTAAAAGGTTTTCTTCAATTTTGGCCCAAGTTGTGTGCATTTCTACAATGATAGAAATAGCAGGAAATTTTTTTTTCCCTTCAAACCAACACAATTTATAAAATAAGTAAAAGAAAGAATATGCTCATTCAATTCTGAAATCTTATCAGGTATGTGACTTTGGACAAGGAGGATCCTCAAAGGAAAGTCAAACTTGATATGGCATTGGAAGGAAGCATCTAAGAGGATCATTTAGGATTCAAACCTGAAAGTGAAAAAACACATCAAAGAGTTTGGCTGTTGGGTGGCATTTAATTTTGTAGAGAAAGAATTCTCCACATGAAACTGTGAAAGAGTTAACAGGCATTTGAAGGTTCAGCACTGTCAGTGAAAGACAAATAGATGTGCTGGGAAAATTGGGCTCATTGTCTCTTAAATATTTGCCATTTTCTCAGAACCATGTGGCAGGCAGCACGATGTTATCATTTCTAAACTGCCAGGACTGGCAATGTGGCTATCACTGCCATCTTTAAGATGTTTTGCAAATACTTCTCTCCTTGGCCAAGCCACAGATGCAATTTGTGCCCTGTTAAATCCTCATAAAATAGTGTCTTTGACAAATGATTGCTTTTTTCCTTCCCAACCCAGAGGAACGCCAGACTGAACTGTTTTCACTTTTGGTGGGAAATGTTCCATTTAGGCTGACGCACAGTTACGTGGCAAATATCATGATGGTCGTTTCTTGTCACATGGCTGAACTGTAGAGAGTTGTGCAAGAGATTTTCTAAGTCCAATAAAAGTAGCTCATGTGCATTGATCTCTAATAGGGTCCAAGCATGTCACTTGAATCATCTCTTTTATGTGCTATCTAATGCTGAGTTGGGTACTATTATTTCCCTCATTTTACATATTGGGAAACATACTAAATGCTAAATAATTTACCTATAATCAGTAAGTGGCCATCCTGTTCTTCCCCATTATTGATTATCCTTCACTAGTGTAGAATCATAACTCTTTGATCCACTCATTTTTTAAAAATATTTTATTGTGTTTTAAGTAAAACTTTACATAGTATATTAGATTCCTCTTTAACAATTTTTATACAGATTATTCCATGCCATTGGTTGCAATTTTTAGGATGCTTCAGCATCATTATTTCCATTCTGTTTATTCTGTTTCCATTGATCTAGCTTCCCTTCCCTCCTTCCTTGCCTTCCCATCTGCTTTTGTTGCGTAAAGGTTGACCATTTGGTCTCAGCTAATTCATTGTTTGAGGGAACACATACTCACAGGTGATGCTGTATATTTTGTAACCCAATCTATTATTTGGCTGAAGGGTAACCTGCAGAGATAGCTTCAATTCCTTGTCGAAAAGTTACTGTAGGGTGATGGTCCCATGGGGTCCTCCAGTCTCTTTTGGTCCAGTAGGTTTTGTCTTTTTAAAGATTTTGAGTTTGTGTCTATATTTTTCTTCTCTTCTATTCAGGACCTTCTGTTGTGTTGCTGGTCAGAATAATCAGTATTGGTAGCCAAACACCAGTTAGTTTAGTTCAAATGGCCTCATATTTGAAGAGGTTGTAGTTAGTCCCATGGATTGGTTTCTTCTCTGATCCTTTGATTTCCATCATTATCTTGTGTTCCACACAAGAACAGACTGATAATTGTATCTTAGATGGCTGCTCACAAGCTTTTAGGATCCTAGACCCTTGTGGTAGTTAAGGTTGTTTTCAGCTTGGCTGGGCCTGGGTGAGTGGCTGAGAAGCTGGTGGTAGTTATTCACCATGAGGAGACTGGCAGTCAACTCCATGGTGTTATCGCTGCGAGCAGCTGAGTAGCTGCTTTAGAGAATGTGATCTGCTTCTTGAAGCTTTGGGATTGGTCTCTAGCTTTTTGGCACGCTTGAACCCTGCATGTAGCCAAGTCGTTGTTCAACAACCTGCCATGCCCTGCTGATGTTGGGACTTTATCTGGACTGGAGTTAGTGGCCTGCCATATTGTTTGGTAACATTGGGACTGTGCCTTTTTACTTGTCAACCTTGGGCTTGTCAGCTTCAGCAGCCGATAGCTGTCTGAGTGAAGAAAAGCTTCTAGCTTCAGTGGGCCAGGAGCAGGAGGCAGAGCTGAAGACCAAGGTTAAGGGGCTTTCACCCAGCCCCTGGAGCCCAGCACTTTGAACTTAGACTTAAACCCTCCAAACCTGTAACAGAATAAACTCCTGTTTGTTCAAACCATTCCATGTGTGGTATATTTCTGTCAGAGCAGCACTAAGTAACCAAATCAACCCTATTCACCAAATTCAGATGTAGAACATTATCTTTGTGAACTATATTCTGACAACTGATCAAGTTGTCCCCAGAAACTATGATCCTAAGGCTCTTGAGCCAGTAAGCCAATCCTCCAAGTTGTTTGGATATGTCTAGGAAGACCTCATGACTGTGCCACTATGTGATTTGTTATATGTGTGGATATATATGCAGCACATAGAAATGTGTAGTGAATAGTAAATGCAAGTGCATTTACTCATGTGCTTTCAATATACATTTCTGCATCTGTATCTACCCATGTTACCACAGGCATATTTTTTGGTTGTATTCACTATAGTTCCAAAATTGTATATGTTATAGCATTTATAGTCCCTGTCCCTTTTCTTTTTAGTGTTTTATTTTCCTTGGTCATGTTGTGTTGACTTCACCATATTTGGTCTTGTCTTTCTCATCACCAAAAGTCACAAGTGTCTATTATCTAGTAAGCAATTCCGTCTTCCCCTTTCCTCCCATCCCTGGGAATTATCAAAGAACTTTTCTTTCTATGTGCGTATCCACCCTTGATTTGTACCAATAGTAGGACCACACAGTATTTTGTCTTTTTGAGACTGACTTATTTCACTCAGCAGATGTCCTCAAAAACATTGTTAAATAGCTTGTCATATTATAAACACAGAAATGAGCGCTTCTAATAGCTATCCAATGCAATGCAACACACTGCCGTCGAGTTGGATCCGAGTCATAGCTACCCCTCCTTGGGTTTCTGAGGTGGTGTCACTACGGAAGTAGATCGTCTAACCTTTCTTCCGAGGATAGCTAGGAATAAAAAAATTCTATAAACCATATGGATTTTGTGGAGAAACTCATTCACATAAGGTGTTAATTTAATAGATGTTGAATTTCCAACGTATATTAATACAATAGAAATAAACTCTTAAAAATATTCCATTTAGATGGATGGATGGGCAGACAGATGGACAGATGGACAGAAAGGAACCCAAGGCTATCTTGTATAATCTTAGACAGCCCGTAAAAGTTATAATAGGAAAAATCCCTGTGATATGTGTAGCAGGGAATTAGAATAAGTTTGAAAAGCAGTGTTCTGCCCCCCCCCCCGTGCCTTGTTACCATGGTAATGAAGGTAAATTCTGCTTCACTGACAAACAGTAATAGTACAGGACATAAAGAAAGGGAGCGTAAAGGATGGGTGGGCAGAAACTGCCTTTGACTCAAGAATTTATTTATTAAGTTTAGTTCCCTTTGCTTACAATCTAGCCCAGCCATCTTAGTCTCTTTGTTGGTGCATGTAGAGTTAAAACAATGATCTGTGGGCAATTTTTGAAATCATTTGGAGTGATCACCACCATGCCCCTACCCACCCATTCTGTTGTAGTACATCTGGAAAGTCTTCCACATCCCCACTCCACATTATGTGAGCTACTGTTTTCTTTCCCAAAAAAACAAGAAAATTAGGATTCAATGACCCAGACTCATAGTTTGAAGGCAAGCCACTCTTGGTCTCCAATAGAGATAGATAAACTTGGCCACTCTTGGCCTAGAACAGAGGCTACTATACTTTTCCTATGAAGAGCCAGATCCTAAATGTTTTCCACTTTGCAGGCCATAAGGCCTCTGCCACAATTACTCAACTCTGCTGCTACAGTGCAAAAAACAGCCATAGACAGAAAACAAAATGTTTGGTGGTGTTCCAATAAAACTTTATTTCCAAACACAGGCAATGGACCAAAGGGCAAATAGTTGACCAACCCTGCTTTGGAATGACATGGCACAGGTACTGGCTTCCTTGTGAAATCTCTACCCTTCCTTCATCATCATACAAAGGTGGGGCGCAGCCCAGGTGGGAGACCTTCATTATAGCTGCAGAACCCTGGCCTCTCCTGACTCTTGCTTGTCATCTTTGGATGTTTTTGCCCAACAGTACAGAAGATCAGATATCAATACTATTTTTAGCATTCTTTCTGAGTATGTATTTTTTAAACTGTCTGGGAAAATGTTTTATCTCTGGTTAATAGCAGCTGATGTCATGAAAACCAACAACTAGTGTAATGTTTTTCTTAGCAGAGACTGCTTTCAGTCTTTTTCAGGGAGATACTGTCTTAGTTACATGGAGTGGCCAGGTAGTGTCAGACTTCACACATAGATTTGTTTGCACAACGACATGTCTGTGGCTTCCTGGTTTATGTTTTCAATAGATGGGTGTACGCTACCACACAGTTTGGGATGTTTAAAAATTAAAGGCTTACCGTTGGTAGTTCCAGAAGGTTTGTGTCATGGAAAAATGCAATGAATGGTTCAAATAGTAAACATATCTGTCCTTTAAATAGGTACTATTTGATGGAGAATTTGAACACAGCTCGTTTGAAGGGACAGTGATGCTCTGAGCTTTTGTGTGCCTAAGTGATCAAATGGGTCTTGTTATTGGCTACCATCAACTCAATTCCAACTCTTCATGTCCCTATGTGGTGGAGTAGAATTGCTCCATGGAGTTTGCATGACTGAAATCTTTACAGAAACAGACTGCCAGGTCCTTCTCCCCCAAGGAGTTACTGGGTGGATTTGAACAACCAACCTTTCAGTTAGCTGCTGAGCACTTAACCATTGCACCACCACGACTCCTTGTTTCCAACAGACATCTCGGCAAGTTTCAGTCTGAGATTTATTCAGGGAAGAATGCTTGGTGGAGCCCTGGAACTAAGCTTTTAGTGCAGCTCCCTTTTCTAATCCTAAATCAAACCACTACATTCAGTCTCTCACTTTACTAAGCACTAAATCCACATGCTGGGTTTCAAAAGAAAGAAAAACCTACTTTCACTGTTACAACTTCCCTAAAACCTACTCCTGGGAACAAGGAACATATGGTGTTGTAATTTTTTTTTTTTTTTTTTAAAGCAAGACATCTGTAGTATTCAAGAAATTGCTAAAATCTGTTGGATGCCAGGAACTTTTATAAGCTGGACTCCAACATAGATAAATTATTTTTATTAGATTCAGCAATGGTCAATTGATGAAGAAAATGCTAGCTGGAATACATAGTAACTTTTCAAAAGAACAACTTTGGTGAAGTATAAGCTTACATTTGATTTCTAGTAGCAAAAGCTAAGAAAATTGCACTAATTTTCAATGTGTGATTGAGGATATCTACAAAAATTCGGCACATAAATTAAGTGAAACTCTATCAGATGGGTCAATTCTCCTGCTAGGACTTCTCTAGGCAGCATCCATCTGACAGCTCAGTATCAGCCACTCATTCAGTAAATATTTCTTGTGCACCTACTATGCAGCAGATGTGGTGCAATAGAAGGCTGGTGGTTCAAACCCACCAGCCACTCCTCGGAAGGAAGATGGGGAAATCTACCTCCATAGTGATACTGCCTCGGAAACCCAAGGAGGGGTCGCTATGAGTTGGGTCCAATTCGGCGGCACATAACAGCAACAACAACATGAGGGAGACCTGGTTCTATTTCTGCCTAGGGCACCTCAAACAGAACCATGCTCACCTGTCAGTGGAAGCTTGCAGGTTGTGATGATGCTGAGAAGTTCTAGCCAAGCCCCCAGACTAAGAGATTAGGAAGGAAGACCTGGTGATCTGGGTCTGAAAATCAGCCAATGAAAACCCTATAGGTTATAATGATATGATTCCCCTGTGCCTGAGCTATCCATGAGTTGGGGGCTGGCTGACTCCATGTCAGCTAATGACAGCAGCTATATGCCAGCCATGTGCCAGGCACTTGGGGTGCTATACTACATAGGCAACTGGGGTGCTATGCTACATAGGCACTTGGGGTGCTATGCTACATAGGCAACTGGGGTGCTATGCTACATAGGCAACTGGGGTGCTATGCTACATAGGCACTTGGGGTGCTATGCTGCATAAATTAGTAGAGCATCAGCCTGCACAGCACTTAAATCTAAAGCCAGATATTCCAAGTGACAGATAATTGAGTGGTAGACTATTAGTTGTAATAAGTACTTCTAAGCATAGCAGAGTTTGGTAGCATAGTGCCTAAGACATTTTACTGCTAACCAGCAGGTTGGCGGTTCAAACTCACCAGCTGCCCCAGGGAAGGAAGACTGAGCAAGCTACTTTTGTAAAGATTTACTGTCTCCAAAACCCAGTGGGGGTTGTTATGAGTTGGAATTGACTCAATGGCGGTCAGTTTGTTCTTGTTGGTTTTAAGCATAGCAGATATCAAGGGAACCTAACTTAGGCTAGAGTCTGAGAAAGCTTGTCTGAGAAAGCTTACCTGAGTGATTGGCTTTTAACTGGAGATTAGTAATTAATTTATTAATCAACTATTGGTAGAGTTTGCACTGGATTACTAACCTAAACGTTGGCAGTTTGAACCCACCCAGAGGCACCAGGAGGGCCCCGGGGATCTGCTTCAAAGATCTCAGCCAAGCAAACACTGTGGAGCAGTTCTACTCTCTAACACATGGGGGTGCTGTGAATCACAATCAACAATGATGTGTTTGATTTTTGTTTTGGTATGACTGAGTCAAGATCCAAAAGGATCTTTTTTTTTTTTTTTTTTCCCTAAGCCCTTTTTTTGGAATATAATTTAAGTACAGTGAAATAAATATAAAAACTAAAGTGACATGGGTCGATACATTTTTTTTTCTTTTTTGCTGTGTTCCCTCCCCTCCCCTCCCACCCCTAGCAACCAACAAAGAAAGTTTCCCTCCATATATAAACCTTTCCTTGACCCTCCACAACAACAAACTAATACTATATTTGTCCTTCTGTGATTGACTTATTTCACTCAGCATAATGTCCTCCAAGTTCATCCATATTATGTGGTGTTTTGCAGACTCTACATTATTCTTTAGGGCTGCATAGAATTCCATTATGTGTATGTACCATAGTTTGGTCATCCACTCTTCTACTGATGGGCATGTAGGTTGTTTCCACATTTTCACTACTGTAAATAGTACTGTGATAAACATGAGTGTGCATATATCTGTTCCTGTCCTGGCTCTCACCTCTCTAGGATATATACCTAGTAATGGGATTGCTGGGCCCAATGATATCTCCAATTCCAGCTTTCTAAGGAATCACCATACTGCTTTCCACAGTGGTTGTATTATTTCACAGTCCCACCAGCAGTGTATGAGAGTTCCAATCTTTCTACATCCCCGCTAGCATTTGTTATTTTCTGTCTTGTTGAACCTTGCCATCAGTGCTGTGGTGAGATGGTATCTCATTGTTGTTTTGATTTGCATCTCTCTGATGGCCAATGACTGTCTCTTCATGTATTAGCTGGCCACCTGAATATCCTCCTTGGTGAAGTGTCTATTCATGTCTTCTGCCCATTTTTCAATTGGGTTGTTAATTACTTTGGTGTTGAGGCACTGGAGTTTTCTATAAGTCTTAGAGATAAGTCCCTTGCCAGATATGT
>NW_006921605.1:11519222-11525159 GCF_000298275.1 Orycteropus afer afer | reverse complement strand
TATCCTTGGTTTTGGTGAGTTTGATGATGATATGTCTTGGTGATTTTCTTTTGGGGTCTATCCTGTTTGGGGTTCGTTGGACTTCCTGAATGGATATAATCTGATCTTTCATCATATCAGGAAAGTTCTCTTCCAACAACTCTTGGACAATTTTCTCAGTGGTTTTATTTTTCTCTTCCTGTTGTGGAATTCCAATGGCATGTAGGGTATTTCTTTTGATGGTATCCCACATGAACCTTAGGATTTCTTCATTTTGTTTTGATCTTTTTTCAGATTGATCCCTTTCCAAAGAAGCATTCAAGTATTTGTCTCCAGTCTCATTAATTCTGTCTTCCATTGCATCAATTCTACTCCTTTGCCCTTTCAACGAGTTATCTATTTCTGACAATTTAGTATTAATCTTCTGAATTTCTATCTGTAGATTTTGTACCATTTCTAATTTTTCATCTATTTTGTCATTTTGTTCTTGTATTTTCTTCCAAAATTGTCCTAGGCTTTTGTCTGTGTTGTCCTTGGTCTGTCTCTCAATCCTTTGAAGATACCTAAATATAGTTCTTTTGCATTCCTTCTCAGGGTGTTCCAATGCTGCCTCTTCCTCAGCGATTGTGTTTTGGGTCTGTATCCTGGTCCCTTGTTTCTCTTGCTTTATCTTGCTTCTTTGTGTGGACTGTGATGCTCTGTTTTCTCTGAGGCATTGTGACATTTTTGTGATTATATTTAATTGGTGATTGTATGTTGGAATGACTTGCCCATGATTTTCATTTTCTTTGTTTTGTTTGTATGTTATTTATACAAGCAGGGTACTGTGCTGGGCTCCTCAATGCACTAGTTGACAGCACTTATGCACATACCACCTGTCTCCTTTTCTGTTGTCAGCCACTTGTATGTCTCTGCTGACCTTGGCAAATAGAGCCTATTCTTAGGTGCCTGGAATCCAAATGAGAATGCTATCACTTTAAACTCCAAAATGGTTGCACTTGTAAAGATCCAAAATGGCTGCTTCCTGTAAACATTCAAAATGGCTGTGCCCTCAATCACTTTAAATATCCAAAATGGCTGCCATGTGTAAACAATCAATGAAAATGGCTGCGCCCTCTGGACATCAGAAAGTCAACAGCTCAGGTTGTCCCCCTCCTTGCTGTTTCTCTTCCTAGTCATAAGTCACCAGCGCTTTCGTCCCTGCAACCATTGGTGACCAGGGCTGTTCTTTAGGTCAATTCTCAGGTCCCAACACCACTTGGAAATATTCAGGCTGTTGGTCTCGTCAGAGGAGCTGACAGTCTGCAGCTCCAACTATCTCTGTATTCACTGTTTTCATTCAGGTTTTTCCAGTAGTTGGTGCCTAATCCACTTCGGTATAGTTCCTTTCAAAACTCAGGGCTCCAGGATTATCTTCTGTATCTCTGTCAATTGGTTTTTCTTTTCTTTGTTGAAGAGGGTCTGTATTGCTTGTCTGCCTATTCCTCCATCTTACCAGAAGTCTCCCAGGCTGTCCCAAAATGATCTTTGAAGTTCAGAAAGTTGTACTTAAACTTCACAATATTAATAAGATAGAGATAGAAAGAAATGAGGAAATACATGAAGTTTCAAAAATGTTATATAACAAGAATTATTGCATTTTGAATTGCAAAAATGTAGAAATTGTTGCTTTTTATATGGATCTTTATGTTTATACATAAAAAGGAATATAGCTTTATGAGTATAAAGAAATACCAAAACCAAACTCACTGCCATTGAGTTGATTCTGACTCATGGCAACTCCTTTTGGGTTTCCAAGGTGGTAAATTTTTACGGAAGTAGATTGCCCAGTCTTCCTTCTGTGGAGTGGCTAGTGGATTTGAACCACCAACCTTCTGGTTAGCAGTCAAATGACTTAGACACTACACTACCAGAGCTCCTTATAGCTACATCTAAAAAGGTCAGTCAAAATAAAATTATCTTAAAGAAGGAACCCTTACCTATGCATTGTGCTACAAAATTAGCCACACAGATTACAGAAGCAACAGAAGATAGAGTTGGAGTAACCTCTCAGAGACAAGCAAACATTTTCAGAGAGAGAATCACCAGGCCTGCTGACTCAGGACTGTAGTCTCGGGGACAGCATGCTTAATTGGCACAACATAGTACATACAAATCTTGTTCCACAACCTACTTTGATGAGTAGCAACTGGAGTCTCAAAAGCTTTTGAGTGGCCATCTAAGATGCAACTATTGGTTTCCTCTCATCTGAATCAAAGAAGAGTGAAGAAAATCAAAGGCATCTGGAAACAGTTAGTCAAAGGATAAGATGGACCATGAGGATCTCAGCTTTCATGACCCCAAGACCAGAAGAACTAGATGGTGCCCAGCTACTAATGCCAACAACTTGGAAAAGGATCAAAACTGGAGATTGTGGATACGGTGGGAAGAAAGATGTGGAACAAAATTCAAAGACACAAAAATGACCAGAATCACTGGTCTCATAGAGTATGGTGAAACCCCTGAGACCATGGCCCTGGGATACCCTTCAGGGCTAGAAATGGACTCACTTCCATGGATTGGCTCTCAGCCCAGCAGTAGAAAGACGTATATACAGTACACCTACCATGGGGTGATTCACCAACTTCTTCTAGGAAGATGCACCCCTTAGATCAATCAGTCATGAGACACCAGAGGGGCAGCATTCACACAGAGGGAAAGCTGGACCGACAGGACTGCATACCTATGAAGGACACAGGGAGGGGGTAGTCACAGGAACAGGAGGGGAGGAGTTTGTTATGGTCGGGGATGGTAATCGGGGTGTGAAATCAAATGTACACAAACTGTTGAATGTAAAAAAGTTTACTCTGTAAATTTGCACCCAAAGCACAATAAAATTTAAATAAATAAATAAAATTAAAAATTAAAATTAAAATTCATTCTGTTGTACAGAAGGTAGGTGGCTGTGAGTCGGAGACTATTATACGGCACCTCACAACAACAACATTACCTTATATGTTTATTGCTGTGTCTGCATTACTAAATCATAACCAATATTCCCTTCTTTACCATTACTGTGCCAGCACCTGCAAGAGCATCTCGTGTACAGGGAACTCTCAATGACTATTTTTCTTGAAAAATAAATGCATGAATACAAAGAAATGAGAAAATAGATCAGTATCTTAAGCAAGAGTTATAGTGAAACATTTGTTCTTTTTCATTTTTTCAGTTCTGCAAAGAATAAAAAGAAAAGAAATTAGAATCAATAACTTCATCATTTATCATCACGATAAAGTGCATGGAACACATGAGGACTACTCATGGATTAAGGAGCCCTGGTGGTGCAGTGGTTAAGCCCTCGACTGCCAACCAAAAGGTCACTTGTTCAAACCTATGAGCTGCTCCATAGGAGAAAGATGTGGCAGTCTGCTTCAGTAAATATTACAGCCTTGGAAACCCTGTGGGGCAGTTCTACTCTGTCCTCTGTCCAACAGGGTCACTATGAGTCAGAACTGACTCAATGGCAGTGGGTTTTTGAGGGATCATGGATTGGAAGAATAAGATTTTTGGCTACAAATTACAATAATAATTGTAATCTCTGTGGTCCCTTTTCTCTGTGACAGACTTTTGCTTAGGAGCCCTAGGATACTGTCATTGTCAGTGCTCAGGTGGGACAGCTGCCTTTATTACCCTGGATTCAGAGATGAGGGGGATTGTCCAAAGTGATGCATGTGGAAGTTGCAAAGCCTAGATTGAGCTCAAGTCTGTCTGAGAGTATAGCTCATACTTTCTCACATTCTGCTACTTGTCCTGAGAGAAAAGGTGCAAAGCCTAGATTTGAGCTCAAGTCTGCATGACAGTATACCCCATAGCCCACACTCTGCTACTTGCCCTGAGAGAAGAGGTGTGATGAATCTGCTGTTTGTGACTGGCCTTGTAAAGTGTTCCTTCCTATACGTAGATGGCATGCTAACACAACATAGTATTATCTCTGGAACTCAAGGAACCTTTCGATTCATGAAAGAGTAGGCCCAGGGAAACAGAGTATATATAGTTCACGCTGTACCTGTGAGGAGATAAGAATGAATTTTTATTATTTTTTTTTTGCATGAGAGATTATTCCAGATGCTCCTTCAGTTAGCAATTAAGCATTTTTTTTTAAATTCAAGACCATTTACTGAAGATCTTTCTGATTTGTCAATGTAGGAGAGAAGACAGATGAGTAATTGTTTCTTAGAAGAACTGCAGATGAGCCAGTCCATGGACACAATGTCTTAGAGAGGTGGAAAAGAGGGAAGGACAAACAAAACCAACAGCCTCACTGAGCAGCAATGATGAAATTTCTCATTCCTCCAAATACAACCAAAGTAAACTTTCCAAAACGAATAATCAAGACAAACACAGGTCTCCCCCTAACCTGACCAAGGCATTCTTCCATGTTCTAAACAAGGATTATTGCATCAAATTATATTGAGACCCGGACAATATGCCAATAGTGAGCAGCCCAAAGAGGAAATCCCAGTTTAGATGACTCAGTGTTTTGAGCAAATATTAGCATTGGCTAGCCAACATTTCCCTTTGTATCATTTTTCCATGTTGCTAAAATGTTATATAATATTTTGTCACAGCCAATACAGGCCAAATACACTACCTCGACTGTTTGGATGACTAGCTTTATTACCAACAACTTCTGTCAACTTACTATTTCTCTGAAACAAAGAAGAAGAACAAATGATTTCTAAGCATTGTAGTGGACGGTTTCTGCTCTGAGATGTGCTGAGCTGAGAAAGGATTGAGACAGCTTCTCTGTAGATCAGGGAGCTTAAAATCAGCTCAGTGCTAGTATGAGTTGAGCCTCAGAGACAACAGGGCTTGCAAGTGTCAAGAGAGTTCCTTCCTTAGAAACTTTCCCACAAGCTGGCCCATTGCACCAAGATACATGACATGTCAGCAGGGCTTCAGCAATGATAAAGCAAATAAATATAAATGTAGCCACAGAAGGTAGCTTTGCGGTGCTTACATTCATCTTATTTTTCCTGAAACTTACAAAATAGTCATGACAGCATTGTTCATGAAATGAATATTTCCATGTAAAATGATGATCTGGTTGACTTCAATGAAAATGTTGGATTAGATGTGTTGTCCTCCTAGTACTGAATTTCCATGGTTCTTCATTTTCCATTAAAAACAAATCCAAGTTTATTTCCAAGTGCCCCCATAAAGATATGAGTGAGGAAATTCCTCCATCTTCTTATTCCAGTTTAAGTGTCAGGTTTTCAGAATGTTTTTTGCTGTGAGAGATGGTTGATGAGTTTGAGGGATGTATTACAGTAGTTCAAGGGTGAGGTTCTTTGAGCAAGAAAAATAACTACACACAGAGACACATCTTCATCATCTGCATCTGTATTATTATTTCCCCAACACAGTTCAGAATTTTTAAAAGCTTGGCCATGTCCTGAGCATATGCCATGTTTAAAGAATCCTGCACTGGCTGTGGCACATGTGAACACATGTGAATATACATATTGGGAGAACAGAGGGTTTGTGTGGAGGATGAAGGGAATGGAGTAGAGAACATTGGATGGAGGAGAAGAAAGAGATGTCAGCACCTGGAGTCCCTGCAGACAGTCACCTTGGGAAGAAAACACACATGTGCACTGACACACATATGAATTAGTAAGCCTCAAGCAAATCAAGTAAAATGAATTCTCAAACACAAAGTACACAAGAGACAATAGTTATAGTGAAACATCTATGCATGCATATATAGTGATATCTAAGTAACAAATCAATGTTATATGTGTGTATGAGAATCTATACACACACATACACACACACACATAACAAACCAAACTTCCTGCCATGGAGTAGAATCTGAGTCATAGCAACCCCTCCTTGGGTTTCCAAGGTGATATAATGTGGGAAGTAGATTGCCCAGTATTCCTTCTGAGGAGTGGCTGATGGGTTTGAATTGCCTTC
>NW_006921605.1:11494649-11518935 GCF_000298275.1 Orycteropus afer afer | reverse complement strand
TTTTTTTTTTTTTTCTTCATATAGTCCAGCTTCTCAGATTATTTACTCAGCATATAGATTGAATAAGTATGGGGAAAGGATACAACCCTGATGCACTCCCTTCCTGATTTTAAACCATGCAGTGTCCCCTTGTTCCGTTCTAATGACACACACACACACACACACACACATACTAGCTGGAACCATTCAATGCATATATCCTGGAAGACAGCATTTTTAAGATGAAGAAGTCAAAAGCTAGGAGAGGCAAGAAAAAGGCAGAGAAAACATGAAGGAACCTTTCCACTGGGACATTTGCCATAGCTAGATCATGATTTGACTTTGCTTAGTCAACTCTGGACACCCCTAACCTAGATTTCTCTTCCTGCACTGTCAATTGAGCTTGGATTCTGAACTCTCCTTTGGATGGCACTTGGTTGAGAAACAGCAAGAAATGTCCATTGATTTTCTCATGGTCAGTCAGTTCCTGGGGTGCTTGAAGCTAATCAGTTACTACCTCCTCCTACTTATCTTATCAGGCTTTCTAATTTCCTCCATTAAGACATGTCTGACTCTAGTTGCTGAAATCTTTCAGTCTGGGTACATAAGGAGATTAAACTGAGTCACTGAGTTCCCTTGATCTTTTCGGCTTCCCCTTGTTGAAGGCGTGTCTCTGTTTACCATGTAAGATAAGGAGGTGCAGACAAGGCAGGAATAGAACCGTCTAAGATGTGAAGGATTTAGAGATTTGTGTTGTGTATACAGTAGGTGACAAGAAAATTCTACATGGGGAAACTATAAAGGGTTTTATAAGAAAGCTCGTTCCACTCAGACTACAGAAAAGCAGTGCTGTGATGGTGTCTGAGGGTGTAACCAGATTCCAGCTCTTTCAAAGAGTAGTGATTAGTTGAAGTGTTTCTGACAGCTAAATAAATATTTTCTAAATAAAAATATACTGTGTGTTTTAAGTGGAATATCAAAACCATTTTTAGAAACGAGGATTGCTACTCTGGAATCCCCAGCCGGGTCAGGTTCTGTTCTTGGTAGACATAGCATTTCACTGACTGCTCCCAGCTGGGTGCCCCATTGTACCCAATTAGATGGTATTTTGGGTAAACCATACATGGCCCAGAGTGACAGGAAGTGGTGCCTATGAGAACAACTCATAGAAAAGTTGATTTTCTTTCTTTTTTTTTAAATTTTAAGACCTTGTTTTACATTCAACCTAATGTGTACATTTAGTTTCAGTCCCCATTTACCATGTCCAACCCTAACCCAGTCTCCTCTCCTCCCTACCCTGTAACCCTCCCCCTGTGCCCCTCATATTTATGCAATCCTGTTTGTCCATTTCCTCAATTTGGATGTTGCCCCTCTGGTGCCCCGTGGTCTATTGCTATAAGGGATGTATTACCATAGAGCTTGTGGGTGTGTCATCATGGGTCGAGTGGTCTGCGTGAGAGCCAGCCCCTGGGGGTGCGTTTTATTCCAGGCGCAGAGCGTATTCCAGGGCCATAGTGTCAGGGTCTCACCAGATTTCATCTGATCAGTATTTCTGGTCATTATTGAGTTTTTGGATTATGTTCCACGTTTTCCCTCCCCCTCTATCCAGAATCTCTAGGTTTGATCCTTTCCTGAGTGATTGGCATTGGTAGCCAGGCACAATCCAGTTCTTCTGGTCTCGAAGGTCATTTTGTCCTATGGCTGATTGCTTCCAAATGCCTTTTTTTTTTTTTTTTTTTCATTCTTCTTTGTTTCTGATGCTAGGAGACCGTTAGCTGCATCTTACATGGCCACTTGAAAGCTTTTAAGACCCCAGTCACTACTCACCAATGTAGAATGTGGAGCAAGGCTTTTATGTATTTTGTTGTGCCAATTGAGTCTGGTGTCCCCCAGTACTATGGTCCTGAGGTAGTAGCTCTATTGGATCTCTCTCCCATAGTGTCTGGTTGTCTGTGAGGGATTACTTGTGTCTGTCTTCTGTTGTTTCTGTAAGGGTTGCAGGTATTTTGTATCACTGGTGTCTGTGCAACATAGCCTCAGCTGAATCTATTCTTGGTCTAGAGTATACTTCTGTTCACTGACCCCCATCTGATCATCTCAGGTGTTTGTGTGTTTATCTGTAGCCTGGTGTTTGGTGTTAATGGCAATGCAGTATTGTGGACACATTGGTTGGTATTAGCATCTGTTGTCTATCTCTTATGTGCACAGCTCAGTGTCCTCCCTTTTCCTAATGTTATGGTGGTCACAGATCCTTCCCATATATCCCTCCCCCTACCCACATCAGCGTGTAGGCCCCAACTAGCCCGAAATTAATCCCTCCTCTTCCCTCCCCATCCCGGTAACCTACTAAGTGAGTTTCCTTTCCCAAGCAAACCCTTGTCTTTTTACAGTAATGGGCTCATACAGTACTTGTTTTTCTGCTATTGACTTATTTCACTCAGCATAATGTCCTCCAGATTCATCCATATTGTGAGATGATTCCCATATCCCTCATTATTCTTTAATGTAGTATTAAAGTATTCCATTGTGTGCATGTACCATAATTTGGTTAGCCACTCATCCATTGATGGGCATTCAAGTTGTTTCCATCTCTTTGCTATAGTGAATTGTGCTGTGATGAACATGTTGTTGTTGTTATGTGCCATCGAGTCAGACCTGACTCATAGCAACCCCTCCTTGGGTTTACGAGGTGGTATCACTATAGAAGTAGATTGCCCAACCTTCCTTCTGAGGAGTGGTTGGTGGGTTTGAACCTCCAGACTTCTGGTTAGCAGTCAGGTGCCTTAGGCACTATGCTACCAGAGCTCCCGCGATGAACATAGGTGTACATATGTTTGTTCGTGTGCTATCTCTTACCTCTTTAGGATATATTCCTAGTAATGTAATTGCTAGGTCAAATGGTACTTCTGTTTTCAGTTTTTTAAGGAAATGTCATACTGTTTGCCACAATGGTTGTACCATTTTACAATCCCACCAGCAGTGCACAAGAGTTCCAATCTCTCCGCAACCTCGCCAGCATTTGTTATTTTCTGACCTGATGAACTTTGCTATTATTGCTGGGGTGAGATTTTATCTCACTGTTGTTTTGATTTGCATCTTTCTAATGATTAATGATCACAAGCAATTTCTCATGTGTTTGTTGGCTGCCTGTATATCTTCTTTGGTGAAGTGTCTGTTCAAGTCTTTTGCCCATTTGTGAATTGGGTTATTTGTCTTTTTGGTGTTGAGGTGTTGAAGTTTTCTATAGATTTTGGAGATAAGTCCTTTATCAGATATGTCATAGGCAAATATTTTCTCCCAATCTGTAGATTCTCTTTATATCCTTTTGATGAAGTCTTTCAATTAACATAAGAATTTAATTTTTAAAAGATCCCAGTCATCTAGCTTCTCTTCTATCTCCTGCACATTCTGGGTTATGTTTGGTAGTCTCTTTATGTCATAAATTAGGGCTTCCAGATCTGCCCCTATTTTATCTTTGATGAATTTTATAGTTTGAGTTTTACATTTAAGTTTTTGATCCAGCTTGAGTTTGTTTTTGTGTATGGTGTGAGGTATGGTCTTGTTTCATTTTTCTACAGGTAGATACCCAGTTTTGTCAGAACCATTTGTTAAAGAGGCTGTCTCTTCCCCATTTAATTGGTTTTGGACCTTTGTCAAAGATCAGTTGTCCATAGATGGATGGGTCTATATCTGGACTTTCGATTCTGTTCCATTGGTCTATCTGTCGATTTTTAAGAGTTTTCTGGAAATATGAGTATAATCTCAGGTTTAGAATCTGACTGAGAAGTAGTAAGAGGAAAGAGCAAGAAACAGAGAGAGCACCAGGGTCTCAGAGCATCTCAGACAAAGAAAGAAATCCTTTTAAGGCAGTAATAGAACCTATGAATGCAGAGGGGCATGGGAGCCAAAGAAATCAACCTAGATACTTTGAAGGTCCTAAGACAAGAAGAAAAAGAAAATCATTTTTTAAAAAACAGGATAAGGGAGATAGAATCAAGAACCAAAAACATTTGCAAAACATGAAAGTACATTGTCTGGGGACCTAAAGCCCAGAATGACCTGGGAGTATATCTGTTGTTGTTACATGCCACTGAGTCAGACCCAACTTATAGCGAACCCTCCTTGGGTTTCCAAGGCAGTATCACTAAGGAAGTAGATTGCCCAACCTTCCTTCTGAGGAGTGGCTGGTGGGTTTGAACTGCCAGCCTTCTGGTTTGGATTCAAGTGCCTTAGGCACTATGCTACCAGGGGAAAACCAAAAAAAAAAAAAAAAAAAAAAAAAAAAAAAAAACTCACTGCAAAGCAGAATGCCCAGACTTCCTTCTGAGGAGCAGCTGGTGGGTTTGAAAGCCAGCAATCTGGTTAGTAGTCAAATGTCTTAGGCACTATGCCACCAGAGCTCCCAGAGGGGAGAGGTGCTGCTAAACATCCTTCAATGCACAGGATAGGTTCCACAACAAAGAGTCATCTGGCCAAAATGTTAATAGTGCCAGCAGTGAGAAGCCCTAGTGCATGAAATGTGCATTTATTATGCACACGTGTTCTTTGTGTCTAAGCAGGAAAATAATACATAAATAATATGCACAACCTTTTACAACTGATTGGAAAGAATTTTGATGAAATATTTCCATATCAGTACATATAACTGGCTCTCAGTCATTTTAATAGCTGCAAGGTATTCTCTCGTATGGATAGATGTCCTGTAGTTTTGTTTAATCGGTTCCCCAATGAAAATTATTATTGTTCTTTTCTCTTTTAGTCAGACAATACTTTCAGAAACACTCTTACATAAGTCTTTAGCACATATGAGAACACACCTTCAGCTATGTTATAAAAATTGGAATGTGTATTGTAAGTTATGACAGATGAAGCCAAACCGCCTTCCCATGAGCTTGCTTCATTGAGGCTGACTCGTAAATTGTGGCTTTGGGGCTGTAAAGTCGACTACAACTTCTACTGACCACATATGACAGGGAAGAACTGCCCCACAGGCTGTAATCTTTCCAGAAGCAGGTCACCAGGTCTTTCTCCCACGGAGCTTCTGGGTTTGTTCAAACTTCTGAGCTTTAGGTTAGCAGCTGAGTACCTAACCACAGACCCACCAGGGCTCCTTCCTTATAAAATGTGTGGGAATTAATGTGCCCTCTCCTTTTCCATCACAGCTTATTGTCAAATACCTGTATCTTTGCTAATCTAAGGGAGGGGCATCTTAATGATATTTTAATGTTAATTTTTAAAATATGAATGAGGTTGAGAAAATACTAATATATTTATGTTGTTGTTATGTGCCATTGAGTCAGCCCTGACTCATAGCGACCCCTCCTTGGGTTTCCGAGGCAGTATCACTACGGAAGTAGGATTGCCCAACCTTCCTTCCAAGGAGTGGCTGGTGGGTTTGAACCGCCAGTCTTCTGGTGAGCAGGCAAGTGTCTTAGCCACTATGCTACCAAAGCTCCCTATTTATAAGCCATCTATATTTTTCAATGATCCTACTGTTTACATGCTTTGGTACTTTTTTCTTTAGTTTTCCTTCTTTTGTATAGATTTGCATGTACTGTATTTTTCACATATAACATGTATAGGACACTTAAGTCGCTAAAGCATGAGGCATTTGCACATTTTGCAAAAACCTGTATATGTAGTACATGTTATTTGTGTGAAATTTGGTGCTTATGTTGTATTCATTATTATTTAAGATTTAAGCAGTATCTTGAGCAAGAACAAGGGATAAATGTTTAGCTGTTTGGGGAAGATGAGGTGATTTTAGCAGATAAGAAAGAAGGCAGAGCTACATACTTCATCAATGACCACTTTCTAAGTAACAAGTATGGTTTAAAAATGAAGACTAATAGAATCATAAGGTAAAGAGGAGAACTGGAGCCCATATCAAGTTAGAAAATAGAAGAAATATTTATCTACATGATCTCCAGAATATCCAGAATAAGAAGAACCACAATATACAAAGAGGTGATCCCAAAGTAACTATCAATAACCTTTTGGTTCATGAAGAGAAGGAGAGATAACTAAAATCTGTCTTGATATCAAAAAGAGAGATTTCTGGTAAATGAATAGCAGAGTCAAAATGTCTCCTCCTTCAAAAATTCCAAACTATGTTTTCAAAAGCATGGCTTATAAATATTTAGAAAAGTGTAGTCACTATTAGGAGCTAACATGGATTCAAAACATGAAAAAGCATCATTTTATATTTTTAAAGAAATATGAAATGTAGATTAGGAAAATATGCATGCTGTTGTTGTGCCATCCAGTCTGTTCCAGTCCGTCGTGAAGTGACCCTGTACGGTAGAGCAGAACACTCCCACAGGGTTTTCTAGGCTATAATCTTGCAGGAGCAGATGGCCAGGTCTTTTCATCTGCAGAGATGCTGGTGGATTTGAACCGATGGCCTTTCAACTAGCAGAAAAGCACCTAGCCATTGTGCCACTAGGGCTACTTAAAACACGCAGAGAGCTATTTTATTTTAAAAAATATATATTTGACAATTTTCCATGTTAGAACTATAAATAAGATATTATTAGATAAATGTATATCTGAAAGATTTGTAATATCTGAAGAGAAAGGTGGGGCAATCTACTTCCGTAGTGATACTATCTCACAAACCCAAGGAGGGCTCTCTGTGAGTCAGATCCAACTCCACGGCAGAGACTTTGGTTTTTGGAATCAAAATATCCAAGTAAAAGAACCAGCATTTAGTGAGCAAATGAAAACTCTGTCTTGTAGTTCATTTGTATCAGTTTCTTTGGCATGCAATAATAAAAATAATAAACTTTCCTTCCAGAGAAGGCATATTTATTCAATACTAAATGAGTTAAATGGTGAGATAGCCAATTATTAATAAAAATTGTTCGATGTATTTGGTCCATATTATGTTCTTAGAGCTTATTTGCATTAGTTTAATAATTACAAAATCCTAATACTATAATTCAGTATTATAAATTTTGGAGGGCCAGAAATGGTAGGGACAGCCAGGAGGCTGCGGCAAAATGTGACATGGAGCGAGAGAGAGCATAGCTGATGTCAGATGGATCTTGGCTCAAAGCAAAGAGTACCAGAAAGATGTATTTGTGTTTTATTGACTATGCAAAGGAATTTGATTGTGTGGATCATAACAAATTATGGATAACATTGAGAAGAATGGGAATTCCAGAACACTAAATTGTACTAATGAGGAACATGTACATAGACGAGGAGGCTGTTGTTCGAACACAACAAGAGGATACCGCATGGTTTTAAATCAGGAAGGGAGTGTTTCAGGGTTGTATCCTTTCACTGTATTATTCAGCTTGTATGCTGAGCAAATAATCTGAGAAGTTGGACTGTATGAAGAAGAATGTGGCATCAGGATTGAACGAAGGCTTATTACCAACCTGTGATACATAGATGACACAACTTTACTTGCTGAAAGTGAGGATGACTTAGAGCACTTACTGATGAAGATTGAAGACTACTGTCTACAGTATGGAGTACACCTCAACATAAAGAAAACAAAAATCCTCACAACTGGACCAATAAGCAGCATCATGATAGATGGAGAAAAGATTGAAGTTGTCAAAGACTTCATATTACTTGGTTCTACAATCAACACCAATGGAAGCAGCAGTCAAGACATCAGGTGACATATTGCATTGGGCAAATCTGCTGCAAAAGGCCTCTTTCAAGTGCTGAAGAGCAAAGATGTCTCCTTGAAAACTAGGATACCCCTAACCCAAGGCATGATATTTTCAATCGCCTCCTGTGCATGTGAGAGCTGGACAATGAATAAGGAAGATCAAAGAAGAGTTGATGCTTTTGAGTTGTGGTGTTGGCAAAGAATTCTGAAAGTACTGTGGACTGCTAAAAGACTAGCAAATCTGTCCTGGAAGAAGTGCAGCCGAAATGCTCCTTGGAAGCAAGAATGGCCAGACTTTGTTTCACCCACTTTGGTCATGTTGTCAGAAGGGACCATTCTCTGAAGAAGGATGTCATGCTGGGTAAAGTGGAGGGTCAACAAAAGAGGGGAAGGCCCTCAATGAGATGGATAGACATGGTGACTGCAGTGATGGGCTCAGGTACAGTAGGAATAGTGAGGCTGGCACAAGACCAGGAAGTGTTTCGTTCTGTTGTACATAAGGTCACCATGAGTTGGAGATGACTTGACAGCACATAACAACAGCAATACTATAATAATTGAAGAGGAAACTGAAGCACAGAGAGGTTAAGTAACTTTGTGAAAGGCACATAATTCATAAGTTTGGATTTTGAATATGAACCCAGGTATTCTGGCTCCAAAATCTGTGTCATTAACAGGAAACTTACTGCCTCCAGCGTATAATGAAGTCATAAATAATAAATAATGAGGTCAAGTTTCAAATTTGTTTCAATATAATTAAGAAAAAGCTTTTAGGAACAAATGTGAAGTCCAACATTGTTTGTTGTTGTTGCTATGTGCCATCCAGTCAGACGTGACTCATGGCGACCCCTCCTTGGGTTTCCGAGGCAGTATCTCTACAGAAGTAGATTGCCCCATCTTCCTTCTGAGGAGTGGCTGGTGGGTTTGAATTGCCAGCCTTCTGGTTAGCAGTCAAGTGGTTTAGGCACTACACTACCAGAGTGCCAACATTTACGTTCCAAAAAATCTAATGTTATGAATATCACTTGTATTTTGGACCATATGAATTGACTTCTGTAGGTTCAATGTAGCAATAATCAATTCATGTCAATATCAGTTTCTGCTATTACCAGCTTTGCTCATCTGATGTCCAATGATGAGTCAATGCTAAAGAGGTCAGTGCTACATTAGAAACCCCATACACACCAATAGTGTAAACCAAAACCAAACCTATTGCCATCAAGTTGATTTTGACTCACAGTGATCCTATAGGATAGAGTAGAACTGCTCCATAGATTTTCCAAGGCTGTAAATCTTTGTGGAAACAGACTGCCATATGCTTCTCATGGAGTAGCTGACAGGTTTGAACCACAGACTTTTTGGTTGGCAGCTGAACACTTTAACCACTGCACCTCCAAGGCTCTGCTACCAAAGGAGTAGGCCTTGAAAATAATCTTAAATCCTGTACCCAGTTTCAGATGGAATATGGGCTTTTGGGTAATTACCAGGCCATATCCTTTGCTGAACTCTCACAATATGATTGCGTAGATTGTGAGGAATTGGAAATAAGTCAACAATAACATCCACAGTGTTGTTGTTGTTATTGTTGTTATGTGCCATCGAGTTGGACCCAACTCATAGCAACCCCTCCTTAGGTTTCTGAGGCAGTATCACTACAAAAGTAGATTGCCCAACCTTCCTTCTGCATCCACAGTACATTCTTTGAAGTATTATGATTTGGACGTTGTGTGATCATAATATTATATACTTACAGTCCCTGGATTTTGAATGAGGTCTGTTCCTAACTATGTCTTTAAGTCAAATTTGTAAGTAAATCAGAACAGTTAGGTATAGTTCATATTTAACATCAGTTAGTCAAATGTTTGTCTTAGTGCATAGTACATAGTGTATCTTTCTATGCATAAAAATATTAAAAAAAAAAAACTTCTAGATATACTAATATATCTTTAACATAATAATACAGTAATAATAATGTTCCATGCACATCACAAAGTAATGCCTGTTTGTTATTACAGACATTTATGTACCTCAACGAGCTCTGGTGGTGTAGCGCCTAAGGCATTTGACTGTTAATCGGAAGGTTGACAGTTCAAACCCACCAGCTACTCTGCAGAAGGGAGATGGTGCAATCTACTTCCATAAAGATTTACTGCCTTGGAAACCATTGGTGGGTTGCTATGCATCAGAATTGACTTGATGGCAGTGGATTTGGTTTGACTGGACTGTACTCAATAAGATGATGAACTTAAATTTTTGAAAATTAAGTAGTGAGCAAGTAATCATCTAGGTAATATGTCCCAGAGGGGATTTCTGCCTAATTTATACAAAAGCCCTCAGTGATGTGCTGGTATGTGCAGCAGGAAGTTCTGGGAATGAGAGACTGTTGATGGATGGTTCCCTAAAAGGGTGACAGCTGGTCAAAAATCATAGAAGTGGCAAACTTGGTTGTCATGTAAACTTTGCAATGGCAAAGGCAGGAATCTAACTAGTGGGACAAGAACTAGGAAACTTAAGCCAGGATGGAAACTATGTTTTACCTCATATGCTATATCTAACTGATACAGAAAGAGCTCTGGTAGCATAGTGCCTAAGGCACTTGACTGCTAACCAGAAGGCTGGTGGTTCAAACCCACCAGCCACTCCCCAGAAAAAAGGTTGGGGCAATTTACATCTCTAGTGATACTGCCTCAGAAACCCAAGGAGGGGTCACTATGAGTCAGGTCCAACTCGATGGCAAATAACAACAACAACTGATATAGAGTAGCTGCTAGAAACCAGTGTTAAAGAGAGATTCTGAGACTACCTCCAAGCCCTGTGGGCAGAAGTATGCAGTTGATTAGTGAGTATTCACATACATTTCTCTTGTCTACGCGGTGGCTTATATTTAGCTTGGTGATGGGAAGAATCATGGTTTTTGGAGGCAAGTCTCTGGGCAGAAAAAGACTACCCAGGAACTTTCTGGAAATGAATACATCAAGAATAATTTCAGGAAGAAATGATGAGCAAGGTGAGGCAGACCTTCAGGAAACAGATCCAGCCCAGGTAGGAATTAGAGCAGATTTAAATAGGTGTAATCCTAATGACATCAACTAAATACATATGGTGGCTGGTAGGGGGTGAACTGCATCTTGTGAGCCCATGGGTATACATGGACTTAGCCTAGATACACCAAGAGTTCAACAAAGAATTTCAAGGTACCTGTACTTACCTGTCTACTATTGTCAGGTAAACTAAGTGACAATTTAATAATCAGAGATATGAGTAAATTGACTTTTTCATACATCTTTTAAATGTGAGTTTTCTCCATTTTCTGTTTTTTGGAAACATATCCTACTGACAAATGTATAAGAAACTCCATACACAATTTTAATGTAAAGGAAAGTAGGCTATTCTTATTAGAAGGATAATTCAGAAATCCATTTGATAACTAAATATTAAATAATGCAAACAAAAACAGTTTGGATTTTGATCATAGTGATCTTAACCCTTTCAAGTCTGAATTATTTTCTGCTTTGAGTTTTTTTTGTGTGTGTGTTAAATCTTGGAGGCTGAAAATGGACACTGTATGTCCCATGGGTCATCGAAGGGTTAAAAATGAAATCTGTACCTTTCTTTTGGATCATGTATGTCCCAAGGCTGAAATACTTATTTATAAAGGCTTTTTTATTTGTTCTTATTTTACCAGGACCATTGTAACAATTCAAATTCAGAAAGTAAAGGAAGGCCCCTCTGGGAGCATCTTAAGAGAATATTTACTAGTGGTTGCACAGTGGTTAAGAGCACAGCTGCTAACCAAAAGGATGGTAGTGTGAACCCACTCAACAGCTTGGTGGGAGAAAGAACTGAAGATGTGTTCCCATCAAGACTGCAGCCAAGAAAACCCTACGGGCAGTTCTACTCTGTCATGTGGGGTCACTATGAGTTGAAGGTTGACTTGATGACACCCAAGAACAGCAATAGAACCCATCTCTGGGCACATGATCCTCATATGACATGTAGCTGTTGTGTTTGTTAGTATGTCTTGCCTAGTTACTCATGAGACAAAGACTAAATGAAAGACTCATCTCATCAAAATTTCTGTTGCCAAGATTTTAGTTCTTTGCCATGAAACATTCCAAACATATTTTGCTATTAAAGTTTAGTCATGAATGAATAATAATTGTAGTTATAATAGAAATAATAACACAAAGATGCATCGTATGGTTTTTAATAATCCCACTGGCAGCCTAGATTTGATGTCATGTTTAATGAGTGGTGGTTATTTTTCCCCTGAGAAAATGAGTAACGTCTCTTCTGTTAGAAAATACTTTTCTCCAACCACTATTTACAGAAAATGTAAAAGCAATCATGAATTTTTAATAAATCAAGTGACTTAGAGCAATAAAAAAGAAAGAGAGACTGAGATAATTAGAAGCTAGGAAAGAAAATCTCATTTCTTGAACAAATTGAGGACACTTGGTTGTTACTTTTGATGATTCAGGTTATGTCTGTTCTTAAAGTTACTTACATATATTATTAGGACTTTTCATTATAAGTAATGTTTAAGGCCATGAGACAATAAAGCTCCACACATTTCCAAGGCACTTGAGTGATTTCTGTGTGTCATTGGAAAAAAAACAGTGGGCATTACTATACCATTTACCACCATCTTTAAATGAAAGTCTGCTCTGTGATCTAGCCCAGCTGCATGGTGAGAATTGATGAGTGTTTAAAGCTTGGTGGAACCACGTTATTTTACAAAACGTTTCAGAATCCAACTACTGGGTTATAAAGTTGAGAATTGAAAGATTAAAATCACTTCCAAAATGGTGTAAAATAAGGAGAAAAAAAAACTTATTTGACAAAATAGTTATTCTTACTCTAGGCAGAATGTTCAATCTCCTATGTGCCTCTATCGCAAGCAAGTCAGGGAACTTTTAAACAGCAATTGGAATAACCAGTTAATCAAAGGGAGCTCTGGTAGCATAGTGCCTAAGGCACTTGACTGCTAACCAGAAGGCTGGCAGGTCAAACCTACCAGCCACTCCTCGAAAGGAAGGTTGGGGAATCTACTCTCATAGTGATACTGCCTCGGCAACCCAAGGAGGGGTCGCTATGAGTGGGGGCCGACTCGATGGCACATAACGACAACAGTTAATCAAAGAGGCTTGCAATTATCAATCGAAATCCAGCCATTTTGTCCCAAAATATAATTAGCACCAGAAAGTGATGTACTTCTTATTGTCCCTGGACCTCCTTCAGAAGGCTTGGAAGTTTTAGAATCCAAGGAACAGTTAAAAACCACTTTTCTTGTTGTTTGTTTTATGGCCAATTATTTTTAAGATTGGTGCTTTGGGTTAAGACACACCAAAATTCTCTCTCTTCTCTATAATTTCCTTCTGCAGTTGAGAGCTTGTCAGCAATCATACATTTATGTCCATAACATACTTCTTCTCCTATGATTTTCACATCATAAAAACATTTCCATGTAGAAATGGAGCTCTCATCTAGGGTCCTGTCCTTTCTTCACCATTTCTTCAGAGCTTAGTTTAAGGTCCATCTTGTCAGGCTAATACAGAGTGAATTTGGTTTCTCTGGAAGCCCATTACTATCTTGGAGATTTGATTTGAAAGGAGGAATAGACGGAGGGAAGGAAAGGAAAAGCACTTATCATTTCAGATGAGCTGGATCATACTTGTAGACCTCAGGTCAGATCCTAATAACTATAGCTTTCCTTGAATGGGAATACTATTTTTATGTTTGCTTCACATCTGATTACAAACTCTACCATTATATGAATTCCAAAGATCATGGATCACCAATAGGTAAGTCCCCTATGGCAAATGATTATAAAAACTTTTAACCATGAAATTGTTATTTCAAACTATGATCACACAATAACTTTGAATCTTTACTTCTCTTCACCTTATTATCTTAGTCCACTCCAGTTTGGGTTTATCTCTATCATTCCACATAAACTGCTCTTTTCAAAGTCATGAATGACTTCCATGTTACCGAATCCAGTGGCCATTTCTGCCTGCTTTTGCTAACTGAATCTCTTAGCAGTATTCAAGAACAGCTTTCTTCTGTTGAAATATTTTCTCCTCGTGGCTTCCATAAGACCACATTCTCTGTTTTAATCTCCATTTACAAATGACTCTTGGAGTCTTTTGTATTGCTTCCTTCACCTCTGACTGACCTCTCATTGTTGGAATGACCCTCTTCTTTATCTATACACTTCCCTGAGGTCACCTATCCAGTTTTTCCATCTTAAATACAACAACATAATTGTCAATGATTCTTAAAGTAGCTTTGGTCACAACTCTATTCATAATCCCAACTGCTTTCTGAATATCTGTTCATGATGCTTAATTGTTGTTGTGTGTCATTGGGTTGATTCCAACTCATAGTGACCCTATGGAACAGAGTATAAGTTCTCCATAGGGTTTCCTGTGCTATAAATATTTATGGGAGCAGATCAGCAGATCTTTTCTCTTGTGGACCTTCTGGTGTGTTTGAACCACCAATCTTTTAGTTAGTAGGCAAGTGCTTAACCATTGCAGCACCAGGGCTTTAATGCTTTGATAGGTATTGATCAAATTATTGGTACATTCCCTAAACTCATATTCTCACAGTTTCCCCTCCACCACTAAAATGAAAATACAGCACCATCCACCAAATTGCTGAAGGCAAAAATATAAGAAGGATCTTTGATGTATCTGTTTTTCACAATTCTGCCACCCAATTCATTCTGTCTTCAAAAGACAGATAAAACTGTAACCGTTTTCTCTCTATCTTCTCCATAACTCCCCCTCCAAGCCAAAGTGCCCATCAGCTTTGACCAGAAATTCTGAAATGGCCCCTGAAATGGTCTCCTTCCTTCCTCTCTTGTCCCTCTGCACCTAAATCTCCTCTCAGCAGTCAGAAAGATCTTTCAGACATAAACCAGATTAGATTACATCCCTGCTTAAATCTCTCCCGGTGCTTTCCTCCACATTTGTAATCAATCAAACATACCGCCTCCTCTTACAGAGCCCCACAGAGCTGGGCCAGCCTCTCCTCTTGCACCCACCCCTCCTTTGCCTGCTATACTACTCCACATTGGCCTTCTTCCTGGGCACTTGAACATGCAGAGCTGTCTTCTGTCTTGGAAGCCTAATCCTGTTTTCTGTCTTAGGAGGATTGCACCAGCTCTCCCCATGATCTTCATGTGGGTAGTTTCTTCTGGGCATTCAGATTACATGCAAAATATCATCTCAGATGGACTTTCCCTATACCTCCAACATGTAGGAACTAACCAGTAACTTTCTAAACTAATGACCTGCATACCTCTCATCACTTTCTCTGTTTCTTTTTTATTTCCACCATTGATCATGGAGAGGGAGAACTTCTCTGGCTACTTTGCTCCTACCTCTCGAGCATCTAGAATAAGGACAGGCATTTAGTAGGCAGTAAACTACCCCACCCTGACACACAAAAATACACCCTGGGATAAGAGGAAATTATAATTGAGAAGACAAGATGAATGGCAGCTTCTATCAAATTCTGCTTATAGCTGACGATGGCTCATGAAGAGACATTAAAGCACAAGCACAAGGCTGGGCATTTGCTTCATTCATTTGTATCATGACATCATCACGCAGGCCCTGTTTATTGCTGGGAAAGTTTCCTTCCAAAAGGAAGCAAGTATGAACAGTCAACAATTACTTTAAAACAAAGAGGAGAATGTAAGGAGGCATGGAGAGTGGATGAATGGAAACAGAACAACCAAAATGGAAATAATGCAAATGTTCATGCATTGTGCAGAGTGTAACCAGTGCCACTGAAAAACTTGTATAGAGTTGAATGGGAACCTAAACTGCTGTTGCAACTGCCACTGAAAACACAATAAAATATAATTTTAAAGTGAATCAAGTATTTATAACAAAGAAAAGGAGCAACCTTAATATCATTTTAAAAAAGAAAAAGAAAGAAGTTATGAAATGACAAAATGTACTTAGGAGCAGAGAATGATTTTGGGTATTTTAGTTAGTTTTGTTTTCTGAATGAGGCTCTTTCAGACATCTACTCTTCTCTTTTTTTTTGGCTTAAATTCTACTGTATGGTAGAATGAGTTGCTATTTTTATTATTTCACTTGTGAACATATTAACAATCCAAAGTTCCTTCCAAGAGAACGACTCAAGTTCAAAGCAAAACTCTTTAAGGTCTTAATTCCTCAATCAACTGACCTATCAGTGTCTTGTGCATTTATTTGGCGAAGAGAACCCTCATTCACAGAACCCCCAGATATCTTAAAGATTATCATATGAAGCCAGGGACAAACTTATGTATAAACAGATTAAGTCTTTCCCACTGGTAGGCACCAAGACCCTTGAAGGCCCGTCTACTCATGGATTTTCTTCTAGTGGTTTTCCCTCTGTCCTAGGGTCATCAGATAATTTCTTTTCTGAAGGTGTTCCAGGTTTCTGAACCCTGTATCAAAAATGCAATAACTTCTGTGCTTAAATCTCTGGGAGGCAGAACACTTGAAGTCATGATCACAAACACCTAAAGGGAAGGACTTGAAAAATGTGAGCAAGATTAAAACCTGATGGGCTGAGGAATGAGATGCCAGAAAGAGGAAGAGAGGCACCAAAGGAGGAGGAGGGTGCCAAATGTCTTAAAGGTACTAAGAGAAATGAGAGATGTTTCTACTTATTCCAAGAATTCCTCAACCCAGTATTTCCCATGATACACACACACACACAAGATAGAGTGTGTTGCATTTTATGTATTCATATATATGAATATATATTCACTGCAACATAATCAAAACCTTCCGATCCAAATTTGGAAATGGATTCCATTTTCTGCAGTTGTTCATGGCTTTAGTTGGGCTTGTTTGTGTGGGTCAACTCCCTGGTGATACAGCAGAATCCTCTGAGCTCATGTGGCAGTGTCAATTTCTAGAGCTCTTCCCGTGTTTTCTGATGCAACCAAGCGTACCAATGTTGTATCCTAGTAAACATGGAAATGGAGCAAAGGGAATATTACTCTGTCTACTTCTGAAAATAATAGACTGGTTTGGGACTCAGGTTTGAATCCAGGAATCTGCTTGAAAGCTTCATTTCATACCGTGTCAGTTACATTCTATTTGCATACAGATAAAAACATTACCCAGAAGGACAGATCCAGTTATGCAAAGCCCATTATGTATTCAACTGTAGAGATTTAAGAGTGGACAGGTGCCAGAACAGACGGGAAATCTATCTGCCCTTTCTACACAGGGAAGGCTGAACTTGATCTCTCGCTATGCAAATGTCTTCCTTTCCCTGCTGATCTTTCGGGCTGGGTGGCAGAGAGGAAAGACCCTCTTCTTGTTACTGAATCACTCAGCAGACCTTTAGGAAGCCTCTAATATCTCAGGATGTCTATTTCTCTATACAGAAAATAAGAGAAATGGCTAAAGTTTTATGAATATGAGACTAAAGAAATACAGACGTGTGAACTTTAGCATCAGAGGAAGCATAAATATTTGCTGAGCACCTTATTTGCCAAGAATATTTAAATCTGATGTATCAAGAATCATAAGATTAACCTTTGAAGGAAAACAACTCAACCAGTAGTGAAATGTCTCAGGTAAAGAGTGGTTTAGAGAAGGAATGATTTAGAGGTATATATACCTACTCTGTGTCAAAAGTTGGGCTAAGTGAGTCACACAAATCGCACCATTTACTTCTTACAACAACAAGGGTTTTTGTTTGTTTGTTTAGAAGATAGTTTTAGTAACTCATCTGAGTGCACAGATCGTAGGCAACAGAGGTAGCAGTCAAACCCTTGGCAAATGCAATCTCAACACCAATGATATTTTTCAGAACCATACAGCCCACCTTTTTTCATTATACTTATGGTTACTACTGTTGAACAAATTGCCAAAATGTGTTAAACATCAACATTTCAGTTCCTGTTGAAATGAAAAGACTACTGTTAATAAGTAATCTATAAAAATGAAACCTAGCCTCTTGAAGAAAAGAAATTGGTTTGCATTTTGAAAAAAAAATTATTTCATAATTAAATGACATTGAATAATAAAAGTTTATCAGATTAACAGATTTTGGTGGGGTAGAATTACATTTCAAATATGTCTGATAGATTAAAATAATGCTATTGCATGCCTCTGTTGCTTGGCTTCTATAGTTTGGAAGGGTTTTGGATAGAGATAGAAAGTAGGCTTTTGAATGTCAGAGGTAACAACTGATATTTGTGAACTCCATTTTCTCAGCCAAATGTATTACTCAGTCTAGACCTGTGCTTAAGGTAGACTTCTTGAACTAAAGCCCTCACAGAAGAACGCTCTGAGGCTTAGGTCAATATATGATGATTAAGTGCCTTGGCCTTTTTAAGTATTTTATTAAACATGAGAGATTAAGAAAACCAGGCATTATAAATCTCCTTGTCCCTGGCTTACATATGGTCTAATAATAGAATTAAGAATCTGAAACAACTTAATCCTTTCAAGTGGAAGAAGATGAGCTTATGTCACCAAAATACATGTTTCTTCCATCAGATGCTATGGTTGTGCACTTTCTTTCAGTTACTGTAATGAACCACATTTTAAGGATGCTCTAAGCAGACCTAGAGACTTTATAAGCTAAGACTTTCTCCTGAAACAGCTATGAGCTGGCGGGAGGAAGCTTCGTTTTGTCAAGTGCTCTCATATTGCCAGGTCCTCTTTGAAAGCCAATATGGGGAAGGAATCACTAAACACAAAGGTGTGGGATTTCACTGTGTACAAAGTTAGATTCAATATTACACTTAGCCAAGGTGCTATTGGCTGACTGTAATACAGAATTCCTAATTCCTGCAGTTTCTTCCATTTCATTCCTATTTGTTGAAATATTCTCAGTAGAACCTGAAAGCGGCAATCCTAACGTGAAATAATGTAAAAACAGAATAAGGACTACGTTCTTTGAGAAGGTCTCTTTTGATGGTAATGCCATTATAGTTTGGAAGATGAAAAGCCTGCAGCTGTAGTGTGAGGAAACAACACTGTGTGCTCTGAGACGAGTTCCTCAGTAGAAGGCTCTCTCAGTCTTCTGCTGGTAAAATGTCTAATTTCCATCATGTTTGCCTGTAGCCGAGTGGGTGTAAGTGG
This sequence comes from Orycteropus afer afer, assembly GCF_000298275.1. Classification (NCBI taxonomy): domain Eukaryota; kingdom Metazoa; phylum Chordata; class Mammalia; order Tubulidentata; family Orycteropodidae; genus Orycteropus; species Orycteropus afer. Next base: position 11,500,215 of record NW_006921605.1, on the reverse strand, counting down.
CAAAGAGATAGTCCCTATGTATAAAAATTCACTCCACCAGGGTGGCCAGTTGTCGAATCACACCTTGTAAGTTGCCTTCCCATTTTTCAGTTGCTCTCGACACAAGTTGCTTTGTCCACTTCTGGACGACTTTCCTTCCTTCCCACTTCCTGCCTTAGAAGCTGTCCTTCTTCCACAACTCAAAGCACAGGATTTACAGGGAGTCTATGCTCACTAGTTCCACAATACATTGCTGAACAATCTAGGCAAATAAATTCATCAGATATTAACAAAGATGATCTTTGTTGTTTTGACAGATCGAGAGTGAAATGTAGACTCTAACTTCCATAAGTGGAATCAAAAACAACTCAAAATTGAAGGTGAATAAATAGAGAGTGAAATATTAGAAAGAGAAGTTGAACAGAAGTGATCATCATCTGGGTTTGTAGGTTAAACTTAATTTTTTGCCCTCCTTACAGATGTTAATCAATTTATAATTTTAGTTCAAACAATATAGCTACCTAATGAAAATTCCTCACACTTTTCCTTCCATACTTTGCTTGGGGAGACTGATGCCAAACCTTTCTGGTCTGGATGATTTCTTTGAATCCTCAAATATAGCCCTGGATAGGCTGACTTTGGAAGCAATAAAAATAGCCACTGCAGTCTACCACAAAATAGAATGTTTCTTCTACCCATCTGGCCCTTTTCTGCGCAGTCTGATTTATCCAGGGGCTATACAACCTGGGATTTAAAAGGTAGAAGCAGAGGTGATAGTGGTGTTGATTGCCATCCAGTCATTTCTGGTCCATGGCTACCCTGTGTCACAGAACAGAGCTGCTCCATAGGGTACTCCTGGCTGAAATCGTTACGAAAGCAGACCGCCAAGTCTCTCTTCCACAGCTCTGCTTGGTGGGTGTGAACCACCAACCAGTAGGTTAGCAGTCAAGGGCTTAATTTTTTCTCTACCTAGGAGGCTCCTAAAAAGCAGTGGGAGATGCTTTTTCCTAATTCCAGATCTTAGATTCCTTCTCAGCTCCTTTGAAATACACCTGGAGAAACAGAGGACTGGTCCAGACAGATGCAATTGTCTTAAGTTTGCCCATTATGATTTTCCAACTGTCATGCATTAGGTACGATACCATGTCTTAGAAATTCCCCAAAGAGCGGTTAGAGGGACAGGATTGTGCAAATTAATATGAGTAAATAAATAAAAGAAAGGGGGAGAAAAATCCAGGTCCAAGTTTCTATATTTGTGATCTATTACAGATCCACTTCTCGAGTTGGTGCCAGGACCCTGCCCTGGGCGAAGGGAAGCTTTGTCAGGACACGACTCTTCCTCTGGAGCAGGTATTCTTTTGTATGAGAGAAACCTCCTCCAGTTTTAATGACTTTGACAAGAGCTTGGACAAGGGCCTCGGCCCTTCTCACAAAGACTTCATTGACAAAAGTTTATGATTTTTGTTCGAAAGCACTTCCTAACCAAAGAGCAAGACTTTGAAGTTGATTCTTTGTTCAGTCATGCTTGCTATGGTTTCTTGAAGAAGAAGAAGAGGAGGAGGGGAACAAAACCCTGCTATCTTTATGGCCAATTCTCTGTAGGTAACATATTTTCAAATATTTTGGCATAAAGGACTACAAGTAAATTATAAAATTCTCCCTCAAAGTTGCTTTATAACCCATGTTAGATTAATAAAAACCAAACCCAAACCTGTTGCCTTGGAGTTGATTTCCTTTCCTGGAGACCCCATGTGTTACAGAGTAGAACCGTGTGTACCCTATAGGAGGGTCAATGGTTAAGATCTTTATGGAAACAGACCTCCAGGCTTTCCCCTATGAAGTTGCTAGAATGGGTTCAAACCAACAATGTCTAAATTAGTTGTTGAGAGGAAATCATTGGCACCACCAAGGTTTCCTTTGATTATTAACCTAATGTTAAAAACGCTACTGCCATATTTTAATGCAAATAATGCATATGTTATATATTTTTTGCCAATCACACACTCCTTCCCCTCCAGGAGGTATTTTTGTAAGAAGTCTAAGCTGCTTTTTTATAGCGAAATATGATCTATGCTTTCCTCTGTATACATCATTTATTCCATTGGATGTAAATGGTGTGTGCATCTGTTTATGTGTACTATTCACCGTGAAAACTTCAGCACAGTCCTGTAACTTGCTGCTACTTCCATTTTCTAGATACTTGCCTTTTAGTGTTGTCCTAAGTTCACACAATTTCAAGGAATGTTGAAAACTATCCCTGCTGTGATTTTTGACTTGTATTTTTGGTACCACTTTGGACTTTGCAGCAGCATTCTAACTCAAAGCCAAGTTAAGCTTAATGAAGGCAGCAGTGTCACTTTAAATTACTGATTCTGGAAAAGTTCTGTGTTGCTTTAGTTTCCCCTTTGGTACATATTGTTGGCAAGCATTTGCCACGAGTCTCGGTCTGGTTACTTCTGTGAATGTTTTGCTTTCTTTTTGTTGTCAAGTCATGGTGGTCTGACCATTGTTTGAGTGGTTCCATCCACCTGGGCCCCAGCTGTCCAGTAGTTCTATAAAACCATGTTGAAAGCTCACAGTGCAGGATACAAATACCAGTTGAGAAATCAAAACTGTAATTAACAGTGTCCCACAGAAGAAATGGAAGGGCATGTGACCTCTTGTGGCTGAAGGCAGAGGGCTGTACCTTAAGCAGATACTTCATGAACAATTTTATTTCAGAAAACAGGCATTATAAAATCAAGACAGAAGACTTCCTGTAGCTCGACACTCTACTCCTTTAGCCAAATACACTAAATGTGTTTTATTCTTATTAACTTTCCTTTCATATTGAACTTTATATTATAAATTACCTCTTTTTATTGTTATCCACCAAGGAGCTGTTTCTTGGCATAGATGGATGGTGAAACATTGCCAAAAACATTTTTTGGCCCAGGGTAACAATTAAAACCGATATACCAACCCAGCAAAGAGAGATTAGAGCATTTCCCAGCACTGCGTTCCTGATTATCTCCAAAGAAGGCAACAGAGCTCAATGTGCTGCTTTTTGGGAGTGGATGTGATATCTGAAATTATTTCTTCAGACCAAGTATTAGCATTGCTTTTACCCTGCAGGTTGCAGAATTTGTATTTAAAATATATTTTTTATATCAATTGTTTACTTTGCTCAGAAGTTTTCTTTCCTTTTCCTTGTAGAGATTTGTGTTAGAATGGGTTCTCTAGAGAAGCAAAACCTATAAAGCTGAGAGAGAGAGAGAGAGAGAGAGAGAGAGAGAGATTTATCTTAGGAAAATGGCTCACACACTTATAGAAGCTAGCAAGTCCCAAGTTCTTAGATCTAATGTCAAGCTGGAGGCTTTTCCTTACTCAGGCAGTTGCAGGGGCAGACAAGATCAAGGTTGACAGGCAGTATACTGGCTGTTGACGCCAACAACTGATGAATCCAAGATCTCCAGGCTGAATGGTGAATTGTTCGCTCACAGACTGTTGTAGGCAGCACAACAGAATCCCGATCCACAGAAGAGTGTCTCTTTTTCCAGAAGCAGGCCACATCCCTAGGGAAACTCCCTTTCAATGGATTGGCTGCTCAAAACATACATGTGATCCCATCATGGGAACAACCCACATCACAATTGCTTAAACCACACAGAATTGTGGTCCAGCCAAGTTGATACACAGCTCCAACTATCACAGTCCACCCCTTGTCAACTTGGCAGTTGTACAGATCTTCTTAAGCATATATGATTTCTAAATAAGGACAATCATAAAGTCATATTTGTGCCTATCATGATACACTAACACGCAGACAACTGAAAGGCATTAACCTTATTTGCATTTCACAGTTTATAACAGAAGGAAACAAAAATATTTGATGCACATATTCAATGAAGAAATATAACAGTCACAGTCTTCGTTTCTGCAAGTGGTCACATGGTCGTAGCTGATATTCAGAACTACCTTCTTCCACCACCCATTCTGTATTTTCCTTGCCCTCAGCAAGCACCTGATCTGATTGTTGTTCTTTGCCTGGCGGGATGACCCAAACCTTCATTCCTGAAGGGTCTGGGCCATTAGTAGTCCTATCAGAATTGGGTTGCTGTAATTTCCTATTGACTTTAATGACAGGACATGATAGTACTAAGAGACATCCTAAAGAATCTCCTATATTCCAGACATCTTTTCTTCTTTACCTCCATTATGTAATGTCAATCCAATTCCCTCTTAGTAATCAGGATCTATCACACCAGATAGTACAGTAATGCTCTTTTTTTGCCTGTTGATCCAGAGGCATGAGGAAGCCAAAGTGGCCAGGTGGCATTCTTAATTTCCAGTTCAAGGCAATCAGTATTGTGTCTCCAGGTGGTGGAAGTGTTCTTCCCTTTGGGATTGAGATCTCCAGACTGACAGAGCATAGGTTAGCAGAGACAGGAAGCAAAAAAAATTGAGTGGGTCACTAGGGGTAATAGTGAGTGGTACCACTCCTGTTTCCACCCCTTGGTTCCTGGACCCATGAATCCTGGCTATTGGAAAAACAGCACTGTATATTGGATGCTGGTTTAGAGGATATATGGCATCCTGGAGAACATTGCCCCAACCCTTCAAGGTATTGCCACCTAGATGGTGCTGTAATTGTGTTTTCAGTAGGTCATTCCATCATTCTATCAAGCCAGCTGCTTCAGGATGATGGGGAACATGGTAAGACCAGTGAATTCCATGAGCATAGGCCCATTGCCATACTTCATTTGCTGCAAAGTGAGTCCCTTGATCTGAAGCAATGCTGTGTGGGATACCAGGATGGTGGATAAAGCATTCTGTAAGTCCACAGATGATAGTTTTGGCAGAAACATTGCGTGCAGGGAAGGCAAATGCATATCCAGAATAAGTATCTATTCCAGTAAGAACAAAACACTATCTTTTCCATGATGGAAGTGGTCCAATGTAATCAACTTGCCACTAGGTTGTTTGCTGATAACCCTGAAGAATGGCTCCATACCACGGACTCAGTATTGATCTCTACTGCTGGCAGATTGGGCACTCAGCTGTGGTGGTAGCCAAATCAGCCTTAGTAAGTGGAGGTCCATGTTGCTGAGCCCATGCATAACCTCCATCCCTGCCACCATGGCCATTTTGTTCATGAGCCCATTGAGCAATGACAGGAGTAGCTGGGGAAAAAGTGTGGCTGGTTTCCACTGAACATGTCATTCTATCCACCTGATTGTTAAAGTCTTCATCTGCTGAGGTCATCTTTTGGTGGGCATTCACATGAGACACAAATATCTTTACTTCTTTGGCCCAGTCAGAGAGATCTATCCACATATCTCTTCCCCATTCATCTTTGTCACCAATTTTCCGATCATGCTCCTTCCAAGTCCCAGACCACCTGGCCAAGCCATTAGCCACAGCCCTTGAATTCTTATATAATCACACATCTGGCCATTTCTTATTCCATGCAAAGTGAACAGCCATATGCATGGCTTGAAGTTCTGCCCATTGGGAGGATTTCCCTTCACCACTGTCCTTCAAGGACATCTCAGAAAGGGGCTGCAGTGCCACTGCTGTCCACTTTCAAATGGTGCCTGCATATCAC
>NW_006921605.1:11490818-11493169 GCF_000298275.1 Orycteropus afer afer | reverse complement strand
CTAAATAGGCAAATTAAATGATGATGTGGTGGGAATCACTACCCCTGCATCTTTCAAGTCCTTGATGGTGTCAGTAATCTCTGCAACCTCTCTAGGGATGCAGTATTGCTTTTGGTTTACTATTTTGTAGGTAGAGGCAGTTCTAATGGCTTCCACTTGGCTTTTCCTATCATAATAGCCTTTACTGCACATGTCAGGGACCCAATATAGGAATTCTGACAATTGCTTAGTATATTTATTCCAATTATGTATTCTGGAATGGGGAAATCACTACAGGATGGGTTTGGGGACCCCTGGACCCACTGTGAGATGCACCTTAGCTAAGACTCCATCAATAACTTGACCTCTATATGCCCCCACTCTGACTGGTGGGCCACAATGACGCTTTGGGTCTCCTGGAATTAGTGTCAGTTCAGAGCCAGTGTCCAGTAATCCCTGAAAAGCCTGATTATTTCCTTTGCCCTGGTGGAGAGTCACTCTCATAAAAGGCCTCAGATCCCATTGGGGAAGGCTGGGAGAAAGATTGATATTATACATTTTTGGCAATGTAGTGGGGTCCTTCCTCAAAGGGATCTGGCCTCTCCTTCATTCAAAGGGTTATGGGTCTGTAAATTGACTCAAGTCTGGGAATTGATTGACAGGCCATGACTCTCTATTCTGGTGATTCAACCTAGGCTGCTGTTCATGTGACCTAGAATTCTTCTGTCTATACAGATCAAGTAAATATTTTGTAGGTTTTTCATGTATTTCACTACCAGGAACACCATGACTAAGTAGCCAATGCCATAATTCCACATGAGCCAGAGTATTCTGATTACTGTTTAAACTCTGCTGTCCATTATGGTAACCATGCCCACCTTGCCTTTGTTGATTAACTTCTGCCACTTGGCCCCTACTACTACAGGGTCCAGTCAGCCCCATTGTAGGTAAATGTCTTAGTTCAATTAGGGCAGTTACTACTGTCAAATCCAGCTTACATAAAATGGCAATGCTGGGGCTCCCTTCACAAATTTATTACTCACCATACTGGTAAAAGGCATGTCCTCTGGACTCTCCATTTCTGGCTCTAGGGGTCTAATATGATAAATCCATTCTAAAAGGCCAATTTCCCTAAGCCTCTGGATACCTTCTTCTACATTATACCAAGGCAGGTCTGCTACTTCAACTGACTTAAGGTAGGCCACCACATAATCCATGCTTCAGTAAGCCAACCAAATAAACAATTAAATCCTTTCCTAACCTCTCCAGCTGAAACACTGAATGAACAATCTGTACTTAGTGGGCCTAGATCAATAAACTCAGACTGATCCAATGTTACATTCCTTGCACCATTATCCCACACCCACAGTAGCCATTCCCATACATATTCTCCAGGTGTCTGTCTGTACATGTTAGCAAAATTAAGTAGGTCTTTTGGGGTATAGTGTACTACCTCTTCAATCAATCACGCTTTGTATTTCATCTTTTGGGGCTCGCTTGAACTTAACTTTAGTTATAGGTCTAGCAGCAACAATGGGTGGTTGGGGCAGTACCTGAGAACATTCAGCAATGTCTTCCATGGCCTCAGCCTCAGGCAATGACGCAGCAGGAAGAGTTGGGTTAATCCCATCAAACCAAGGTGGCTGGGATAATGGTTTTACAGTAATCCTTTCAGATGAGAGGGATTCAACAGAATTTACAGGTTCCATATACTGATCTTTCTATCTGCTCATATATCCCCATTCCAGGTTTTAGGATCCCATTTTTTCCCAATCACTGCTCTCACTTTAACTTCAGGCACCATTCTGGGTTGGCGATTTAATTGGCGTTGTAATTCAGCCACCCTTACAATAAGACTCTGGGTTTGGTTTTCGACAATATCAGCTGTGTTACTAGAAGAAATAAGGCTTTCTTTCAGAGCACAACTGGAAACATTGAGGTCTTTTATGTGGCACTTAAACTGTGACTCAGCAGCCCTGAACTCATCTCTCTCTTTCAGCAGTTTGTCTAGTGTAAGTAGGACCAACCAACCAGCTTCCTTGTACTCCTCATGCTTCAAAATTGCAGAAAAGTATCAAATATGCGATCCCCAAGAGCCTCACTTCTCAAAAGCACTTGATTTATTGGTGGTGCTATTTTGCATATTAGTGTTGCCACCTTATGCCATGAATTAGCAGGGCCTTCTTTACTAATGGAGGCAGGATCACCAGTGCCCTTACAATTAATCAAATTGGAGAACCAGTTTAGGAGGCCTATCTTTATGATTTTGTCTCTCTAGAACCACTCCCAGTACCAAATGTGTTAGAGTGGTTTCTCTAGAGAAGCAAAACCAGTAAAGCTTATAGAGAGATAGAGAGAAAGAGAAATTTATC
>NW_006921605.1:11489117-11490533 GCF_000298275.1 Orycteropus afer afer | reverse complement strand
CAGGATGTCCATGAATACACTGGAAGCACCAGGGAACCTCCTTTTCAACAGATTGGCTGCTCAAAACATATACATCTGATCCCATCATGGGAACAACCTACGTCACAACTGCTTAAACCACACAGAATTGTGGTCCAGCCAAGTTGACACACAGCTCCAACTATTACAAGATTTTTTTTTTTTTCCCATTTGAAATGCAGACCGAAAGGAAACTCCACTGTGCTTTTAAAATAGATCCCAGTGAGAATAGGAGCTGAAAGATAGAGACTGAACAAGGCTAAGTGCACCTAACATTAATACCTTGTCTGTGGTTGAAAATTAGCTGAGAGCTCAAATACTAAAATAGGGTGTCTGGGGGAATGGCTGTCAAACTACTTTATATAGAAAACACAAACAAGTTGCTAACAGGTATAAATACTATATGCCGAAAGTTTTAGTAAGTTGTTAATGACCTCTTCTTTCTCTGCTATAACATCATGATGGTGAGAAGCTAGATAAGTCTTTGCAGATAAATGAAGGAATTTTACCTAGTAAGCCATTTTTCTTATGTTTATCTCATGATTGGAAATTCTTAGAGTGAGGCCTTTAGGTACCCGGGTCCACAAATAAGCAGAAGAGAAGCAGAGTGCCCCATTCAGCATACTAGCCATTGCAAAAGCAGAGTGCAATGAACAATGGATGAATGGTCAAGGTCAACTTATAGCAGTTCAAATATTAGGCAGTTCAAATAGCAGCTTGCTCTAAATGCATAGTGTATAATGGCATCATCTTCCTTCAAGACTGCTCTGGCTCTGTTGTCTTTTCCAGCATCTTTGGTCATAATCTAGCTCTGTGGAAGCCAGCATAACCCAATGGATTGGCCTCATCTCTGAAGTCCGAATGCCTAGGTATAAAGCCCAGGTCCACCACTTCCTAGTTGTGTGACACTTAGCCAGCCAAATAACTTTTGTATGGCTCCATTTTCTCATTAGGTATAGAAGCAATAATAGTCACTGCTTTACCAGAGTCTTTTAAAGACTCAATGAGATAATTTATGCAAAGTGTCCAATGTCAGCTATTATTACATCATGGCAAAGAAACCAGTGACTGCTTTTAGTCTAAATTTCCTGTTATTTTTGTTAATTAAGAAATAATCCCACTTCATTGATAATTTGAATTATCTCCTGGAAATTTGAATTTACTCTTGCTTCTTCCATGATGCTAACTGGGGTTCTCTGAGAGAGTCCCTCATTGCAGAATAATTAGACTCTAGCTAGACCTCTGGTGGCATAGTGCCTAAGGCATTTGACTGCTAACCAGAAGACTGATGGTTCAAACCCACCAGCCACTCCTCGGAAGGAAGATCAGGCAATCTACTTCCATAGTGATACCACCTTGGAAACCCAAGGAGGGGTTGCTACGAGTTGGATCTGAATC
>NW_006921605.1:11467179-11488799 GCF_000298275.1 Orycteropus afer afer | reverse complement strand
AAAAAAAAAAAAAAAAAGGACTCAATTACACCAAACAACAATGAGCTGAAATGCACTCTTCCAGGCATCAGTGGACACACAAAGAGTATGGAGTGGATCTGGAATAGGATAGAGAGGAGTAAAGCTGAAGGCAGAAGCCAGTTGCAAAACTGCTTTTGGAGTGCTGAGCTTAATCTAGATACAAGGCAGAGAAAGGTACACCCAGACCTTAGATGATGGGTTGAGACTCTGCAGTTCACCAGAGACACCTGGGCACCCACAAAAGCAGATCTCCCCTGGAGGAAACATTCAATGTAAGCATTTATATGTCTTGTAGATGACAATCCATCAGTGAACTCGCTATCAATAACACCAAGCACATGAGAATCCATGTCACTGTGAAACAGGCAGAAGCAAATAACAACAGAAGGGTTGGCTAAATACATGGATGCAAGTCAGAATTTAACTACAATGTCACTCAGAGGTGGCCTTGAAAGACAGCTTCAAGGGGTCATTCACTTCGGATCAAAATCAGAATGCACATAGTTCTGTGAGCAATGACTAATGGTTTGGCTGGCTGGACAGGGACTTGGGAAGAGCAAGATTAGAAGACTGAAGACAAGAGTTCTAGGAAGAAAGATGTGGATGACCCAATGGCAATGAACACGAAGAGTGAGAATCTTTGTTTCCCACCTAACATCAAACAGAAAGCAATGCTCACTGCAGAAAGAGACCGCCAAGTGGACAGACTGGGCAGTAAGTGTCAGCCAGACTCCTCCCTTGGCCATCCCAATGCTTGAGCAATGGGCATATGTCCAGAATAACTTTGATGGCTGAGATGCAGAATATTCCAACAACAAAGACCAAGGCTATGGCCCAATAGCTTTAAAGGTCTTGGGCCCAGGGTAGGGATGCTACCACCAAGGAATACAGTCAGTACCTCATTAAAATTAAAGCTAGAGCAGTTACATATGATTTTGGAATTTCATGACATTAAACTCATAAGTACACAAAGTTATTACTGAGAGAAGGTGGGATAATTGCTAAAAAATGAGACCAGGGAAGAATAGGCTCAGCATCTGAGTAATCTAATGGGATGTCTCCTCGTGTGCTCATGTCCAGTTTTAACTGCAAATGGGTAAATACCAAAAAAAGAAAAGAAAAAAATCTCCAGCTCGACAAGCATGGCAACCAGCGGTTCTGTTTCTCCAGGTTGAAGTTCTAGGTCGACCCCACCAGGCAAGCTAGCTATACCAGGAGAAATGCTAGCAGAGGCAAAACAAAGCCTATAATGGCTGATGGAAGAGAGAGCAACTGCATCACACTAACACTACCTTATCTAGCATTGCTAAGGGTGTAATGTGGTTTGGGGATTTGAAAGATGAAGATGAATTTAAATCTGATTATTTATTTTTTTTTTTTTACACGTCATCATATATTTCACAATCAAAGTAACATACATATTATATGATGTAACTTTTCTGGATATCTATAGCCTTCAAAGAGCTCTAGTGACATAGTGGTTAAAGCATTGGGCTATTAACCAAAAGTCAGTGGTTCAAACCCACCAGCCACTCTGTAGGAGAAAGATGAGGCAGTCTGCTTATGTTAAGATTTACAGCCTTGGGAATGCTCTGGGGCAGTTCTACTCTGTTCTATAGGGTAACTAGGAGTTGGAGTCAGCTTAATGGCAGTGGGTTTGGTTTTGGTTTTTATAGTCTTCAAGGACTACACTTCTCTTTTAATTTAGAAAATGTAGATTGTTTTTTCAATCTGCTTGAGCACAGGCATTTAGTTGTCCTTTACCAAATTTCCCTCTCTAAGAGTTCTTGGTAATTGCTCTAAGAAATGTGTAAGTGTTCCACATATCAGCCAGCTTGCCCTCAAGAGCAAGATTACTTGTTTGCCCTTTTACAGATTGCCTCTTAGTATTTCAAGGGTGGCTTCAATCATGCTAATGCCATTCCCTCATAAAACTGTGTCTCTTAAGACTCCCCATGCAGCCGGTCACAGAAAACTCATCTTAAACTGGCTTACACAATAAAGGGGATTTACTGGCTTCCATAGCCGGAAGTCCATCTGTAGGGAGGGCTTCAGCAGCCCAAAAGTGTCACCAAGAACATACTTTCTTCTGCTGCCCTATTCTACCTCCAGGGTGTTAGCTTCATCCTAAATCTGACTCCCTCTAGCTCTAGTTCTCATGACCCCATGGTCATGGAAGTCTGCCAGTAGCAATAAAGCCACGTGTATCCACATTCTTGTTAAACAGGAAAGAGTGTGTCTGATCCAGCACTTCAAAGAAGAGTACTGGGACTTACCCTAACTGGTTGGTCTGTCACATAACCAGTCAAGGAAAAACATGTCTTGATCAGGTTAACCAACTGGGACCTACCTCTAAAGCTAGGGTAGGCTCAGCTTCCCCCGGGGTGCTCACTGTGTTGAAGAAGGGTTAACAAAGATCCAGGAATGGATAGGAAGTGAAAATGGATGCTAAGTAAGAACCAACAGTGTTCAGTAGGAGCACTTTCTTCCCAAGCATGGACAGGACACTTCCCTTAGTTCCTCATGGAGCTGTAGACTTTAACAGAACAGAACACAGAATGCTTACAAACAAAGTAAAACAAGCAAACAAAAAACCCTATTAATGAACCCTAGATATGATTGTTGTTGGTCTCCATAGACTAATCTCTCCTATATAGATTATTCTTTATGCCAGTTTTTCCCCAAACTTTACTGTGTATATATGTCCCCACCAGCCACTCCTCAGAAGGAAGATGGGGCAATCTACTTCCGTAGTGATACTGCCTCGGAAATCCAAGGAGGGGTCGCTATGAGTCGGGTCTGACTCGATGGCACATAACAACATCAACAATAACATGTCCCCTGGACATCTTGTTGGAGCTCTGGTGGTTCAGTGCCTAAGGCATTTGACTGCAAACCAGAAGGCTGATGGTTCAAATCCACCAGCCGCTCTGTGGAAGGAAAGCAGGGCAATCTACTTCTGTAAAGATTTACTGCCTCTGAAACCCAGTGGGGGTTGCTCTGAGTCGGAATTGACTCGATGGCAGTGAGGTTTTTTTTTTGATGGGGAGAGGGTTTTAGACATCTTGTTAAAATGTTGATTACATTTCAGTAGGCCTGAGGTGAGGCCCGAGATTCCACAGTTCTAACCAGTTCCCAAGTGATGTCAAAGATGCTGGTCTAGACCACACTTTGGCATCTCTCTCTAACCTCCTGGTCTACCACTGAAATTCTGTGGTCACTATCCCATCTTGATTGGGAAGAGCTCTTGAGCTTGTCCTTGCTCCTCTGAGACAAAGCTCAATGAAGATAATACAAATCCCTAAAATGAAACATGTGACAGAATTTTAAGTTCACTCTCAAGGAAGACAAACTTTATATGATTATTAGAAGAGCCTTACTCTGCATGATTTCAAATTTTTCCTTCCTGTGGAAAACCACTGCTTTACAATGGCAGACTCAAAGGAGTCCTTAAAATATCTTTTCCAGGAACAAACATGCCTATTTCCTCTATGAGAACTTTAAACTTCTATAGCTAGAAGAAAAAAGTAAAAACACTATAAACAACAAAACTGTACAAATAAAAGCTTTAATATGATTTTTTTTTTCTCTCTCTCACATACATATAGCCTCCAGACTCCTAGTTATAGTTTCTAGTCTCAGTAACTACCTCCTGTCTATCAGTGTATTGTACTGTGGTGGCTTGCATGTTGGTGTGTTGCTGGGAGCTGTGCCACTGGTACTTCATACACCAGCAGAGTGACCCATGGGAGACTGACTCCAGTGGAACTTCTGTAGTAACACAAACTAGGAAGAAAGGCCTGATGGTCTACCCCAAAAATGAGCCAACAAGAAACTTAGGGACGCAAGAGAACGCTATCTGGCTCCCTTGCTTTGACCACATCATGAGTGGACATCAATTGCTGGGGAAGGATATAATATTTGGTGAAGCAGAAGGCCAGTGAAGACAAGGGAGACCCTTGGTGAGATGGATTGGCACCGTGGTCACAATGATGAGATTGAACATGCTGGTGATCCTGAGGATGACAGAGGACTGGATGATGAATTTTTGTGTTGGACTTACCATGAGTTGACCATGAGTTGATGTTGACTTAACAGCAGCTATCTATCTCTCTATCCTCAATAAGGATTTGTTGTTGTTATGTGCCGTTGAGTCGGACCCGACTCATAGCGACCCCTCCTTGGGTTTCCGAGGCAGTGTCACTACAGAAGTAGATTGCCCAACCTTCCTTCCGAGGAGTGGCTGATGGGTTTGAACCACCAGCCTTCTGGTTAGCAGTCAAGTGCCTTTAGGCACTATGCTACCAGAGCTCCTAATAAGGATATATATGTATATATCAATATGTATACTATACACACATGTCTATATATACCTGTATATGTAGGCATGCATGTATGCATGTATGTGTAGGTGGATACATATACACTCCCATGCTTATTAGAACAAACAATGCCAGTACAGTACTTCATAACATGGTTACTCCCATCTCGTTTTTTATTTTTTTGAGGCTTTGGGTGGCTTGCCTGGGAATCTAAACAGCATTTATAATAACATTTCTATTTGAGTTTATAGTAATGTTTCTATCTGAGTATGCATTTCATGTCTAAACAATTAATTTACCAACTTTTCAAACACAATTCATCTTCAGAGAGATGACCAGCACACAGGAAGAGAACTATAGACAGCATGACACCATGCTCAGAAGCACGGGAGGACCGCATGGTAAGTAACATAAACAACCAAGATCCCCCATAGGAAGTGAGTCTGTGACTAACATAAGGACAGATTGCAGGAATATTCCTTCATGGCCATTCTCTTTATTGTTGTTAGTTGTTACAGAGTCAACTCTGACTTGTGGCAACCATACGTGTAACAGAATGAGACGTTGCAGGTCTTGCACCACTTCCATGACTATTGGGATGTTTGAGTCCACTGTTGGGGTATTTTGTCAGTCTGTCTTAGCTAGGGTTTCCCTTGTTTTGTTGACACTCTACTTTACAAAACATGATATTCCTCTTCTATTTTTACTGTTTGCTTAAAGCAAGCTTTTTGATATTTGAGTGCAAGATAGCAAGAGAGAAAGACAGTTCTCTTCTTAAAGAAGCCCAAATTGGGGATGGAGTGGGCTTTGAAGGCAAAGCTCGACCTGAATCTGGAGCCTGCAGAAATGCCTTTTCAAGTCTGGATGGCTCTTCTTGATTCACGAGCCTCTCACAGTAGTTCTACCTTTGTCTGTAATTAAAGGGCCAGGAACCTGTTTTATATATAACTCAAGGCAATTGTAAAATATGACTATATTTCCCCTCTGTTTAAATAAATGCAATAATTTGTACCATAATCACATTGGTCTCTGTGAGCTCTTGAAGTTTTATTAAGGTGTAACCCATGAGTCACACTATTACTTGGTTATTAAGCGTGATTCTTATAGTACTTTTTAAAAATATGAATCCCAACTTTGTGTAACTTTAAAGAACAGAAAGTTCTGAAGATAAATCACTATGGATATCGCAAGAAGGTCCAGGCATATCCCTCTCAGTCTGAGTATAATCTCTGTAGCACTGGCCATATGTTACTTAAAGAGGCAAGAGGCAGACAAAGGCAGTGGTTAAGAGTGCGTGCTTAGAGAATTCTGCCTCGGATTCTACTAGCTAGCTACAAGGTCTTGGGAAAGTTGCTAAAAGTATCAGAGCCTCAGTTTCCTCCTCTAGGAAACAAAGAAAATAGTAGCAATTTATTTAGGGATGTTGGCAGGATAAATGAGTTAATAAACCTAAAGCACTTAGAAAAAATCTAGCACCTAGTGGCGTTGGATAAATATCAGAGATTACTGTCACCATATGTCACTGGTTCTCTAGTGGGGACAATTTTATCCGCAGGGGACATTCAGCAGTGTTCAGAGGCATACTAGGTTTTCACATCTAGGAAAGAGGGGGCTACTCCTGGCATCTGATAGACAGAGGCCAGGGGTGCTGCTGAACATCCTACAATGCACAGGACAGTCCACCAACACCATCACCACCATCACCACCACAGCAAAGAATCGCTGGAACAAATGCCAGTAGTGACAAGGCTGAGAAACTTTACTGTAGTATGGAATGTTTCTTGTGTATCAAGTATATACCTCAGAAAGACATCAATAGAAACACCTACAATTGAAACAAACTCTGCTTTTATGCCCTTAAAAGGTCGTATATTCTCTATGTAATGTCGTTGTTGTTGTTGTTAGGTCTATCCAGTTGCTTGCGACACACGATGACTCTGTGTACAACAACAACAACAAAACACTGCACAGGCCCGATCCATCTTCACGATCTCTGCTGTGTTTGAGCCCACTGTGGCAGCCACTGTGTCAGTTTATCTCATCGAGGGTCTTCTTTTTCGCTGACCCTCTACTTTATCAACAAGCCTGCTGTCCTTCTCCAGGGACTGGTCCCTCCTGAGAAAATGTCCAAAGGACCTGAGATGAAGTCTCGCCAGGTTCACTTTTAGGAGCATTCTGGCTGTACTTCCAAGACAGATTCACTTGTTCCTCTGGAAGTCCATGGTATAGTTAATATTCCCACCAGCACCAAAATTCAAATGCATCAATTCTTCTTCAGTCTTCCTTATTCATCACCCAGCTTTTGCCTGTCTATGAGGCAATTGAAAATATCATGGCTTGGGCCAGGTACATGCACCTTGGTCCTGAACGTGACGTGTTTGCTTTCTAACACTTTTAAGAGGTCTTTCCCAGCAGATTTACCCAATACTTGTTCCCTTTCTTCACTGCTGCTTCCATGGATGTTGACTCTGGATCCAAGTAAAATGAAATCTTGACAACTTCTATCTTTTCTCCATTCATCATGTTGTTGCTGATTGGTCCATTTATGAGGCTTTTTTTTTTTTTTTTGATGTTGAGATGTAATCCATACTGAAGGCCATCGTTTTTTGTTTTGTTTTGTTTTTATCTTAATCTGTAAATGCTTCAAGTCTTCTTCACTTTCAGCAAACAAGATTGTGTCGTCTGCACAGGGCAGATTGTTAACAAACCTTCCTCCAATCCTAATGCCACGCTCTTGTTCATAGAGTCCAGCTTCTCAGATTATTTGCTCATCATACAGTTTCGATAAGAATGGTGGAAGGTTACAACGCTGACATACACTTTTCCTGAGTTTAAGCCACGCAGTATCCCCTTGTTTTGTTCCAACAATTGCCTCTTGGTCTATGGACAGGTTCCTCATGAGCACAATGAAGTGTTCTGGAATTCTCATTCTTTGTAATGTCATCCATAATTTGTTATGATCCATACAGTTGAATGTCTTTGCATAGTCAATAAAACACAGGAAAATATTCTGGTATTCTCTGTTCTCAGCCAAGGTCCTTCTATATTATGGCATAACAAACAGAACAAAACTCATTGCTGTTTTGCTGAGTTGGTTCTGACTCAGGATGACTCTGTGTGTTATGGACTAGAACTGCTTTATAGGGTTTTCTTGTCTATAATCTTTATAGAAGTGGATGGCCAGGCATTTCCTCCACAGTACTACTGGCTGGATTTGAACCACTAACCTTTGGATTAGTAGCTGAGCACAATCTGTTTGCACCACCCAGTGACTTTTTAATAGGGAGCACACCTTCCTCTTTGAAGTATATCATGTATACAGAAAAATGCATATTCATAAGTGTGTAAGTCAATGAATTTTCACAAACTAAACACACCCTTAAAGAACATTCAGATCAAAAAGAGAATATTAGGATTCCAGTTACCCACCTCCTTAAAAGTAACCACAATCCCAATCTGAAACGTGATCAATTGTCTTCTGTGTCTATACTTCATATACATGGAATCATATATTAAGTATGCTTTTGTGGCTGATTTTTTTTTTTTTTTGCTCAAAAAGTATAGTTTTGAGACGCATCCACATTGTTGCAAGCAGTTACAGTTATTTATGCTCACTGCTCTGTGGGCATCCATTGCATGTGTATGTACATATGTCTGTCTGTCTGTGTGCATTGCTGATATAGGCAGGCTATGCCTCAAACTCCCAGGCAGCCACCAGACCACTGGGAATGGGACACATATACTTAGTGGCATCAACCATTCCATTGGTGCTATGTTTATCTGGGGTGGAGATTTTGACAAAGCTGTTGTTTGTCACTGGTGACAAAGGGAAAACCATTAGTATCATCCATAGAAAGCACACAGTAAACACTAACAGCAGGATGCCAAAGGAGAACCACCTACCCTTTGTCAAATACCCACATCCATTCTTACACTGCTGAGCAGGATGCAGGGGTTCAGCTCAGCTGCTGTGTTCCAGGCATTGCTGCCTCTGGTCGCTACTGCCATGTTGCTCAGGGGGGCTGCACAGCTCCTGGGGCTTCTGCCCTGCCTCTGGGCCTCACTGTGGCTGGAAGACCCGCCTGAGCCTCTGCTGCCAGGCTCTTCAATCCTCTGCCGCCAGTTCCCACCATCCTGCCATTCCATGGGAGGCTCTCTTGCCATCACATTAGCTGACTACCCCGGTTGCCCAGGCGGGGAAGCATGCTACTGCACTGGGAACGCACAGGCCTTCTTGCCCTGGATGAGCAAGTGTTACGACTCTCATAGCACTGCTGGCGAGCTTCCTGCCCAAAGGAACTCAGCTCTCTCTCTGTGGGCTGCATAGGCTCATGGCCACAGTCTTTGGCAGTCTTCAGAGTTCACTCTTTTTTCTGGTCTAGAACGTTCTTAGTGCAGGGACCTGGGTCCTTGGTCCAAAGGACATGCTCTACTGCAGACTCTTCTTGACAGTAATGACATACTACCAACCTCTGTGGGATTAGCTCCTTTACACCTAGCAGGATGACAAAACCGTCCAACCCCATGGGTAGGTTACAAGCACCTTTTTGCATAGTGGTTGTAAATTGTCCAATCCTTCCAAGGGTTTTACACACCTTATTTGCATGTTGTTGTTATGTGCCGTCGAGTTGGACCTGACTCAGCGACCCCTCCTTGGGTTTCAGAGGAAATATCACTATGGAAGGAGATTGCCTAACCTTTCTTCCGAGGAGTGGCTGGTGGGTTTGAACTGCCAGCCTTCTGGTTAGCAGTCAAGTGCCTTAGGCACTACACTACCTTCCAGTAAATTGTTTCACGGGTATTAAAAGGCCAGGGCTGGAAAGGCCATTTAGAAGCATTCACCGCACCACAGAAGGAACACACATCACAAACTGCATCCACTCTGCTCTGGAAACACCTTTTGGTAGCTTTCAACTTGGGACTATTATGAATAATACTGCTGTATACATTCTAGTATAGTTGTTTTGTTGAAAATATATGAATTCTGCCAAGTATTTACAACATAACATTTTGAAAATAATGTCAAACCCATGCATGTCTTACCATTACAATTCAACTAAAGCCCAAGGGCCTTTAAGTTGCCCATCACTAAGGCGTCCAAAACCCCTAATTTGCTTGGAACAGTGCTAGCTTGTGTCTGATGCTTTATCACCTGCCTTCACTATCAAAAGTGGACCTTTTTGGACAGAAAGAGATGCTTACGGTTGAGGGCAGTGGTGATTCCGTTGTAGAATTCTCAGCTTCCGTGGGCAGGAATCTTGGGTTTGATCGCTGACCAGTGCACCTCTTGCTCAGCATCTTAGCAACATGCCAGCTTCCATCGGTGGCTGCTATGTTGCTATGGAAGCTGACAGACTAAGAAGGAAGGCCTGGCAATCTACTTCCAAAAATCAGCCAATGAAAATCCCGTGGAGCACAAGGCTCGGATCCACAGAGGATTATGGGGATGGCACATTTTGCTCCATTGTACGTGGGGTTGTCAAGTCAGGTGGCTCAACGACAGCTGAACAACAGCACTGCCTTGGAGTTAGCACATGGCTTAATCTGCCCTGCTCATTTTCCTGGCTCCTCGCTTGCAAATCTGTTTTCCACTCTGCTCCAGGCACACTGGACAGTTTCTAGCTTCCCCAACACTCTGCACCTCTCCTGCTTTGATGCCTGTCAGATTCACTCATCTCTCAGTCTGGTCATATGTGGCAACTTCATGTTTGGCATCTTTCAGTTTTGAGTTTCAGTGTCAGCTCCCTTGAGGGGCACTACCTGGTCAGGCTACGCATGTTCCTCCCCACTCCTCGTATTTACCACAACTACGCGTTTTTCCTTCCATAGTGTTTAACACACAATGCAATGGTTTATTTGCCTGCTTAAATATTTATTATCTTTCTCCCAGTGCTAGGTAGACTGTAAATTTCATGAGGCTAAGAATTGCGTTTTCAGCTCTGAATACCTAGTAACTTTCTGTTAAGTGTCTAACTGAATGAATTATCAAAACTGGTTAAATAGCCAAGTGAAAATCAGAAACATTCCCCTAAATGTTTCTTTGATATTATTTCTTCACAAATATTGTCACAGGCACTAAACAAAGCAAAATAATGTACTTTTAGGCTAAAAAAAAACTAAAAGAATATAAATGAACAATTAAAATAAAGGAAGAAAAAATTATATATTTGATTGTGTAACCCAAATAAAACTAGGATGCCTTGTTCCAGTATCAACACACTGTCACGTTTAGAAGAAATAAAATGAAACACAGGTTCAATATTCAAAATATTAAAAATTACTTTGAATTTACTCAGGTTTCTAGAAGACAACCCAAAGGGAAATTATATGGTAAATGGAAACAAAAACACCAAACCCATTGCGTTCAAGTCGATTCCAACTCATGGTGACCCCAAATGTTTCAGATTATAAGTGTGCTCCATAGGATTTTCAATGGCTGTCATCTTTTGGAAGTAGATCACCAGCCCTTTCTTCCGAGGCTCCAGTGGGTTGACTCAGATCATCAATCTTCTGATGAGCAGCCAGAAGGATTTGCACCACCCAGAGACTCCTCAATGGCATCGTTCTTGTTGTTGTTAGGTGCTGTCAAGTCGGCTCTGACTCAGAGCAACATTATGTGCAACGGAATGAAACACTGCCTGGTCCTGCACCAACCTCACAATCCCTGCTATACCTGAGCCCATCGTTGCAGCCACTGTGTCACTCCATCTTGCTGAGGACATTCCCCTTTTTTGTTGACCCTCCACTTTACCAAGCATGATATTCTTCTACAGCAAATGGTCTTTTCTGACAACATGGCCAAAGTAGGTGAGATGAAGTCTGGCCATTCTCACTTGCAAGGAACATTCTAGCTGCAATTCCTCCAGGACAGATTTGTTCGTTCTTCTGGCAGTCTGTGGTACTTTGAGTATTCTTCCCCAATACCACAACTCAAAAGCATCAACTCTTCTTTGGTCTTCCTTATTCAATTTCCAGCTTTCACTTGCATATAAGGCAACTGAGAATACCATGGCTTGGGTTAGGCGCACCTTAGACCTGAGAGAGACATCTTTGCTCTTCAGAACTAGAAAGAGGTTTTTTGCAGCAGATTTACCCAGTGCAGTTCTCCTCTGATTTCTTGTCTGCTGCTTCCATTGTTGTTGATTGTAGAACCAAGTAATATGAAATCTTTGACAACTTCAATTTTTTCTCCATTTATTGTGATGCTTCTTATAGGTCCAGTTGTGAGGATTATCATTTTATCTTGAGGTATAATCCATTCCACAGACTGTAGTCTTTAATCTTTATCAGTAAGTGCTTCAAGTCATCCTCACTTTGAGCAAGCAAGGTTGCATCGTCTGCATAACTCAGGTTGTTAATGATTCTTCCTCCAATCTCGATGCCATGTTCTTCTTTATGTAGCCCAGCTTCTTGGATTATTTGCTCAGCATACAGATTGAATAAGTATAACCCTGATGTACTCCTTTCCTAATTTTAAACCATGCATTATTTCCTTGTTCTGTTCAAATGACAGCCTCCTGTTCTATGTATATGTTCTTCATGAGCACAATTAAGTGTTCTGGAATTCCCATTCTTTGCAATGTTCTCCATAATTTGTTATGATCCACACAATCGAATGATTTTGCGTAGTCAATAAAACATAGGTAAATATCTTTCTGGTATTCTTTGCTTTCAGCCAAGATCCATCTGACATCAGCAATGATATCCCTTGCTCCAAATCCTCTTGCATTTCTGGAAGTTCTCTGTTAATATACTGCTGTAACTGTTTTTGAATTATCTTCAGGAAGATTTTACTTGCATATGATATTAATGATCAAAAAATCCAAACTCACTGCCATCAAGTCAGATCTGACTCATAGCAACCCATCCTTGGGTTTCTGAGGCAGTATTTTTCTAGAGATAGAAATAGATTGGCCAACCTTCCTTCTGAGGAGGATGTTAGTGATACTGTTCGATAATTTCCACATTCTGGGGGATCACCTTTCTTTGGAATGCATACAAATATGCATCTCTTCCAGTCAGTTGGCCAGGTTGCTGTCTTCCAAATTTCTTAGCATAGATGAGTAAGTGCCTCCAGCACAGCATCTGTTTGTTGAAACATCTCAATGAGAATTCCATCAGTTCCTGGAGCCTTGTTTTTTTTTTTGCCAATTCCTTCAGTGAAGCTGTGACTTCTTCCTTCAATACTGTAAGTTTTTGATCATATGTTGTGTTGTTGTTGTTGTTATGTGCTGTCTAGTCAGCCCCGACTCATAGCAGCCCCTCCTTGGGTTGCCAAGGCAGTATCACTACGGAAGTAGATTGCCCAACCTTCCTTCCGAGGAGTGGCTGGTGGGTTTGAACTCCTGCCTCTGGTTAGCAGTCAAGTGCCTTAGGCACTATGCTACCAGAGCTCATTTGATCATATACACCTTCTGAAATGGATGAACATAAACCAATTCTTTTTGGTACAATACACTCTGTGTATTCCTTCTATCTTCTTTTCATATTTCCCGCATCATTCAATATTTTGCTCATAGAATCTTTCAATATTGCAACTTGAGGCTTGAATTTTTCTTCAGTTCTTTCAGTTTGAGAAATGCCAAGCATGTTCTTCCCTTTTGGTTTTCTAACTTTGGGTCTTTGCACATTTCGTTATAATGATTGGCTTTGTCTTCTTGAGCTGCTTTTTTAAATTTGTTCAGCTCTTTTATCTGGTTGATTCTTCCATCTGCTTTAGTTACTCTCTGTTGAGGGGCAAGTTTTAGAGTCTCCTCTGACATCCATTTTGGTCTTTTCTTCTTTATCTGTTTATTATTATTATTATTATTAACTTATTACTTTCTTCATGGATGATGTTCTTGATATCATCCCCCAATTACTCCAGTTTTCTGTCATTAGTGTTCAGTGCATCAAATCTATTCTGTAGGTGGTCTCTAAATTCAGGAGAGATATAATCAAAGTCATATTTTGGCTCTTGTGGACTTGTTTTAATTGTCAAGTTTTAACTTGAACTTGCATATGAGGAACTCATAGTCTGTTCCACAGTCAGCTCCTGGCCTTGTTTTGGCTGAAGATTTTGAACTTTTCCATCTCCTCTTTCCACAGAAGTAGTCTATCTGATTCCTGTGTATTCCACCTGGCGAAGTACATGTGTATAGCTGCCGTTTGTGTTGTTGAAAGGAGTTATTTGAAATGAATAATGAATAATAATGAATAATAATTTTGCAATTGGTCTTGCAAAATTCTATCATGAGGTCTCCAGCATCATTTCTATCACCAAGACCATGTTTTCCAATAGGTGATTCTTCTTTGTTTCCAGCTTTTGCATTCCAATCACCAGTAATAATCAACACATCTTGATTGAATGTTTGGTCAATTTCAGTGTGCGGAAGTTGGTAAAAATCTTCAATTTCCTTATCTGTGGCTTTGGTGTTTGGTATATAAATTTGAATAATAGTAGTATTAACTGGTCTTCCTTGTAGGTGTATGGGTATTATTCTATCACCGACAGCATTGTACTTCAGGACATATCTTGAAATATTGTTTGTGATGATGAATGCCCACAATTCCTCTTCAATGTATCACTCCTGGCATAGTAGAGCATGTGGTTGTCTGATTCAAAATGGCCAAAACCAGTCCATTTCATCTCACTAATGTCTAGGATATCAATCCTCACACGTTCTATTTCATTTTTAACAACTTCCAATTTTCCTAGATTTGTATTTTGTACCTTCCATGTTCTGATTACCAATGGATGTTTGCCTCTGTTTCTTCTCATTTTGAGTTGTGGCACATCAGCAAATGGAGGTTCTAAGAGCTTTATCCATCCACATCATTAAGGTCGACTCTAGTTTGAGGAGGCAGCTCTTCCCCAGTTGCATTTTGAGTGTCTTCCAATCTGTGGGGTTCATCTTCTGGCACTATATTGAACAATGTTTCAGTAATTAGCATTAGTAATGGTAAAAGTCATTGTGGTCATTTGATACCCCACTGTCTCTGAGGATCTTTGCTGGATGATTTTTGCATTATCTAAATTCTTCTGGTATTCCATTAATGCTACCACTATCCTTACTTTTGTATATGAAGAAACTGAGACTTGGAGAAGTCAAGCGAGTTGAGTACCATGACATAGCTAGTACCTAGCAGACCAGGAACATGCATTATTGCTGGATTCCAGAGTATGAGCTGCTAATTATCACACCTCATGAGCACCAATGATAAACTCTAATTGGTTCCATTGTTTCCTTGGAACCAATTATAGATGTCAGCAATGAAGAGCAGTGGTTATAAAAGAATATCTGATCCCCATTTTCCCCTTGAGTTCTGAGTAAAATTGCTAATTGCCAAAAGGCAGGCAGTAACTCAAACTTTCTCGCCACAGCAATTATCAAAATGTAGTGAATTTGCATATAGCAGAGGACAAAACTCAGAAATCTCAGCATAAAAGACTCTCACTTTCAGAAAGAGCCTTGAATTTATCTCCATTTTAATGTCTTTCCACATTTTAAAATATTAGTTGAAAAGGGGGATTTGAGAGGGCAGCATAGCCAAAGTAAACATTCAACACGCTGTTATACTAGAATTTTATGAGACTCAAGTTCACAGGCGCCCTTGCTGCTGTTGTTACCTGTCCAGCGGCTGGTGAATCAGTGGTTGTGTCTGAAAAGGAGACAAATAGGGTGGGAAAAATATCCATTTCTCTTTCTGTGTGTGTATTTTAAAAGGCAATAAGGTTGCATCATGTAGTTATGGTAACTAAGTGGTAGAAAAAAACTCTGGTTTAAGGATTGACTTGACTTCATTTTTCAAACCACTGTGCCACAGATTTTTTTTTTCTCTTTTGTGTAGCAGACATTTATATTTTCATATTGTCATGGCGACCGAATGTGATTCACATGATTCTGTAGGTTATTATGGAATAATCTGTCTTCTGTGGAGTCATTTCTTTCGTGATGTATACTGTGGATAGAACAGATTAAAGAAGCAAGCTAGAGAGGGTATATTTATGCAATGTGACAAGTACATACACAATCAAGGATGATGTAATAACATAAGTAATTTAGAGGTTTTGGCAAATAGAAGAGTGGTAAGTCATGGCAGTGGTGGATTCCCAAATGTTCAGTGCCATGTCCCTGTGGAAAGATCTCATTTATATGTTGCTTGTTTGTTTCTTTGAGAAACATTGGGGTTAAGATAGGTTTCGCTCAACGCTAATAACTACTACTTTCCTGGCTCTCCAAGAAATGAAGATACGCACGCAACCCTTTAATTCCAATTGTCTGTAAATTGATTTCCTCTCACAGGAAGACGGTGATTCAAGGAGCAGGACACCACCTCCATTGCTTTGCCCACTGAAACCTCTCCCTAGCCCTGTGTGTCTTCTTTCGTTCAGAAGAGAACAGTTTATATTCAGCAGAAGCAAAACATTTCAGTTGCTTGGTTAAGTAGCAAATCACATGATCTTAGTGGAGTCCATTGCAAGATACATTCCAATACAAAGTTGTATGAAAGCAGCAGTGTGGTAGTTATGTTTGTGTGTCAACTTGGCTGGGTCTGGTTGAGTGGCTGGGCAGCTGGTAGTAGTTATTCCCCATGATGAGACTGGCAATCAACTCCATGGTGAGATCTACCACAAGCAGCTGAGTAGCTGTCTTAGGGAATGTGTTCTGCTTCCTGTATATAAGCAGAAGCTTTGGAGAATGGTCTCTAGTCTATGGCATGCTTGGACCCTGCATGTAGTCGTATCATTGCTCAGCAGCCTGCTATGCTCTGTTGGGACTTACAACGGACTTAAGTTAATGGTCTGCCGTGTGGTTTGGTAACATCAAGACTGTGCCTTTTTACTTGTCAACCTTGAGGCTTCTCAACCTCAGCAGCCAGCAGCCGTCTGAGTGAAGAAATGCCTCTAGCTCCAGTGGGCTGGGAGCAGGAGGCAGAGCTGGACCCCAAGGCTGACGGGCTTAAAGCCTCCAAATTGTAAGAATAAACTCCTGTTTCTTAAGGCCATCCCATTTGTGGTATGTTTCCTGTCAGAGTGGCACTAGGTAACCAGAACAAGCAGGATGCCTTTGTTTTGCTATAATTGTTTCTTTTAAAAAGCTATTGTGTTGGAGTAATGTTGAGTTTATACAAAAGTTGCAAATACAGTTCAGAAACACTATATGTGATTCTCTCCTATAGTTCATATCTTATATTGCCATGATACTTGTCAAAAACTAAGAAACAAGCATCCATACATCACTATTAACTTCAATCTTTATTTGAATTTCACCAGATTTTCCATTAATATCCTTTTTTGGGGACCTATGTAGGAGATCGTGGACAGAGTGGGAGAACAATGTGGAACAAAACTTACAATCATTTAAAAAAGGGACCAGGTTTGCTGTTCTGATAGAGCCTGGTGGAACCCCTGAGACTGTGGCCCCTAGTTTCCCTTCAGGTCTGGAATTGAACCTACTCCTGTGCCTTCCAGCCAAACAAAAGACAGACATATGAGCTGCACATTTACATTGCCGTTGTTGTTTCGTGCCGTGGAGTTGGACCTGACTCATAGCGACCCCTCCTTGGGTTTCTCAGGCAATATCACTACGGAAGTAGATTGCCCAACCTTCCTTCCAAGGAGGGGCTGGTGGGTTTGAACCTCCAGCCTTCTGGTTAGCAGTCAAGTGCCTTAGGCACTACGACACCAGAGCTCCTGCACATTTATATTAGGTAGATACATTACTTGAAGAGATCAATCATGGGAGAATAGAAGGACTGTGTATGCACAGGGAGACAGCTCAGGGGGCAGGAGTGCATGGGAGGGAAGGACACAGGGAAGAGGTAACTATGGGGAGGAGGTGGGAGGGGAGCTGTTGCATTGTGGGAGATTGCAGTCAGTGTCATTACACAAAGTGTATGTGAACTGCTGCATGGAAAATGAATTTGCATTGTAAACTTTCACCCAAACCACAATAAAATTTTAAAAAATAAAATCCCCTTTTTGTCCCAGGGGAGTGGCTGGGTGGTGCAAACATAAAGGGACCTTGGAAGAAAGTCCTGGCAATCTCCTTTCAAACAATAAGCCACTGAGAACGCGATAGAGCCCAGTTGTGCTCTGATATGGGTTTCCCATGAGTTAGGGTCAATTCAGTGGCATCTATTTCTCCTTGTTTTTCTGTCCTAGGATTCAATGGAGGGTCCCTCCCTTAATTCAGCATTTTTTTCTTTAATTATTTCCATGCAGAGGTGGGGGCATGCAACGTGATCAGGTCTAACACCCACTAGATGGGTGATCAGAACCTGAGCCCTGGTCTGACCATCACTAATCAGCTTGCTAACCTTGAGCTTCTAAACTGCCTCTGAGCTCCTTCTCTGCAAACTGAGTATTGACCATGTTCCGTGTCAGCCAGAGAGATGCAGACATGCACTGGTAAGACTGCCATTTCTTAGCACAGTTCACTTGTGTCACTAAGACGACCTTGAGGGAAATGGACCAATGAGTTCCTGAGTGGTGCGAGTGGTTTATGTGCTGGGCTGCTAACTGCAAAGTTGGAGGTTTGGGTACACAGAGATACCTCGGAAGAAAGTCCTGGTGATCTCTTTCTATAAACCAGCCACTGAGAAAGAACCCTATGGAGCACAGGTCTACTCTGACATAGGTGAGGGCACCATACAAGGGTTAAGCCCTCATAACTGGTTCCATTTGCCAACCTGGAATGCGCTCTGCCATTCAAGTAAGAAAAGAGAGGGGGACTACAAACACACCAACTCAAGGAAAAGAATAATGCTGCCTGGGAGAACGAGAGCAGCTAATCACTCATGTGTCTTCAGTTAGAAATCTGCCTTTCAGCTGAGACTGCAGTGGCCTTGAGACAGAGAAGAGTGGGAGGGGAGCCAGTGTGGAGGAGGCGCCTGGCCAAGCAACTCTTTTAGCTACTGTTTCCCTCCCTTCCTCCCCACCACTTCCCTGCCCCCTGCCCCTCCCTCCCTGCACGCTCTATTCCTGTCTGTTACAGATTTTGCACTGTCCCCTTCCTCCACAGGACACCAACCCTGCAAGCTTGCAAAGGCCAAACAAAACCAGGACTCACAAATATGTAACTGTTTTCCTTAGCTCGTGGCATAAATCAAAAAGAAAAAAAAAAAAAAATTCTGTTAGCACAGAGCTCAGGAGTGTTTATTTTTTTGCCAGCTGCAACATGCTACCCTCACAGGGGATCACCTAAAACCAGTTATGGTTTAGGTTGGAGAGGGATGTCAAACTTTAGCTGCGGGCTTGGCCTCTCTCAATGAATTACGACCTTGTCAAGAACCTATTTTTTTTTTTTTTTTTTAAATCAATGCAGGTTTTCTATCAAATCAAATACCTGCACACTAAATTATATTTTTGGTGCCAGGCTGGCTCTCCAATTTTTTTTTTCCCCTTGCTAGTTTTTTCCAACCTCCCCTCCACTTCCTCCCCCTCTCCTTAGTGTGATACAGACAGTTTTTGTCCATAAGAAGAAATTGAAAAGCAAGCCCTGCCTTTTGGGGGAGAGGGGTGCTGTCCTTTGTGATCCTGTGAGCACATGTGACCTGGGTTTACATATCTGTCCCACTGGCTTAAATGACAGGAGTGCACCTAGAGCCTAATTGCATAAGAGGAGACCCTGGGGTCTTCAACCCAGCAGCCCTGAAGACCTTTGCTTTCAGAAAAAAAGATGTTTGTTTTATTTTTTTAATTGTAATTTGGGTGAAAATTTACAAAGCAAATTCACTTTCCATACAACAGTTTACATACACTTTGTTTCATGACGTTGACCACAATTTCCCACAGCGCAAAAGCTCCCCTCCCACTTCCTCCCCATAGTTACCTCTTCCCTGTGTCCATCCCTCCATGCACTCCTGCCCCCTGAGCTTTCTCCCTGTGCATACACAGCCCTTCTTTCTCCCATGATTGCTCTCTCCAAAGAGACAGAAAAAAAAATAGACAATTGGTGGAGGTGGGGATACATTGGAGGGTGCTGGCTTTTAATATAGGTGTTAGGATAAATAGTTAAGTATTTAGATCTTTCAAATTATTTTTTGAGGTGTACTTCCCCATCAAATGGTTTGATAAATGTAAATGGGATTTAGAGTCAGAGATTTCTTCTTTCCTTCCCTTCTCTGTGTCCGTTTAAAGGAAGGAGATCCCCAGCTCTCTTACTGACAGATTAGCTTTCCAGTTTCACCAGTTGCCAACAAGTGGATCCTGACTCACGGCGCCCTAAGTGTGGAGAGCAGAACTCTGCTCCAGAGGGTGTTTTGCAGCCTATTTTTCAGAAGGAGTTTGTGAAGCATGTCTTCCAAGACACTTCTGAGAGGACTCAAACTGCCTTTCAGTTAGCAGCCAACGACTTTCACCGTCTGCACCGCCCAGGGACTGATTTAGTTTTAGAAATGAGATTGTCTCCTAAACCCATGGTGTCCTGGGCATGATAGACGAGGGGAGCTACCTTTTCCTGCTGCCGGCCCATCCAGCCCGTCCTGGAAATGTGACCGGGATGACTTTTCAATAATGTGGATCTCCATGGATCAAAATCCACTTACATTCAAGCTCTGGAGGCCCAGAGCTCCATATGGCACTAAAGGCAACCCCTCTACATGGCCCGGAAGTCTTTGTTTGGTGGTTTTTCAATTAAATGCCACATACACTTCAGGGCATATGTAAAGAATCCGCACAGGAATTGCAAACTGTTCTCAGTCGCAACAGGAACGGATAAAACACGGACAAGGAAATCCTAATCATCTGTTCGAGTCTCCTGAACCCAAATCAAATATTTTCTGGTTGGAGTCAAGACATTTTTTGATAGGTTTGTCATGATGCCAATGCCTTCTTTGCTGCATACTGAGTGGCTGGTTTGGCAGGAATTCTTTTCCTCTCTCATTTTGCTCTATCTAATTGAGCTGGAGGCATGGGTCCTAGTACTGACTTTGCTGAAGTAGGCATGTGTAAAACTTCCTCCAGTCAAGCCCCCATGACTGAGTTATGCTCTTCATCTGAGAAGTTCAAGGTGGAAAGACAGACTAAGGGTGACTCTGGATGAGAAAGCAAAAGAAGATAATCATTTGCAAACTGAAGTGGAGAAGGTAGGACACAGGAGAGATAGACAGAAGCCCAGGCACCCGGAGTCTACCTGATCCAGGCAACTCTCCCTAATGATCATAATTCAATTTAATAAATTGGCCACTAAATTTCTGACTCAGAGTTATAGGACACAAATATGAATAGGACTGTCCCTGGGTGGTGCAATGTTAACACTCAGCTTCTAACCAAAAGATTAGAGGTTCAAGTCCACCCAGAGGCTCCTCGAAAGAAAAACATGGCAATCTTCTTCAGAAAAAAATTAACCATTGACAGCCCTGTGGAGGATAGTTCTACTGTGACACACATGGGATCATCAAGAGGCAGAATTAACTCAATGGCAACTGGTACAAACAGGAGTTGTTCCCTAAATAGAACAAGTATATTATAGTCTAACAAGTGAGGGAGGACCAAAAGCAACTAGTGAGAAAACAAAGTAGACTGAGGCCAATGCCAAGAGTGAACAGGTTGTTTTTGAAGTTTAGCATCTATTTGCCTTGGGGTAACTATTCTTTGAAAAACTGCTCCCATTACCCTATACTTTGACCTCTTTGCCCATTTAGCTTGGATGGAATTCAACTTGATCTCAGTTTCAGAGATGGGCTTTGGTTGGTCTAAACAAATTTATGAATCCCATCCTCTTGGCTTCAGTGACTGCACCACAGACAGCGTTAAGATCTAACCTGATCAGTAATAATATAGTGTGTTGGCTTGGACTAGAGTCCAGATCCAAGACAAAGAGGGCTGGAGTTTGCATCTTATGAAATTGTTGTTATGGTTAGTTATTGTCAAGTCAGCTCCAACTCATGGTGGCCTTACTGGCTGATCCTGTGCCTTCCTCCAGACAATTGGTATGCTTGAATCCACTGTTGCGGCTGTTGTATCAATCCATCTTTTCAAGGGCTTTCCTCGTTCTCACTTACCCTCTGTCCACAACGATGCCCATTTCTAATGATTGGTCTTTCCTGATGATGTATCCAAAGTAACCAAAACAAAATCTTGCCATCCTTGCTTCTAAGGTACATTCTGGTTATACTTCTTATCTGTTCTTCTAGCAGTAAAATAAGAGACTGATAATTCCCCAGTGTAGATAAGGGGCAGGAACTAGGCCAACTGCATGAAACCAGGGGCTAGACAAGCACCCGCCGCCACAAGCCCCCCCCAAAAAAAAGAAAGAAAGAAAAAGAAAGGCAGAAAGAGCAGTGGCTGCT
>NW_006921605.1:11456010-11466575 GCF_000298275.1 Orycteropus afer afer | reverse complement strand
AGACCGGAGAAAGGTGACAACAGGAGTCCTATAAGGGCAGGAGGAATCTTGTGAGGTAGGAGGAAAGCATGGCTCAACACAAGGTGGAACACTAGAAAAAAGAGAGGACAGTCCCTGTCAAGATGAATGGATCTATGAAGTTCCAAAATGCATGAGCAAAATAATTGCCACAAAGGACTCTGGGCTGAGTTTGCTCCATCCTAACATGTGTTTGATGTTGTTAGTTGCCATCAAGTCAATCCCAACTCATGGAAGCCTCAAGTGTGCAGAGTACAACTGTCCTTGGGCTTTTCAAGATTGTGTAATCTTTTGCAAGCAGACCACCAGGCCTGTCTTCCAAGGTGCCTTTGGGTGAGTACAGACGGCCAAACTTTTGGCCAGTAGTCTAATGCTAGACTATGTAGTGCTTAACTATTCCTATCACTCAGGGACACTCATCCTAAAAGAATCAATGAATAAAAATTAAAAAATGAATGAGTAAAGAAATAAGGTCTGTAGCTAACACAGCCATTTTGTAGAGGTAGGATCTGGATTCCTTTTTTTTTTTCTTTTAACTGTCGTTAAATATATATAAAAACACTTGCCAGTTCAACTGTTTTTAAGAGTACAAATCAGGGATGTTTACTGCATTCCTCATGCTGTACAACCATCACCATTATCCATTCCCCAAAGCTTTTCTGTAGCGGCATCAGAAACTCACTACTTCTTAAGCAATACTTCTCCATGTCTTCCTCCCATTTGCCCCTGGTAATCACTAATAAACTTTGGTCTTTATACACTTGCTTTTTCTAGATATTTCATGTAAGTGGGATCATATAATATTTGTCTTTCATTCCAGGGGTATTTTACTCAACATCATGTGTTCAGGGTTCATTCATCTCTTGCATGTATTAGACTTTCATTTTTCTTTGACTGAAAAATATTCCATTGTATGCTCTGGTGGCATAGTGCCTAAGGCACTTGATTGCTAACCAGAAGGTTGGTGATTCAAACCCACCAGCCACTCCTTGGAAGGAAGGTTGGGCAATCTACTTGCATAGAGATACTGCCTCAGAAACCCAAGGAGGGGTCGCTATGAGTCGGAGATGACTCAATGGCATATAACAACAACAACAACACATGTGTGTACTACATTTGATGTATCTATTCATTTGTTGATAGACTCTAAGGTTGCTTCTGCCTTTTGGGCCAGGGATGCTTGAAGGTAACCAAATAGCTACTGTGGAAGGCACCAAAGCTGAAGTGATGTGCTGGATTCTGTATTCAATTCTGCTTGAAGCCAACACTAACCCTAGACTTTTTGAATTCCTTAACAAATCCTCTTTGCTCAAGTCAAGTCATGCTAAATTTTCTACTAATTGAAACAGAAGGCCCCTAACTTCTGTTTCAAAGGCACCTTTATGGATGTGAAACCTATGTAGTAGTCATCACACTACCCCATACTCAGAAGGGCCCCATGCTTGGTTTAATGCTCTGCTGTTGTCATCTTCAGAACTACCTCAATGGTGCCAATGGTTAAGCACTCAACAACTAGCCATTAAGCTGGCAGTTCAAACCCATACAGAGACATCTTGGAAGAAAAGCCTGGAGACTTACTTTCAAAAGGTCACGGCCATTGAAAATCCTATGGAGCGTAGTCTCACCCTGAAACACAGGGCGTTGCTATGAGTCAGAATCACCTGGATGGAAACTTGTTCTTTGGTTTTGGTTGGCATCTTGAAAGTCTAAAGCATTTTTTAACAAGGGGCTATACATTTTCATTTTGCAATGGGCCTCACAACTTATTTACCCGATACTGATTAGCATAATTATTAAAAGTATAAGTAAAATGCTATGAGAATAAAAGAAAGATGATATTTGAAGGTGGTCTTGGACAGATAGAAAAAAAGAGAATAGAAGTTTACAGGTAAAAAAGAAATAATTTTTAAATAGTGACAGTAATATAAATCATCTACTTCCGGCGTGACCAGCAGCTCCATGTCCAGGGACGAGAGAAAGTAAGACGAGAAGACCCTGTTGGTTTTAGATGGTGGAGAATGTTGAATGGTCTTTGGAATTTATGCTTCAGAATATTGATAAAGAGCTAACAATTTTTCCTAATGCCTGCTATGATTTCATTTGTATTTTAGAACAGGGTTCTTGACAGCAGGGTAAACTGGTACAGTTGTTATCATTGTTGGGGGTGGTAGGATGCTGAGAGTATGGGATGCAGAATGGAGAGGACAGGGCAGATTTGAAAGAAATTTTGTTGTGGTTGTCAGTTACCACCAATCTGGCCCCAACTCATACTGACCCATGGACAATGGAATGAATTATTGCCCAGAACCATCTACATGATTGGCTGTAGATTGCACCTTTGTGATCAATAGGATTTTCACTGGCTAATTTTGGGAGGTATACTTCCTAGATCATCTTAGTCTGGAAGCTCCCCCAAAAGGAAATTTAAATAGTAGATGATGCATGCAAAGATTTTAGCTTAGATCTGTACAGATGGTATATGATCGATGCTAGCCAAGCTTTTATTTTATTTTTTTCACAAGCAGTAGAGATTGGGCATGGATTGCATTAGGAAGAACAGAGTGGCAAAATTAAAAGTAAATCTTAGGGATGAGTTGTCATTGTTTTTAGCTTTGTTTTTTGTTTTTATTAAGTTAATTGAAGCATAATTTACCCATG
The DNA here is from genome assembly GCF_000298275.1 of Orycteropus afer afer. Taxonomy (NCBI): domain Eukaryota; kingdom Metazoa; phylum Chordata; class Mammalia; order Tubulidentata; family Orycteropodidae; genus Orycteropus; species Orycteropus afer. The sequence continues at coordinate 11,463,899 of NW_006921605.1, read as the reverse complement.
CATCTAAGATTGGGAAAAGACAAGTAGACATTCATCCTGTAAGTACCCCAAATGGCTCAGCGAGTAAAGGCAAGCACTGTACCCAGGAAGCCCCATTCACTCCACTAGAAGAGTGCTAGGACACTGAATTCTCTCATTTTATGGCTTTTGCCTGGGGTCATCCTCACACTGATTCTAAGCCTGAAACTGCCCACAAAGCATGCCTTGCACTAAATTATCTCTGCGATCTGTGGCAGCCTTGGGAATTCTAAATCTGGTCATTCTGGGGGGGTGGGAATCTTTCTTTGCAAACTAACTATGAAAGAAGACAGTACACTGGAATATTTATTCTTGTAGGATTTTAAATCCCTGTAAAGGACTGGACATCGGAAGACAACATTGCTTACCTTACCTGAAAGAATAATTCGAGTCTGCTCATGATTACCTAAATTTTATTTCCACTTGGGAACTTGTGCCTTTGAACCCCCACTGTGACTATAGGCTTCACACAGTCATATGTTATTTCTATTCTGGGACTTTTATTGAAAAAAAAAAAAAAAAAAAATGAATTGCTGACTTGGACTGCTTGGCACCAAGAGAAAGGCAGTGAAGATAAACTTAATTTTATTATAATCATTATTAAATAAAGATTCAGAAAAACAGCAAGGGTGTATTTGTGATAGGAATTGTAAGAAATTTATGTAAATAACCATGTAGATTTTATACATCCCTTAGGCTTCAAGGAATATTCCAAATAACTCTTGCCCTTTTGGAAACTTGACTGTTTTTCTTCATCTGAGGGCTTATCAATGTTAGGGTTCTCATTAAATTGGGCCTAAATTGCAGAAGTGTTTTCAAGATGAGAAACTGGCTGTAAAATCAAAGGGTTTCCTTATAAAAGAATGGTCTTTCCTTTCAAGAACTAGGTTTTTAAATGCTAAGATGATGGTTTTGTCTGCATTATGGCAACTAACCAGTTGCCATTTTCCTACCATGTCTGGGAGCCATGATGTCTTGTTTCTGTTCACCCAGAAATGTGTCTGGGATATGCAATGCCGAGAATACGGGTTGGAAGTCATCAGGCTTGAACTCAAATTCTTATCTTTCTCTCTGTGTGTGGCATTAAGCAAGCTACACCAACTTCCTGGCCTTCAGTGACCCTCTGTAAAATAATGATATTCAAGTTCATCACTCCTACCTCAAAAGATTGTTCTAAATATCAAATATGAGAGTGAATTATAAACTAAAAACTGCTATAAAATGTTCTATGTTTAATAACTATGATACCTTCGTTAAGGGCTGGACACTTGGGTCAAAGGTACATTCTTATTTCATAAGAAGTCAAGAGTATCTTACAGACTGGGGAGACAGCTAAATAGTGTACTGTGATAAGGGCTACAGGTAACAGTGGTTCAATGGTAGAATTCTCATTGCCCATAGGGGAGATTCAAGAAGTTCTGGTGGTGGGTGCAGTGCCTAAGGCATTTGACTGCTAACCAGATGCTCAGCCATTCAAACCCACCACCTGCTCTGTGGAAGGAAGATGAGGCAATCTATTTCTATAAAGATTTACAGCCTTGGAAATTTAATGGAAGTCATTATGAGTCACAGTTGACTCGGTGGCAGTGAGGTGTTTTTTTTTTTTTCTAATAGGGGAAATCTGGATTTGACCATGTACGTCATACACAGCTTCAACCTGTCCATCAGCCTGTTGTTAGTGGAGGCTTGTGTGTTGTTATGATGCTAAATAGGTTTCATTGGAGCTTCCAGACTAAGAAACACTAAGAAGAAAGGCCTGGTGATCTACTTTCAAAAATCAGCCAATGTAAATTTCATGAATCACTATGGTCTGATCCACAACCGATCACAAGGATAACATAGGACCACATTTTTCATTCTATAGGCATAGGGTTGTCATGAGTTGATTCCAACTTGATGGGAGCTAAAATAACAGATAAGGGTTAGGACCCAGGAAAGCAAAGTTTCTATGAAGCAGAAAAGGAAGACACTAAAAACACATTAGCCAGCAGGAGGAGACAGAGAAGGTGATACGGGAGCTGAAACCCAAAGTTTCCTTCCCTACCTCATTACCTCCTTAGAAATCAGTTCCAGGTAACCAGCAGTGGGTGACTGCATTGCCTGGTTTTCCTAGTACAAAAGCCAACATGCTCCATCAATTATCCGGATTATCTACACTGGCCAAACCCCTACCCCCAGTTAAGCACCCAGCCCTCCTCCATTCGGTGCACACGGGAAGGTTTCTTAACTGCCAGGAACATGCCCGAATGCAATTTGCAGTCCAACTGAGTAAAAGAAGTAATATTTTCCCTCTCCTTTGTAAAAGCAGACTGATGTGTTCTTAATTTTCTTGCCATTTTGTGTTAGTGCACTGATACTTAAAGTTTAGAAATTATTCAACTTAAAGACATTTGTGGCTTCAGGTTACTTTCCACATCCAGACTCCAAAGTGGCTGGTAGCTACATGGACTTCATTTGGAGGGGCCTTCCTGCTGGGATAAGACTCTGGGAGACGGCATTTAAATTAAGACAGGGTGACAGAAAAGGGGTTAAAACAAGCTGATCTCTGCAAATGCAGCGATGGAGATACATAGTGTTTGAGGGTATATTTTTGCCTAAAGTATTCAGTTGCTTTTTATATAGGACCAAAAACCAAAAAACACTGCCATAAAAGTCAATTCTGTCCTAGTGAGCTTTTAGGACATAGTAGAACTGCCCCAGAGGGTTTCCAGGCTGTAAATCTTTACAGAAGTAGTTTGCCTCTTCTTTCTCCTGTGGAGTAGCTGGTGGGTTTGAACTGCTGACCTTTCAGTTAGCAGCCGAATGCTTTAACCACTACACCACAAGAGCTCCTTGCTTGTCACAGAATGGGGCTTATTTACAATAATTCAGAAGAATCATCAGCTCGTTACTATGTCTTCATTCACTTTCTGCTCTGTAGATTTAAGTTTAGTTGTTTTAGAGAACACTCAGGGAGCTCTGGTGGCATAATGCCTAAGGCACTTGACTGCTAACCAGAAGGCTGGTGGTTCAAACCCACCAGCCACTCCTTGAAAGGAAGGTTGGGCAATCTACTTCCATAGTGATACCACCTCGGAAACCCAAGGAGGGGTCACTATGAGTCAGGTCCAACTCCACGGCACATAACAACAACAACAAATAGAACACTCTCAGGAAAAAAAGCAACAACAAAAACTTCTCTCCCTACCCAACTTGCAAAGATCGTTGGTTTATTTTACTTGTTACTGGTATCAATTTTAGGGCATATTTTTATCTGCTAAAAAAAAAAAAAAAAGAGAAAAAGTGGCCTGTCAGAATCTATCCAGTATATTATTTACAGTGTTATGGCCAGATCTCTTTCTGATAAAAATGTAAAACCTTCCTACAAAAATTCCTTATTTTTCATAAAAATGATTCATTTTCTCCCCAATTTAGATCAGCTCTTATTTTGCTTCCTAACTCAAGTGGAAAACTTCATTGACTCTAACCAATAGGCCAGTCTTCAATGTGCATTTTACGGCCATACGTTCAATCCACTTTTGTGATTGCAAAATGACTTTTTCCCTGTCTGGCTAATTAACTGATGCGACACTAATCCTTTGCACATCTGGCATGAACTGTTTGCTCACAGGGCTCCCCAGTGAGGAAGTGTGGCCAAACAGCGACTTTTGAGTACGCTTGATTTCATTTTAAAATCTTCACTCCCTGGGATTAAAATCTTGAGATAAAACATCTGGATTTCAATGGTGTCCCCAGGGAATGAAAGTTATACTTCTATAGAATACATATTGCACATAATATGGTCTTGTTATTTCTACATTAGCGCTACTCCAGCCGGTGCCTGCCGTTAGCATGTCAGTCTCCTGACACGTCATTAATAAACAGGTAATTTCATAACTGATTTCCACCTAGTGTCATGTTGAAAACCACCTGGGTTTTAGTTTTCACTAACATTAAAGGAATAGGCTAGAGGGAGGTAGTTACTATTGAACTGGGACTAATTTAATTGAATAATGGATTGAATCAATGGAAACAAACACATATGCAGGAGGATGAAAGACATTTCCAGGCCAATGGATAGAGTTGGATCCACTAATTGAAGTGGGACTGTTCTTTCCTCTCCGCCTCACTAACTACATGCTAGGACTTACCTGAAATTGGACCCACGGCCTCCAGGAAAGTTCCGGAAAACACCAAGGAAACAACCATTAGAGAAAAAATTATATTTTTAAAAATCATGATGTAAACTTAGATCTATGACATGTTTATGTATTCATTGAATTTTAAATGAAGAGTGTGCATGCTAAATGTCACTAAAGATTAAAAACACACTCACCACACTGAACCATTGTCACAGTTGGCCAATAAGTCTAGCCAAATATATGAAAGCCTGTTGCCATTGAATAGATTCCTACTCATAGTGACTCTATAGGACAGAGTAGAGCTGCTCCATAGGGTTTCCAAGCAGATGGCCACATCTTTCTCCCACAGAGCAACTGATGGGTTCAAACTGCTGACCTTTTGGTTAGCAGTCAAAAACTTTAACCACTGTGCCACCAGGGCTCCTAGCCAAATGTACCATGACCAGTAATAACCTCATTGTTGAAGGTAATTGGAAATCATAACGATAATATAATCCACATCTATGCTGGGCTTTTTTTTTTTTTTTTTTAATCTTCATATTGTTTATAGACATCATTCCTACTGCATTTTAAAGTAGCTGATAATTGCTATGATCTATCTTCATGGCATCAGAAAGGGGTCTGTCTAGCGGTTTCTGTGGGGTCTCTCCATCTTGTAATCTCTTTTTAGAGGAATTTTTAACTTTCTTTGTGATCCAAGGCTAAAAACTCAGTATCTTGATCTTTGCCTTCTGCTCATGTGAACTATCTATCACAACATGAGACTGAATGAATGTAGATTATTAGGATGAATTTGCTAGGTCCTGCCCATTTGCCTTTAGGAGACAGGAGAAACAAGTTGCCAGCCACTCGAGTCTCATTGACCTTGTCTTAGGCTGGGTTCTCTAGAGAAGCAAAACCAGTGAAGATCTATCTATCTATCTATCTATCTATCTATCTATAGAGGGAGAGAGAAAGATTGATTGAGATTGAGATTGATTTATTTCAAGGAAATGGCTCATACAGGTGTAGATTCTGGTACCAAGTCCTTGGATCATATGTTAGGCTGGAGGCTTCTCCTGACTCATAGTTACAGGGGCTGATGAATACAAGATCAGCAGGTCAGAGGGCAGGCTGCTAGCTCATGGGCTGCAGAGGTTGAGGAATCCAAGGTAGGCAGGTAAGACAGCAGGCTGCTCACAGGCTATGGAAGCTGACAAATCCCAAGAACTGGAGGTCAGATGATGAAGAGCTGGATGCAAGATCTAGAGCAAATCATAGCCTTCCTGGAACATCCTCATCTATTTAATTCCTAGGGACACCATGACTAGGCAGTCAATGCCATAAGTCCATACTGTGTCAGACTATTCTGATTACTGCTTTGACTCTGCTGTCCATTATGGTAACCATGCCCACCTTGTCTTTGTAAATTAAGTGCTTCCACTTGGCTCCTACCACCACAGGGTCCAATCAGCCCCATTGTAGTTAGGTATCTTAATTCAATTAGAGTGGCTCCCACTGTCAAATCAGGCTTACATAAAATATCAATCGCAGCAATCTTCAAGGATGCTTTGGGTCTCTTCACAAATTTGTCCATCACCATTATGGTAAAAGATGTGTCCTTGGGGCACTCCATGTGTGGGTTTGTGAGTGTAGCTGATAAATCTACTCTAACATGCCATTTTCCCTAAGCCTTTTGATATCTTTTTCTACAGTAAAACCAAGGCAGGTCTGGTACTTCAACTTTATTTAGTGTTGGCCACCATGTAACCCATGCTTCAGCAAACCAACTAAATAAACTATTTGATCCTTTCCTAACTTCTCAACTAGTATCATTGAATGAATAATCTGTGCTTAGTGGGCCCATGTCAATAAACTCAGACTGGTCCAACTTTATATTCCTTTACCATTATCCCACACCCTTAATAGTCCTTCCCATACTTACTTCCCAGGTTTATATTTCTGTGTATTAGAAAAGTCAAGCAGCTCTTTTGGTGTATAGTATAGCTCCTCCTTGGTTACACTTTATACTTCACCTTTTGGGGGTTGCTGAGACTTAAGTCTAGTTATAAGGCTATAAGCAAAAATGGGTGGTGGGGATGGGTCCTGAGAACATTCAGCAATGTCTTGAAGCCATTGCCCCAGGTCACATTTCAGAAAAAGACTTTTCAGGCACAACTAGGTTACTCTCATCAGATTGGAGCAGGATGGTGGGTTCTTTAGGCAGGAGTGATTTAGTGAAATTTAGGGGTTCAATGTCTAAGTTTCCTTATAGTCCATTTGTCCCAAGTTTTAGGATCCCACATCTTCCCAGTCAATGGCCTTACTTTAACTTCAAACCCCATTTAATGTGGGGAATTCAATTAGCACTGGAATTCAGCAATGCTTGTGACAAGACTATAGGTTTTGTCATCAACAATATCAGCTCTGTTACTTACTGGCATGAATGGCAACTTTCAGGTCTTCTTTTTACAACGTTTGAGCTATGACTCTGAAGCCCTGAGCTCATCTCTTTCTTTCACCTTTTTGTCTACTGAAAGTAGGACCAACCAACCAGGTTCCCTATACTTCTCAGTCTAACAAAATTGTAGAAAACTATCAAACATGTGATCACTCAGAGTCTCACTTCTCACCAATACTTTATGTATTGGTGGTGATATTTTGCATATTGATATTGTCACCTCATGTCATGGATTAGAAGCATACAATTTACTATTGGAGGCACAGTCATCAGCCCTTTTAGTCAGACTTTGAAAACTAATTTATAAAACTAATCCTTAAAACTTTCTTTCTCTAGAACCACTCTCAGTACCAAATGTCCTAGGCTGTGTTTTCTAGAGAAGTGAAATTAGTGAAGCATATGTTTATATGAGAGAGAAGAGAGGTCACAAAGAAATGGCTTATGCAGTTGTAGAGGATAGCAAGTTCCAAGTGTGTGGGTCAGTGTCAGGCTAGGAGTCTTCTGCTGATTCACATAGCTGCAGGGCCTTGTGAATCTAAGATCAACAGGTAAGGTGGTAGGTTGTTGGCTCATGGGCTGCAGAAACTGATGAATCCCAAGAACCAGAGGTCAGATGATGATGGATTGGACACAGGATTCAGAGCAAGGCAGAGCCTTGCTGGAACAACACTTTATATACTGGAATCAGCCCATACTCCTAAGGAAACTCCATTTTCAACTGATTGGTTAATCATAGCAGATCTCATGGTGGAGATGATTTCATTATATCAGAACACAAAACGGAAGATAATGACATCATTATGAAACTGTCAAATTACATTCTTACTTAACTGCCAGATTACATCAAAACTGCCAAACCATTGAGTCATACCCCACCTAAGTTGAAATACAACCCTAACCATCACAGACCTTTGATTCCATCCTAAACTCCATAATTGTCTGTTTTCCTTTTTCTGGTTGGGTTTTAAGACACTGAATTACAAAAACTCTACTTGTAGCAGTTTAGAAAAAAATCCTGATTAAAGACTGGGTACTGGGTAAAATTGATGCCAAAATACTATTATTTTTGTGTTTTCATGACAAAAAATAAAAGAAATTATTCTATTTACATGTAAACAATGAATCCCACTCATCATTCAGTATGATATATGGAGTGAGAAACTTGAATATATCTACCAAAAACCAAACTCACTGCCTTGGAGTTGGATCTGACTCATAGCGACCCTTCCTTGGGTTTCCGAGGCAGTGTCGCTATGGAAGTAGATTGCCCAACCTTTCTTCTGAGGAGTGGCTGGTAGGTTTGAACCACC
>NW_006921605.1:11435118-11455190 GCF_000298275.1 Orycteropus afer afer | reverse complement strand
TGGTTCAACCCACCAGCCACACCTCAGAAGGAAATTGGGCAATCTACTTCCGTAGTGATACACCTCAGAAACCCAAGGTGGGGTCACTATGAATCAGATCCAACTTGACAGCAGTGAGTTTGGTTTTTGGTTTGAGATGTCAAAGAAATAATTGAATTTCACAGTACACTTATGAGATGAGTCCTGTTATTATCACCGATTTATAGTTGTGGCAACTGAATCAATGAGAATTTAATGTAATATGCCATGATCCCACAACTGGTAAAGGGTTGGAGCAGAGATTTGAAGCCATTCAGTCTGCCTCTAGACAGTGTAAGGGTTTGTTGTCCCTACTTTGGAAGTCAGTCCCATAATACAAATAATAGATATGAGTTCTTTATCATCTAGTGTTTCGTGAGAGGAGGATGATTCCTAAGGATTCTAGATCTCAGTTTCCCAATCTGTAAAATGGGTAAAGATGGAATTGCCTTACATGCATGTTGTTAAATAATAATAACAATCATAATCACAGTTATTTATAAATTTATATTTTCCAATTATTCCAAGTATTGCATATTTATCTCATTGCTAAGTTATATTACTGACCTCTATTTGGAGGGAGGAAGAAGTCACATGATGAAAATATTACTTTATATTCTATAGTAAAAAAAAATATATATATATATATATATATACACACACACATATATAATATATATGTGTGTGTGTATATACATATATAGTATATATGTCTCGGTGTTATATATATGTGTGTGTATGTGTGTGTGTATATATATATATAGATATATATATAGAGAGAGAGAGAGAGAGAAAGCTCTGGTGGCATAGTGCCTAAGGCATCTGACTGCTAACCAGAAGGCTGGTGGTTCAAACCCACCAGCCACTCCTTGGAAGGAAGATTGGGCAATCTACTTCCATAGAGTTACTGCCTTGGAAATCCAAAAGGGAGTTGCTATGAGTCAAATCAAATTAACGGCAGTGAGTTTGGAGTTTTATATATATATATACACACACACACATATATATATATTCCAGTAACTTCTTATTGTCGACATGACATTTTTCAATGCTGAAATGTGACTACACTGATACTTTTATTCCTTTATCAATTATCAGACAATTTACACCACCTGGAAAAATCCTTCAATATCACTGAGACAACATATGTACAATATGTGCAAAAAACAGTAATATTTTAACATCAAGCCATGAAAATTAATATATATTTATGTATCTAGACAATAAGCTAGCAATCAAGTTAAAATAAATCCACTTATGTGCCTATGACAAACCTAATCACCTGTTTTTAACTCTACTGCCTGTTATCAGTTTATGCTTATAATCTGTGTTAAATGACTTTCTTCTGCACAGTCTTCAAGAGTCTTATGAAGGACATTTGTTCTTAAGCAAAATAATACAAGTCACTAAAAGTTAAACTAATGGAAGGAACCATCACTGGGTATGCATAAAACATATGTACCAAACTGAGTTTAACCCTGCAGTAGACGAGTGGCTCTCAACCAGGGACAATTTGGGAGTATACCACAGGGAACATTTAGTAATGTTGGGGACATTTCTGGATGTCAGAACTGGTGTGTGTATGGTCCTACTGGGATCTAGTGAGGAGAGGTCAGGTATGCTGCTAAGCATCCTTAAATGTGCAGGACCACTCCCTACAATAAGGAAGTATGTGATCCCAAATTTCAGTAGTGCTTAGATAGTAAAACCCGAGTTAAGACAGTTTACTAGGGGCATCAATAAAGCTACTGGGTTGTGAGATCCTTAACTACGAGAAAGATTTATATAAGGAGCAATTCTTATATCGAAGCCTGACATCGCTCCATTCCCAAAGCAAAATGTTCTGCCCTTCAAAGTCTCTGGGGAAGCTAGAAGCATAAAGCTTTGGGTGAAATGTAAATTTCTTAAAATATTTATCCATCCATAAGTGGCTACATTTTTGACATTATTATAGGGTTTCTCAGTGTTCCATTTTATTAAAAAATATTTATTTGGTTTCTAAGATTACTGCTTTTCTGACCACAGAAAATTCAATTACTGAAAACTGCAGCTATCAAATTGGTTGAAAATAAATAGCCTTTTATCCAAAGCTGGCAAAGAGTGGTTCCCTTTTAATATGTAGCCATTTTAAAAAAAATAAAAATAAGAAAACATTTCCATTGCGCACTGATGGACTACGGAGTTGGGAGCCAAACAGTATTTTGCATCATCGGGTTTTACTTAAAATCGGATGAGAAAGGAGTGGGGCAGCCTAAGGAAAGAAGTAATCTAAGGAGTAATTTACCATTATTTTCCCTCTTTTGTTGTACAAGACAGAAGAAATGTGAGTCTTTTTGCCAGTGAAAATCACTTTCTCCTGCTTTCTCTCTGTCTCGGTTTGAAATGTTTAGGAATATACAGGAAATGTGGTAAGTGAGAGCTATGAATGTGGGCTTCCAATATCAAGGCTAATTATGTGCTAAGCAATTGGTATGGCAGTGGTACTGCCAGTGAACCACAAAGGAGGCTCAGCTCGGATGCCTAGGTCTTTCATTTGCTTCACATTTGCATTTTAATTTCACACACAACACTTCCCCCCCTTCTAAAAAGAACACATGTTCTTGTTCCTCAAGGAAAACCAATAAACAAAAGAAAGAGGTAACTGAGAAATGAGTAGCATTGCATTGTGATTAAAAGCACAGAAAGGATCCACCCTGTCAATTATTTACAACACTGTTTCCATTTTCAGATGGCCATTATCTCACCACTGGACATGCATTTGGCTGTCCCCACTTGAGTACGATTTGAATGCATGCAATCTAACCTAATTTTTGTATTACGTTAAGTAAAATGTCATTGGGAAGCTGATGTTCTTCATCCCTATGAGTATAATTTGCTGAGAATTATTAAGGTTGTGTATTAGAGGAAGGAGATCCTAAATGGTGCAAATGGTTCGCTCTACTCCTAAGCTCCTGAGCAAAAGGTTGGATGTCTAGGCCCCGCCCACAGGTGCCTTGGAAGAAGGACCTGGGGAATCTGCTTCTGAAAAGTCATGGCCTTGAAAACCCGATGGAATCAACTAGAGGAGACGAAATGGTTAAACGTTACCCAAAAGCCAAGATGAGAAGGCAGAGGAAGCTAGGTCAGTGGAAACAGAGCAAACAGAATGGAAATAATGAAAATGCTGACACAGTGTGAAATTATAACCAACGGCAGGGAACGATCTGTATAAAAATTATTAAATGGGAACCGACTTTGCTGTGTCAACTTTCATCCAAAACACAAAATATTATTGAAAGAAAAAGAAAAAGATGATGGAGCAGTTGTACTCTGCAACATCTGGGGTCGCCGTGAGTCAGAGTTGACGCTACAGCAGCTGCTTACTGGTCATTAGAAGAAGCTCTGCCCGGACGGAATCAGGGCACAGATACGTCAATTGTCCTGCTATTGATCAACTGCATGAACCTCAGCAAGTCATTAAATCTTAATGACACACTGTTTTTATCTGTAAAATGAAGTGGTTGGAAGAAAGTGTCTAAGGCCATTTCTAACTCTATAAGTCTTTGGCTATTTGGATAGGCCTTGACTCTGCTCACCCAGCACAATATGAGTTCTGGGTTAATGACACGTAATCACTACCAAGGAACATCGCTGCTTCAAATTTGAGATGCTGCATTTGTGAATAAGCTACTTCCACGGGGTGATGAGAATGTAGTGATTCTCCCTGGCATTTTATTTTTGCAAAAATGCTCCCATAAATTGAAATATGAAAAAAAAAAAATGAAGAATGATGTCTGTCACAGCTTTGGCAAGTGAGACTGCGTTTGTATGTCAGAGTCACACACTGTGTGCTGAATGTGTTCATCCTGCACATTGGCTGACAAGAAAGGACTCTACGGTGCATGCACGTGCACGTGTGTGCACGCACCCACACACACCCACCACCACCACACACTGAAATGACTCTTCTTCTGGGAGGCTGGGAGGGAACTGGCAAAGAAGGTTTAACCACAGCTAAGTGTATGGTGTCCGTGACAAAGCACAGGACACCTAGAAAAGACAGCACAACGCTCTCCAGTGTTCAGAACCAGGGATGAGCAGGGCAAGTCTTGCTTCATGAGTCAAAAAGACAAAAGAAAACATCATAACCATGCCCTCTCTGTTTTCTCATATCTTTTGGTTAGGAGAGACCCACAACTCCCCAGCTTTGAGTGCCTGGTTTTGTGGTCTTATTGAGGGGTAACGTGAAGACAGACAATAATGGTTCTGGGGCCTCCCATTTTGAAAGGTGTTTGCTATGGTCCTTAATCCTACTTACTGCATTAAGAAGTGGGTGTTAGAAAAAAGGGACGGCTTTGTGCAGTGGACCCGCCCGGTTTGAACCTTTGCTGGTTGGTTGTAGACCTTACTGGGAAAGGCTATCCCTGGAGGCTTTTTTGTTTTGCTTTGTTTTTTTGGAAAAGTCAGAAGGGTGAGCAGGGAAGCAGGAAGTCTTGGGAATTCAGGGTGGGTGATCCTTTCACCGAATTGTTGTATTTGACATTCATGTGTTCAAAACCAGTCCTGAGGAAAGTAGAGAGATCCCACTGCCATCCAGCTTTCTATTACAGCCCGGTGTCTTTAGATGAGGAGTTGATATCTTCCTGTCAGAGGGCAAAGGGCAGCTTCAAAGGATGGAATTTAAAGCATCTGAAAGAGCAGGTCTTTATTAACAGCTTCTGTTAGCGGGCCTGCCAGCATGTACCCTGTGCTGCTGAGGGGGCAATGGTGCCCGATGACTGACAGCTCCATGACGACAGTGGAGTCACCCATCAGGACAGGACTTCTAAGAGTGTGCAGAGAGATGGGGAGGGATGCTCGGTTTATGGAACATGGAAAAAACGAGTAGCTGCAACTCCTAGCTGGTGAGCATGATCGTAACTCTACCACCACATAGTTTTATTGTTTTAAATTCATTGTTCATTAACATTTTGTTTAATTTCTGGTGCAGATAGACACAGTGAAACCCACTGCCATTCACTTTTCTCAACGTAACCATCAGTGGTATTGGTCACACCGTTCACATTGTACCAATGCAGAGTTTTAAAGTTAACTTTAACTTTTGTCATGTGTGTTTTACATGTAATTTGACATATATAAGAAAACTCTACAGCAGTTGGTAGATAGGGAGCAATGAGGGAAGAAGGTCAAGTGTTTTGTCAAATTGGAAGGACAATTAATAGGAGGAGAGTCTTTAAATGTAGGACTTGATTGACTAGAGAGCAAAATTGTTCAAATCATTGTCAGAAGTGACAGATTGGTGGGCAAGATTAACCAAGGAACGGATGAAACAGGCAATTAAAACAGAATAGGCTTTCTGATTGCACCATTTAGACACCAACCAGAGGCACATAAGTGCCAGGCTGCCAGAAGAACCAACAAATCAGTTTTAGGAAAAAATGCAACCGGAACACTCCTCAGAATTGAGGGTGGCAAAACTGTGGCTTGTTTACTTTGGATACGCCATCAGCAAAGACCGATCACTAGGCAAGGACATGGTGTTTGGTGAAGTAGAGGGTCAGCGAAAATGAGGTACACCCTCAAGGAGATGGACTGCCACACTAGCCACAACAATGGACCCAAACATCTAAAGGGTCATGGAGATGGTTCAGGACTAGGCAACATTTTGTTCTGTTATCCTTAAAGTCACCATGAGTCAGAGCCAACTTGATGGCAAATGAAATCAGTAGCATAAGAACTTCCTTATGAATTTGCTCACTTCTTGGATGTACACCAGCAAATCCAAGTAGAACCTTCAGGCTCTAGAAGGAAAAGTGTGTAGGCAGTGGATAGGAAGGGACTACATGAATGAAAGTAAGCAGAACTAGGGACAGAAACACAGAAATCCAAAGTCTTTCTTCTGCTTCACCCAAGTGAAAATAACTGAGCTATCGAAGTGAAGGAAACCTCTTTCAAGTTGAAGAATGACTAGACTAGTTACATGTAATGAATTCCACTGAAAAATTTTCTAGTTTAGTTTAACTTGTTTACTGGCCATCTACTGTATGCCTGGCACAAAGTGTGCAAGATCCTGAGATTCAAAGGTGAATGTGATCTGTGTTCTCTACCCTCAGAGAAGGTCCCTGTCCTGGGAATGCTGGTTGTACTGGTCTATTTTCACATCATTCTTCTCTTTTAATAATAGAGTAGTTATTGAATAGGAAAATCAGCCATCCACCCTGGAGACATATTTAACTTTTGCCTCTTGGAAATCAAAGATTCAGGGTTACGGAGGGAAAAAAATGTGGAACCATATTTTCATCTGTTTTATTGCCATTAAAAATGTTTTTGCATCTTTGTTGAAAAAGGTTTAAACACAGAATACAGGAGACTAGGAGAAACCATATGGACACTGTCAGCTGCTGAGTACGTGCGGCAAGAAGGAGGGGGTTCAAAGGCAGACGAATATATCGTTTGAACATACATGGCAGGGAAAAAGGTTGAAAACTCCTACTCTAATCTACTGTCGATATGATTTCCAAGTTCATCTGGTGGCTGCTTAACGACATCCAACCTCTGTACGTTTGAGACATAATTATGTGGAAGTAGGAAGAACGTTTGTAATTTACACCGTGCCTACCCTGTGTCAGCTTCCAGGAGACCTGACCCTTTCCCCAGCCTCTCTCTGACCAAGCCAACTCCACTCAGTCCCCACTCACATTGGAAGCTACAGGCTCCACTGGAAACATGGTTTATGGATAATGTATCTATAATGGACTCTCCACTCAAAACCAATAGAGCGGTAGCATAGCCATCAGCAATCAGTCCATAAAATCTGCAGTTACCTTCTTTTTTTTCTGAAAGGGGCAGGAAGCTAATGGATTTGAAATTGCAGAAGCGGACCACAGACCTTTTTAATAAATAAAATAAAATTGAGTCTCAGGTTTATGTTGATCTATAGAACTGTGAGTCCCAGAGCCCTTCACTGTTCCCCTCAGGGTTGATTCCTAGCCTAAACCACCCAACATTTATAGCTGATAAGTGTCTACTGAAGGGTAATAAAATACAGTGTGTGTAGTTGTAGAGAATGTAACTTATCACTTTCATCAAAAGCTCCCTGAAAATGTGTTTATCTAAAAGGCTTGTATGTTTGTGTATATTTCAAATATCTCTGCCGTTAGACTGAGCATTTAAAAGCTATTCCTTGAAAAAGCTTCTTTGGAAGCTGTTTAGCTGTGGGTTAATGGTTACATTTCCTTGAATTGGAGATACCCTCCAGGTTACAGAATTCATACAAATATATACAAATGAGACATTGACTATTGCCCAATTTTATTTTCACACTAAATCGAGGTTAAGATTTAAAGCTCAATTCATAAAGGAGGGAAAAAAAATCTTTATGTGGGTGTTAGGTGATTTTTAACTTCGGCACAACTGATGTTGGGAACTTTCCAAGCATGCAGCTGCCTTGTGGGAGGGGAAAAAAAAAAAAAAAAAAAAGTTTGAGACGCTGAGAAAAAGTTTGAGATGCTCTGGTAATGGCTGTGGAATATTTCTGCACGTCACTTTTAAAAGTTAGCTGTGCTGCAGATGGTTTATAACTAGCTTATATATTATCTTATCTGAAAATGCTTCTGGGTCACTTGAGAAACAGACAGAAAACAGATTTTTTCAATCAAAGCCTGTTGGCATTATAAATGTCCCCATAACACATTGAGGTTTTCCTTAACGAAGGTGCTCACTAAGTATCAATGACGGAACCATTGCTAAGGGAGACATAAAGTCATATATTTTCCATGTATGTGTTACCTGTCTGGAGGTATGGATGAGTCCACGTATACTTAGAATTGTTACAGAATAATGCATGCAGACTGTTGCAACATGTGAGTATATTCATGGTTCCGAGACAAGCAATCTAATTTGTCTCCACATGCCCGATATCCAGATCATGGCACCATTTACGAGCTGGACTGCTCTCCCGTGACAGTTTTATGAATGGGTTTTGATGTAGCCTGATCAGGAAAAAAGTCTTGGATGCTGACTGTCTCCTCTGAAACGCACAGGCGTGAGGATCACTGTGTAGCTGTGCTCGTCCGGGTCCAGCTCTGCTAGTCATGGTTTATTCTTGAGTGTCTTTCTGCTGAGAGCTGGGAAACTCACCCCTCTTTCTAACATGTGGCTTCTGCTTCTGGGCTCAACCAACTTGTAAAGGTGCCACGAGTGCACATCTGCGGTGGCGCAGTAGGCTTTGGGTCAAAAGGCTTTGCTTTTCACCCAGTTGGAGGAAAGTTCTTGGTGAGTGAGTTGCAGCTACTCTTGCCTGGTTTCACTAAGTTCACAAGAGATGCCCCCAGACAGAGTAAATAAATTATTATGTTTCATATTTCATATTTATCTCTCAGATACGTTACAGAGTGTGGTGATCGCTTTTCTATGGCCTTTCTAACCATGGTCTTGTACCTCCCACTAACTGATCAGATGAGACTATACAAATAAGGTACTTGTGGTGTACCAAGAGGATTGGACAGCTTGCCAATAATGCAAAAAAAGGTGCATGGCATGCTTGTGGGGGTGGGACCATGCAAATAAGGTGTATGGAATTCTAATGAGGGGATTGGTCAGTTTTGCCATCCCACTGGGCTTAAAATGAGCCATCCCAGAGGTAGAAAGGGGGGCTCTGACTACCACCAAAAAGAAGAGATGGAAGGAGAGTGTGTTCTTTGGTCCCAGGGTCCCTGCACTGGGAACATCCTAATCCCAGGAGACAAAGACTTATAATACCAGAGACAATGGGAGATGCTCAGCAGCATGGCAAAGAAATGGTGACAGAGGTAGCAGAACCAGGAGACAGCACCATGGTCTTCCTGGCTCACAGACGAAGAGAGCGTAGTGCCTCTGGGCAGGAGGCTTATTGGCGGAATGGGTGCCTCTGGGCATGGGGTGGAGCTAGGATTGGTGGGCCAAGGAGCAAGAGAGCTGAGTTACTTCAGGCAGGAGGCTTGCTAGCAGAGTGAGGTGCCTCTGAGTCCTTATCAGTGGAACTAAAGAGCTTTGTAACACTTGCTCAATCAAGCAGGGCAGAGGCTGGCCAGCCCAAGGGATGGAGGACTAAGTGACCAAGGGCCAGGGAGAGACCTGCCTGCAGACATAGCTGAGAAAAGGCTGTCCTGACTGAAGAACTGTATCCCGATCGTCACTGATCCTCAGCTGCAACCTGTTACTTCCTTAATAAATCCAATAATCATGAGTATTATCTGTGAGTTTTGTGTGGCCGTTACATTGAATTACCAAACCCAATAGACAAGTAGGGAGTGCTGTGGGTACTGGTTCAGAGACAAGCAGTCTAATTTAGGTAGGGATGGTTGATGTCAAAATAGGTAAAAAGGTTGGAAAGAGGAGGCATATCTGACCTCCACCTCATAGGAGTCAACCTTGGGCTGACGCTGCGGATGGTGATTCTCTCTCCATAACAAACAGAGAGGAGGTCAGATGTCTCCATCATGCCTTTTTACAGGTGCTTATAAGTGGCCCTCAATCAGTAGTCATTTACTGATAACCCTCTATGAAATTCCGTAAGCTTATTCTGACCAAAAAAAAAAAAAAAAAAATGCTTATTTGAGATTTTGGATTTGAATTTTTCTAGATTAGTAATTTAGGAGCTCTGGTAGTGTAGTGCCTAAGGCACTTGACTGCTAACCAGAAGGCTGACGGTTCAAACCCACCAGCCACTCCTCGGAAGGAAGGTTGGGCAATCTACTTCCGTAGTGATACTGCCTTGGAAACCCAAGGAGGGATCCCTATGAGTCGGGTCCGACTCGACGGCACATAACAACAACAACAACAACAGATCAGTAATTTATGTTAAGCTAATTACCTAGACAATTGTTCTTTCTTTGACTTCGCATAGGCACATCTTTAAATTGAGATATTCATGCATAATTATTTTGGGGTCTTTTAAAAAAAAGAAATACTAAGCCACTAAGATATACTTCAAAATTAAAAATAAGAATCTCATAGCATTCATACATTCAGATATCTTGCCACGTTCACAACTACGGGTGGTGGAATCAAGTTTGAAGTCCACATCTTCAGGCTTTGCTGTGCGTGTTCTTAACCAACATGTTTATATTTAAAACAAAATCCCAAGTTGGGCAACTCTAATATGGAAGGTCCTTAGAAGGGCAAAGAGATTTATATTTCCAGACAAATTGGAGGTTAGAGCAAACCAATAATGAATTTGGGAAGTAAAATCAGATCCTCAATTCTTAGCAAGGGCTTTCCTCCTTTTCAAAGATGGCATGCCCAAATAGTGTGATCAGTTTATGCAACAAGCAATAAGAAATGTAGAGAAGTCAGTCCACTTGCCTTGTCGTTCAATGCAGGATCCCTAATATGAACTGGCAAAGTGAGGTGCTTAGGTAAATTAAATAAAGCAGGGACAGTGGCCATTTCATCTTTATTTGGAAATCAAGTATTTGGAGACTAATTTTAAAAAGTAAATATAGTGATTTTCCTTAACACTTATCCATCAGATTGCAATGTAACAAAAATATTTTTATTAAAATAAGTCCTACAAGAGATCTACATGTCTTTGAAGTCTTTTCCATTTCTGGTTATACGTGTGTGTGTGTGTGTGTGTATGCCAAAATTTCACTTAAAGCTTCAATTTAACTATGTATATGAATATATATACATACTAACTTTTATATACCATATTTTTCACCATGCAAATAACACACACATACATGTAATGTGCACAGCATGCATAGGAAATTAATGCATGAGGAGTTGAGTTGTTTGTAAAAGAAAATATAATGTGCCCATTATTTGTGTAAAAATATATGTGCATTTAAATACATAAGTGAATTCTCTCTATACATATATCTATGAATTTATTCCAATATTTCAAATTTTAATGGCTGACAAATTACTGTTCTATATGAAATCAAAGCATCAAATGGAACCTTGGAATTATCTAGTGAATTAGACTTTTGCTGTAAATCATCATGGTTACAATTCTTTCATTTTCAAGGGGGGCTTCTGATGCTATGATGTTACCATCAAAGAGAAGAATATCACCTTCAGTCCTGTGATTTGACCATGCAGATCTGTTTCGGAATGATCTGAAACAAACCAGCATGCTGTTATTAGGTGCTGTTCAGTTGGTTCCGATTCATAGTGACCTTATGTACAACACAACAAACACTGCCCGGTCCTGTGCCAGCCTCACAATCCCTGCTATACCTGAGCCCATCGTCGCAGCCACTGTGCCAGTCCATCTCATTGAGGGCCTTCCCTTTTTTCGTTGATCCTCCACTTTACCAGGCATGATATCCTTCTCCAGAGAATGATCCCTTCTGACAACATGACCAAAGTAGGTGACACAAAGTCTGGCCATTCTTGCTTCCAAGGAGCATTCCAGTAGCACTTCTTCCAGGACAGACCTGTTACCAGCATAGTCCCAGAAAGCATTCTCTGGACATTTGAAATAACCTCCAACCAAATTCACACATCATATTCCTGCTTTCTCTTTGGAAAAATCTTTTACTTTCCCAAATTTCAAGACATAAACACTTATAAGATGACCATTAGGCTCATCAAAATGTTCCAAGAATGAATCTTTTCCAAAAGTCCAGTTAGCAAACATCAATGTAAAGAGCCTTCATACATGATGCTAGTGCCTTTTGGTGTTTTAGAAAGTCTACGGTAATGATTGCATTCCTTATTTATTTGTGTTCTCTCTCCTTCCCTCCTTTTCTTTTTAAATTCCTTGTATCATTCTCCTTTCCTTCTGCCTAGCTCCAGCTTCATCCTGAACTTTCCTGCCTTAAAAAGCCTGTCTGAGCCAAAGGCATTTCAAAGCATGAGGCCCATTTTGATTCTACAGACACTATTACAACTTATTTTTATAGAGTCAAGCCAAATGGATGCATTTCAATAGCTGACAAATTGCTGAAATAGCCCATATGATAAATTGTGTCTCCTGTAATATATTGAACTTCTTCCCAAACAGGAAATAAGAGATAGGTTTCATTTGAGCCTGCAAGGATCTATCCAGAGTTTTAATTTTAGAATCAGGCTGTTAAACAAATTAAAAGCTTGAAACCCTCTGCAGACGTTGGGCACACGTATCGACAAGGGTGGAGCAGACAGGAAGCTTAAATCCTTTTTGGTGTGCAGGACAAAGCACCTTCCCTAGGGGAAGAGAGGTGAAACCCACTCATATTTCTCTAATTTAGCGAGTCTTCCCAACCTGTAGAGTATGTACGCTTTCAAGTATAACTTGACTTTCTCAGACAGGCAGAAGTTGGAACAGTTGAAATCAGCTCAAAAGAAGAGCTGTCAAAGAATCTTGTTGCAGGTAAAACCAAGCTCTCTGCTACTGGGGTCAAGAGCAGCCAAGCTTATTAGTATTTCTCTACCACATGTGATGAGAAGAGATGGCAGCAGTTTTCCTTTTCCTAACACGTGACCCCAGGTGCACACGTTCAGAGAGGCTTGTTTTTCAAGTGTATTTTAGCTACATTTTTTTTTTTTTTTTTCAAATGCTGACTTCCTGGAAATCAAATGACAAATGGAATTCCCAGCTCTGCTTGCATTGTTGATTTACGGTGTGCAGACTGGCCAAAGGCACCCATCCCCCAAGAGAATGAGAACATCCATGCTAATCACTTCAGAATAAATCGACTTCTGGCCAATCGCTAGTGCTATTTTGTGAGTCTTCCGTTTGGAGCCTGAGAGTTTATTTGATGATTTGCATCTCTTTGTTGTTCTCTGCTGGTTATGTCAGCTTACTGTACAAATGTGCATCCCAGTAGGTACTCTGAGAACCTTCTGAGTTCTCAGAGGGTATAAAGTGTGTATGCATGTTTGTGTGTGTGTAGTAAATGAATTTTATCTAAGGAACATGTTAATGTATCTTTGAATGCTAATTCTATCTTAAACTCAATCAAAATTCGTGAAATTCTTTGTGTAGTTAATTTTTACTCAGCACCAAATTATTAAGATCAAAGGTGAAATTATCAATCATCTAATGATTGACAATTTTTAAAGCTTTTTTTTTTCCCCTAGTGCCTAAGGCATTTGACTGCTAACTAGAAGGTTGGTGGTTCAAATCCACTAGCCACTTGGTGGAAGGAAGACTGAGCACTCTACTTCCATAAAGATTAACCACCTTTGAAACCCAATGGGGGTTGCTATGAGTCTGAGTTGACTCGATGGCAGTGAGTTTGTTTTTTGGTTTGTTTTTGGTTTTTGTAGTCTTTTTATGCATTGGTGTTTTATCAGAAGCTAAATAAAGGAGCCCTGGTGAAGCAATGGTTAAGCACTCAGCTGTTAATCAAAAGATTGGTGGCTTGAACCTACCCCAAATCTCTACAGAGGAAAGACCTGGTGATCTGCACCTGGAAAGATTACAGCCTAAGAAACTCTACAGGGCAGTTCTACTCTGTTATATGAAGTTGTTACAAGTGAATGGCACACAACAATAACAACAACAACACACAATCTTACCTCTCCTTTGCACTCTACTGAGTGCCCCTCAGACACTGTTGCCTCTGGGTTCAGCTTACAGACACTGGCCCAGAGATGTATCTTTGAGATGGCAATCACAACCACAGAAAGGCATAGACATCAACATTGCTCTGATCTGTGATAGCCAGCTTGATGTTCAGATCTCTCTGTGTATTAGAAATAATACCGTTATTTAGAAAGTAAATTTTATTAAAGCATATATTAACCAACTATGACATATAATTCATATGCAAGGCACTGTACTGGACCTATATTACATAAATATAGTTTGTTTGTTTGTGTGTTTTTGAGGACATAATAGTAAGATTTTAATTCATGAGATCATGACTTAAAATCTACTTTTGCCACTGTGTGACCCTAGGCAAATTACTTATAATTTTCCAGTCTCATTTTCCTCCTCTCTAAAGGGTGGGAATTATTGAATAATATCATGAATATCACACACAAGTAAAATGTTGCTGAAGATGATTCAAAAACAGTTGCTGCAGTATATTGACTGGGAACTTCCAGAAATTCAAGCTGGATTCAGAAGAGGACATGGAAGAAGGGATATCACTACTGATGTCCAAAAATGTTTGCCTGTGCTTTATTGACTATGCAAAAGCATTCAACTGTGTGAATCATAACAAATTATGGATAACATTGAGAGGAATAGGACTTCCAGAACACTTAATTAGGCTCATGAGGAACCTGTACATAGACCAGGAGGCTGTTATTCAAACAGAACAAGGGGATACTGCATGGTTTAAAATCAGGGAGTGTGTCAAGGTTACATCCTTTCACCACACTTACTCAATCTGTGTGCTGAGAGAATAGTCTGAGAAGATGGACTGTATGCAGAAGAATGTGGCATCAGGACTGGAGGGAGAATCCTTAACAACCTGCGATACGCAGATGACACAACCTTGCTTGCTGAAAGTTAAGATGACTTGAAGCACATATTGATGAAGATTAAAGATTACAGTGTGCAGTATGGATCACACTTCAACATGAAGAAAACAAAAATCCTCACAACTGGATCAATGAGCAGCCTCATGATAAATGGAGAGAAGATTGAAGTTGTCAGGGATTTCATATTACTTGGATCCACCATCAACACCAATGGAAGCAACAGTTAAGAAATCACTTGTCATATTGCACCGAGCAAACCTGCTACAAAAGACCCCTTTAAATGCTGAAGAGCAAAGATGTCTCTTTAAAGACTAAGGTGCACCTAACCCAAGCCATGGTATTTTCAATGACCTCATATGCACGTGAAAGCTGGACAATGAATAAGAAAGACCAAAGAAGAGTTGATGTGTTTGAGTTATGGTGTTGGCAAAGAATACTGAAAAGTATCATGGATTGCCAGGAGAACTAATGAATCGGTCCTGAAGGAAGTACAGCTGGAATTCTCCTTGGAAACAAGAATGGCCAGAGTGTGTCTCACCTACTTTGGTCATATTGTCAGAAGGGACCATTTCCTAGAGAAGGATATCATGCTTGGTAAAGTGAAGGGTCATCAAAAGAGGGGAAGGCCCTCAATGAGTTGGACTGATGCAGTGGCTGCAACGATGGGCTCAGGTATAGGAAGGATTGTGAGGCTGGGCAGTGTTTTGTTCTCTTGTACATAGGATCGCTATGAGTTGGTGCTGACTCGAAGGCATCGAACAAGAAGAAAGGGTGGAAAATATTATCTACTTATCTAGGTAATGTTGAGGGTCGAATTAGATGTCAGTGGGAAAGAACCGACCACAATGTCTAGAACAGGATTAAAAATAATTACAATACTTGCCACGGAATCAACGCTGACTCATGGTGACCCCATGTGTGTCAGAGTAGAACTGTACTTCATAGAATTTCCAGTGGCTGATTTTTCAGAAGTGGACCTCAGGCCTTTCTTCAAGTTGTGTCTGGGTGGACTTGAATCCAAAATTTTTCATTCGGTGCCTGAGGACATCACCCAGAGACTCCACAGGTATGTTAATATACATGAAGTATCCATAGACCCTTCCATGGAAAAGTGCTCTGGACAAAGTCTTGAAGAAAAGCAACCCTTAAGCACTAGTATTTTGAAATTTAAGCCAGTGACATCTGAGGATTCAGAGCTGGTTGGACCAGGGCATTTGGTAAATGATCTATTATTGATTTTCCCAATGTTGACATGTGGGACAGGACAACTCTTCATTATGTGCAACTGTCCCTTATTTTGGAGAACAAAAAGAACCTTGGCCTCTGTCCACCAAATGTCATGGTTCCCTCTTCCAGTCATGTTGACAATCAAATATTTTTAAAACTCACATTTTTTTAAACATTTCCAGTGTAGTATGTGTATGAAGTAAAGATGGTGAGAGTTAGTCTCACTTACTTTGGATGAGTTATCAGGAGGTTCTAGTCCCTAGAGAAAGACATCATGCATACTAAAGTAGAGGGTGAACAAAAAAGGAAGACCTTAATGAGATGGATTGACACAGAGGCTGCAACAGTAGGTCTGAATATACGTAATATTGTGAGGATGGCACAGGACCCGGCAGCTTTCTGTTCTGTTGTATGAAGGGAGGCTATGAGTCGGAACTGATACCACCTAACAACAACATGTGTATGTGATGTGAGGAAGGGAAAGGTAGTCATGCCATCAATTGAAAATCATTGGGCTAGCTGATAGAATGGCCTATTACAGTAACAATGCCTGGAGAATTCATTTTTTAGTCCTTAGAGAAATTACAAGAAAGCCCTCACCCCCTTCAATGTTTGTGGGGCTGGGACAAGAATACAAATGGAGGCTCAAATATCAAATACCGAAATATTTTAAAATTATAAATCAAGCCAACAGGCTGTGTAATGAAATATGCTCTATCTCCCTGCTTTGACAAATGTAGCTTTGGTAAAGTCCTAGAAGACCAGATTGAAATTTCAGATTCTCAGAACCTTTGTCCTTTGGTACCAGAATGTTGCTGCATGGTGTGAGGCCAGTCCTGGCCCTAGTCTGGGGCTTGCTCCTCTTCTCTTCCCATCCCCACTCATTCCCACAACACAAGGGCATGTGCTCACGTAGGTAGAAACTTTACCTTCTACCAAACTTCAACTCTATTTTCACAAGCAGCTGTCCTTGGCCACCTCTGTGGAAGCCCAGGTAGAAGTTCTGAGTTATTAGGAGAGAAACTACCAGGCACCCTGGAAGCATGTGGTTCAGGGGACAGAGGCAGATTCTATTTAGGAAGTATGTTTTAGAGATCGGTGCAATGGTGGCTGACTTACATGGCTTGTTTTCAGGTAGGACTTGGAGTTTAGACAGAGAACTCAGCGCCAAAATTCATAGCTTTGTTTTTCTGGGGAAGCTGTCTTGGTTAGAAGGAGCACTGTAACTAACATTTGGAGTAAAGATATGGATGTTTATCTTGACTTTTTTTTTCTTTTTAGATATTGTTTAGAAATGTGTATAAGTGTGAGTGTGAGTGGGTTAGTATAGGTGTTAATAGCATGCAAGCATCACAAGTTATTTGCTTCTATGAATTTTAGGATGTTTAGCAGAATCCTTGCAGAGTGTTGGTGGGGCAGTGGCTAAAGCATTGGGCTGCTAATTGAAGGGTCAGTGGTTTGAGTCCACTAGCTGCTCCACAGCAGCAAGATATGACAGTCTACTTCCATAAAGATTTATAGCCTTCGGAACCCTATGAGGCAGTACTACTGTCTATAGGGTTGATGTGAGTTGTAACCCTCTTGACAGCAATGAGTAGCAGCATCCTTGGTCTTTGGCCACTAGTTACTAGTAGCAGCCCCTGACCTAGTTGTGATAATCAAAAGCATCTCTAAACACTGACAGTGTCTCCTAATTGGGAACCACTGAAATAGAATATTCATTTTAGATGTTACATGAAGTAAAAGCTCCTTAATTGTATTATATATTGAAATTCAATTAGCATTCAATAAAGTTATTGAATGTTAATTGAATAAATTGTTATTGTCATAGCAATTAGGAGCTCCGGTAGCATAGTGGCTAAGGCACTTGATTGCTAACCAGAAGGCTGGCCTTTCAAACTCACCAGCTACTCCTCAGAAGGAAGGTTGGGCAATTTATTTCCGTAGTGATACTGCCTCAGAAACTCAAGGAGGGGTCACTATGAGTCAGGTCTGACTCGACAGCACATAACAACAAACAGCAATTAAGTGGTATAATAATTAGTAATTGTAACAGTTGATATAATGTCCAAAATTAATTTGAAAACTTTCAACTAGTCAAAAAAAATCATAAATAGAATGGTATTTAGCTGGAAAATTCAACAAAACAACATGATTTTCTTTCAGTGTTATGAAATATTTTTAAAGATTAAATAATAATATAAGGATTCTGTAATTCCTACTAAGCTGTTTAGAATATTTTGGGATACGATCATTCATACATGAAATAAAATGACATTTAAAATTCAATATTTTTTCATGAATTCACTAAATATAGGCCATGGATTTTTTAAATGTAAGTTAGATTTGGAATTTCTTGAAATCTTCTGAAACAGAGCTCAAAGAAGATGCCAATTAATAATTTATTGCGAGTGAAACTAAACTAAAACAAACACAACAAACATTTTAATAAATCATCTCTGATCCACACATACTTAAGAATATAAAGAATGTGAAAAAGGAAGAAAGTGTTAGAGAAAAATGTGATAACAAAACACACTTTGCTTCTACTACTTACTCAAACTTCAAATTCATAGATTTTACAAAAATGGTTTAAGAAAAACATTCCATATTGCTTTGAATTTTTAAGGTTAAATATTTAAACAAACAGTTGATTAAATGAATGGTTATAATTTTCAGTAGTTGAGGATAAAACGTTTTTGAGATGAACATAAATAAACTCAGAACAGCTGATAAGGAGCTAAAAACAGAGCTCCCCAAGTTACTGAGGACTTGCACTGTACTCTCAGCTTTCAAAAAAGTTATCAGTATTTTAAGTGTATCATTTGAAAGTGATAATCCATCTACTATTGCAAATATGTCAATAATTGAAAAGCCCCCCAAAAATCTAGCAGCTGAAAATTCTGGGAAATAACTGACCCTCAAGTATAATGTCATGCCCAGACAACTGTAACTTTTGAGGATAAAATCTGATAAAGAATAGGAAGTTCTGAAAAAATGTTGTTGTTGTTGTTGTTATTTGCCATCGAGTCGGCCCCGACTCATAGCGACCCCTCCTTGGGTTTCCGAGGCAGTATCACTACGGAAGTAGGAACGCCCAACCTTCCTTCCAAGGAGTGGAAAAAATGTTAGACCAGAAAAAAAATGAAACTCACTGCCATTGAGTTGATTCCGACTCATAGCCACCCCCATTGGGTTTCTGAGGCAGTAAATCTTTATGGAAGTAGATTGCCCAGTATTCTTTCCCTAGAGTGGCTGGTGGTTTAAACCACCAACCTGCTGGTTAACAGTCAAATGCCTTAGGCACTATGCTACCAAAGCACCTTGGAAAAATGATAACTCACTGTTGTGGAATTGTATCCGACTCATAGCAACTCCTGCTTGGGTTTCCGAGGCAGTATCACTACGGAAGTAGATTGCCCAAACTTCCTTCTGAGGAGATCTGATGGGTTTGAACCATCAGCCTTATGGTTAGTAGTCAAATGTCTTAGGCACTACACTGTGTATCCCTATGCCTCAGAAGTCATTTCTATAGCCCTGAATGTTGATGTCCGCTTCTGTTTCAGTTGGAGCCAAATATTTGGGCTCAATATTTTGGTTTTGGTGCTAGGCTGTATGATACTTGGCAAAAATGGGTGTTTGGTGCATTTCTTCATGTATATATACACACCGAAATGTCAGGAAGATTGCACATCAGCTTTGGAACCTGGAATTCAGAGAATCTCAATGCCTGGGTGAGGAGACTTTGTTTAATTCAATTAGCAAAGGAGAATGATTGAAGCCATTTGCTCAGTTTCACAATGAGCTTGAAGTTTTGCAATTTAAGTAAATATTGAATGTGTATTCTAGAAACAGAATTAATTATACCTATTAATTATTGTGTTCTTTTTCTCCTGTGTTAGGGTAACTATTGCAATTTCAACATCTAGATAATTGCTGCTGCCTTTCCTATCACCGATGATACTAAGAGCATTCGTTTATTTAACACTTACTAGGAGACATGAGCTCATTTAATCCTTAAGACAACCTTACAATGAGTGTGCCATAATGATTATCATTTTACCCTGGAGGAAGCTGGTAAATAAGGTATCTCATAAGTGGTATAAAGCAAGGGTTTAAATCCAGAGTCAACACTCTTCCTGGTTGTGATGAAATGTTTCAGAGTGGCTCCTAAGCCGACATCAGACAATTTAATATTCAAGTCCTTAAATTGGTATCTGGTACACAAACACACTGATCACCATCATACTGTCTCCTAAATAGAAGAGGTATATATATGGGGTGAGGGAGAAAACAAAGGAAGGGAAAGAAAGAGAGAGAGAGATAGCACCCTGGTGGTACCATGGTTCAGCACTTGGCTGCTAACCAAAAGGTTAATGGTTTGAACCCAACAGATGCTCTGCGAGAGAGACTCAAAGGCATTGTGTGTGTGTGTGTGTGTGTGT
>NW_006921605.1:11429584-11434588 GCF_000298275.1 Orycteropus afer afer | reverse complement strand
AAGGAAGGTTGGGCAATCCTACTTCCGTAGTGATACTGCCTCGAAAACCCAAGGAGGGGTCGCTATGAGTCGGGGCCGACTCGACGGCACATAACAACAATACAAAAATTTACTGCCACCAAATGGATTCCAACTTACAGTGATCCTATAGGACAGAGCAGAACTGCCCCATAAGGTTTATAAGTCTGTAAATCTTTATGGAAGCAGACTGCCTCATCTTTCTCCCATGGAGTGGTTGGTGGGTTTGAACCACTGGGGGGTTGGAACCGCTGACCTTTTGCTCAGCAGACAAACACTTAACCACTGCACTACTAGTGTTCCTTATTATATACATGTATTTTTAACTGGTTCATTTAGCAGCTCCTTCATTTTGCTGTAGTAGTTGTTGTTAGGTGCTGTCAAGTTTGTTCTGACCCATAGAGACCCTCTGTGAACCAGAACAAAATTGCCTGGTCCTGAACCCTCCTCACACTATTTTCTGTGCTTGAGATCACCGTGGCAGGCACTGTATTATCCCATCTTGCTGAGGACTTTACCAAGGATATTCTTCTCCAGCGACTGGTCCCTTCTGACAACATGACGAAAGTACATGAGATGAGGTCTGACTGTTCTCTCTTCAAGGGAGCATTCTAGATGCACTTATTCAAGAGAGATTTGTTCATTCTTCTGTCAGTCCATGGTATTTTCAACACCCTTCACAGCACCACAATTCAAAGCAGCAATTCTTCAGTCTTCCTTATTGATTGGGTCCAAAACCAAAACCAAAACCAAACTCACTGTCATCAAGTCAATTTCAACTCACAGAGACTCCCATTGGATTTCTGAGGTGGTTAGTCTTTATGAAAGTAGATTTCCCAGTCTTCCTTCAGTGGAGTGGCTGGTGGGTTTGAACCACCAACCTTCTGGTTAGCAGTCAAATGCCTTCGGCACTATGCCACCAAAGCTCTTTATTGATTGGGTGAGGCACACTTTATTCTTCAAAGTGATATCTTTACTCTTTAGCACTTTAAAGGTATTTTGCAGCAGATTTTCCCAGTGCAATATATCATCTGATTTCTTAACTGCTGCTTCCTTGGGTGTTGACTGTGGATCCAAGTAAAACGAAATGCCGGAAAACTTCAGTCTTTTCTCCATTTATCATGATGTTGCTTATTGGTCCAGGTGTGAGGTCCCCCCCGGTTGTGAGACTTTTTTTGTTTTCTTTATGAGATGCAATCCATACTGAAGGCTATAGGGTTTTTTTTTTTTTTGGTTTGTTTTTTACCCTTAATCAGTAAATGCTTCAAGTTTTCTTCACTTTTAGCAAGCAAGGTTGTGTCATCAGCATAGCACAGGTTATTAATGAGTCTTCTTCTAATCTTGATGTCATGTTCTTATTCATATAGTCCAGCTTCTTGGATTATTTGCTCAACATATAGATTGAATAAGTATGATGAAAGGATACAACCCTGACACACACCTTTCTTGAGTTTAAACCATACAGTATCCCCCTGTTGTGTTTGAACAACAGCCTCTTGGTCTATGCACAGGCTTCTCATGAACACAATTAAGTATTCTGGAATTCCCATTCTCCTCAATGTTCCATGATTTGTTACTATCCACACAATTGAATGCCTTTACATAGTCAATAAAATGCAGATAAACATCTTGCTGGTATTCTCCACTTTCAGGCATATTCATCTGACATCAGCAATTATGTCCTTCATTCCATGTCGTCTTCTGAATCCAGCTTGAATTTCTGGCAGTTCCCTGTCAATATATTGTTTCAACCATTTTTGAACTATCTTCATCAAAAGTTTAACTTTGGATTGCATCCAATAGTTTCCGCTTCTGTTGGATCATCTTTTTTTCAGAAGAGGCACAAACGGATCTTTTCAGTCAGTTGGCCAGGTAGCTGTCTTCCAAATTTCTTGGATTTAATGAGTGAGCACTTTCAGCACTGCATCTATTTGTTGAAACATCTCAATGGGTATTGTAATTATTCCCTGAGATATGGGAAGAGGAAAAAAAGAAACCTAACTGAAGAGTATCCTTTCCATTAATGATATAATCATCTGAACTTGATCTGAGAAATCAACTGTTAATATCATGCTTCTAAAAATTCAACATTTATGTTATTTTTATTGTTATTTTCGTTGTGTATATAAGGGACTGTCCTTGCATCTATCACATAATATTTAATTCCACCACATGGATGTGTTATGTATTCCAGACAGACTGTTTTTTATGTTAACCAAGACACAACATACAGGAGTTCCGGTAAGATGGTGGAATAGGCAGAAAGACTGCACAGACCCTCTTCAACAAAGAAAAGGGGAACCAATTAACACAGACACAGAAGATAGTCCTGGACCCCTGAGCCTTGAAGGAAAGTATATAGAAGTGGACTAAACTACAACTAGCAGAAGAATTTGCATTAGAACACCAAAAAAAGGAGACATATGGAGCTGCAGTCTGGCAGTGATCCAGACAGCTTGGATATTGCCGAGTGGTGATAGGGCCTAAAAATTAACCTAAAAATCACCCCTGCTACTGAGGGACCGCACAGAGGACTGCTCTGGTGGCTGGGGAATAAAAGGGGAAGCAGAGAGGAAGGCGAGTTGAGCTGTAGATTTTTACCTGTCTGGAGGACACAACCATAATGAATGTTTACAAGCAGTTTGACAATTTTGGATATTTAAACCAACAGTGTTCTCCCAGATTCCAGGAACTTAAGAACAGGCTCCACTTGCTGGAAACTGCAAGGACATTCCAGATGCAGACAACTGGAAAGGTGTGACATTCCCCTCGTTACTCTTATACCCCACACCCTCTTGGTGAATGGAGGTGCAGCCATAGCTCACTCCCACCCACCTTCTGGGCCACCAGGAATTCCATTACAGTCTGTGTGCTTGGATGGAGCCTGGGTGTCCTGCCCCGTCCTGCCCTGAATTTTTTTTCTTTTTTCTATTTTTTAATTTGTTTGCTTTTGTCTGTTTTAAAACTACCATTATTATTATTACTTTTGTCCTTTTTACTATTTTTCTTTATTCTTCCCCTCCCAGGTTCTAGTTTTCAGCTTTTTTTCTTTTCCCTGTTCCTGGTTGAAATTTATTTATTTATTTATTTAGTTTTTAATTTGTTTCCCCCCTCCCATTTTTCTCATAGTTAACCCCCTTCCCTGTTTTTCTTTTTGAATTTTTCCCATTTTTTTCCCTTCATTATTCTCCAATCCTACCTTTTTTCTCTTATTGTGCTCTCCCCAGATATTTTTTTTCTTTTTCCTCTTTTCTTGGTTACTGTTCCTGTATGATTAAACAGTGTGTATTTTGTCCATTTGCTTTTACTTTTTTATGGTTATTCAATAGTTATTTTTGTCTAATTGAGTGGAAGACAGCAATAGTCCCCATAAAACCCAACTATACACACACCTCCTGCAGCTTAACTTACTGAGTGAGAGCTAACACTTCCTTCTCCACCAATGGGCCAATGGTAAACAATCACCAAGAAGAGTCTGAATCACCCTTGGCTACTCTTCACAAACAGTTAACAGAGATCTAAATACAACAATTCCACAATGTCTCGGAGACAACAGACCATCACAAAAAGTCCACACAAAGAAGCAAGATAAAGAGAGCAAGATACAGACACAGAACACATCCCTGGGGAAGAAGCAGCATCGGAACTCTCTGATAAGGAATTCAAAAGAATTATATTTAGGTATCTTCAAAGGATTGAGAGACAGACCCAGCAAACACAGACAAAACCCTAGAAGAATTTTGGAAGAAAATACAAGAACAAAGTGATAAATTAAATGAAAATTTAGAAATGATTTTAAATCTACATATGGAAATTCAGAAGATTAATACTAAATTGTCAGAATTAGATAGCACATTAAAAGGGCAAAGGAGTAGAATTGATGCAATGGAAGATAGAATTAAAGAAATTGAAGACAAATACCTGAATACTTCTTTAGAAAGGGATCAATCAAAACAAAACAGAAAAATAAAGATCAAAAGAAAATGAAGAAAGCCTAAGGCTCATGTGGGATACCATCAAAAGGGATAACCTATATGTCATTGGAATTTCAGAACAGGAAGAGAAAAATAAAACCACTGAGAAAATTGTCCAAGATTTATGGGAAGAGAACTACCCTGATATGGTGAAAGATGAGAATATATGCATTCAGGAAGTCCAACGAACCCCAAACAGGATAGACTCCAAAAGAAAATCATCAAGATATATCATCATCAAACTCATCAAAACCAAAGACAAAGACAAAATCCTGAAAGCAGCACAGGAAAAACAAAAAGTTACTTACAAAGAACATCCAGTAAGAATAAGCTCTGATTTCTCAGCAGAAACCATGCAAGTGAGAAGGCAATGGGATGGTATATAAAAAACCCTAAAAGAGAAAACTTTCCAACCAAGAATTATATATCCAGCAAAATTATCCCTCAAATATGATGGTGAAATTAGGAGATTTCCAGATAAGCAGAAACTAAGGGAATTTATTAAAACCAGACCAACCTTACAAGAGATACTAAAGGGAGTCCTTTGAACAGAGAACCAAAAACAGCAAAAAACATCTGACCATTAATATACAAGATGACATACCCAGAAACCACAGGTATGGACATAGCCAAAGTAAAATAAGCTTACAGGATTGTAAACAGGGAACCAGACACAACAACTGGCAAATGAGGACAACTGCAAACCAAAAAGAGGGAAAGTACTGTGTAGTTACAGAACTTCTAAATGGTGAGGAAGTCAGGAGAGTTGCAAGATAGAATGGACTGTTCTAAATTTGGGGATAAAATTATAAATCACAGGGTAACCTCAAAGAAAAATGATAAACCTTCACATCACAATTAAAAAAAGAGGACAAGCACAAATATTCAGCAAATACTAAAACAACAGCAACAAAGGGAATGATAACACAATTTATAAACATAATGAGCTCAGCACAGAAAATAATATGGAACAAAGAAACCAGGGACACCATGAAAAAACACATAACAAAAT
>NW_006921605.1:11407345-11426725 GCF_000298275.1 Orycteropus afer afer | reverse complement strand
GATGTGGAGAGATTGGGACTCTAATACACTGCTGGTGGGACTGTAAAATGTACAACCACTGTGGAAAGCAGCATGGCGATTCCTTCAAAAGTTGGAATACCATTTGGCCAAGCCATTGCACTACTAGGTATATATCCTAAAGAAGTGAGAGCCATGACAAGAACAGACATATGCACACCCATGTTCATCGCAGCACTATTTACAGTAGCCAAAGATGGAAACAACCTAGGTGTCCATCAACTGAGGAATGCATAACTAAACTTTGGTACATACACACAATAGAATACTATGTAACTCTAAAGAATAACTTAGAATCTGCAAAACACCGCATAACGTGGATGGACTTGGAGGACATTTTGCTGAGTGAAATTAGTCAATCACAAAAGGACAAATATTGTATTAGTCCATTATTGTAAAAGTCAAGAAAAGATTTATCTATGGAAGGAAATTTTCTTTGTTGGTTACCAGGGGTGGGAGGGGAAAGGAGGGAACACTGTTAGATAGGTAGAGATAAGTACTGATGTGGGGTGAAGAGAAGGGCAATGTACCAAATGTGAGTGATCAACATGGTAGCCTTGAGGAAGAGGAAGACATAGAGAGGTACATGGGAGGTACAGACAACAAAGATGAACCTTTTTGCACATAGAGTACTGCATTGTCAGTGAAGGCAAACATAGGTATACAGGTGGATAGACGGGTGGACAGGCTGAAATATTAGGTATGTCTATGAAGTGGAGAGTGTACTCATGACCATGTATAGGGTTGACAGGCAATAGTCCTATAAGTGTATTTGTATGACCTATAAGAATTCCCAGGTGTACAGTAGAGCTGTCAAGGGACAAGGTTGTAGTCAGTTCTTGGTCACAGCCAGATATCCAGAGTGACTGAATAGTTGAACCGGTGGGCTCAGGACCATAGTTGCAGGGGACATCAAGCTCAATTGGCATAACATACTACACAAAACATTGTTCCACCTCCTACTTAGGCGAGTAGTGACTGGGATCTTAAAAGGTTGCAAGCAGCCATGTAGATGCAACGATGGGTCTCTCCTCATCCAGAACAAAGAATTATGAAGAAAACCAAAGATTCATGGAAAGAATTAGTCCTAGTAACTGGTACACCATGCAATATGCAGCCCATATGACTATGGGACCAGAAGAACTAGATGGTGCCAGGCTACCACTGTCAACCACTCGGAGGGGGATCTATGTAGGAGATTCTGGATAGAGAGGGAGAACAATGTGGAACAATACTCAAAATCATTTGGGGAAAAAAAATGGTAGGACTAGGTTTGCTGGTCTGATAGAGCCTGGTGGAACCCCTGAGCCTATGGCCCCTAGCTGTCCTTCAGGTCTGGAATTGAACCCACACCTGTGACTTCCAGCCAAACAAAAGACAGGCATATGAGTTGAACATTTACCTGAGGTAGATACACTCGTTGGAGAGATCAATTATGGGAGAAAGAAGGGTTGTTTATGCACAGGTAGACAGCTCAGGGGGCAGTGCATGGAGGGATGGACACAGGGAAGAGGTAACTATGGGGAGGAAGTGGGAGGGGAGCTGTTGCATTGGGGTAAATTATAGTCAATGTCATGAGACACAGTGTATGTGACCTGTTGTATGGAAAGTGAATTTACTCTGTAAATTTTCACCCAAACCACACACACACACAAAAGATACATCATGCACATGAAGATATCTTACTCATGACTTATGAATGAAGTAATATGAACAATAGAAAAAGTCTGCCCATTGAGTGTAAAATTTTCAAGTGTCATCTCTGATCAAGGGCCAGATATGCTAGGTTAATGGACAAGACAATACAAAGACTGAATAAACCAAGACTTCCCAAATTACATAAGCATAGGTTCCATCTATCAAATCCAACTGTTGTCAGAAAAGTGAGATAAGGATCATGGCATCATTTCCTTGGTGTTTTCTTACCCAACGTGTTTCTTCTCCACATCTTACTCATCTTCTCTGTTTGCTCCTCAGACCAAAAACATGGTGTTACTTCCTGGAGACCTGGGAAAGTCTGTCTAGGCCAGCCACACGACCTCCAGTTTGCATTATGTCTCATGTGTAACAGAATCCATGAGCCCCATCTTACCCATAAACCAGTTTAATGGTTTTGATGTGAAAGATGATATATTTACTTTGTATCTCAGATGCCAGATAGAAAAGACAGATAGGGCATTTATTTAACAAGAATTTGTTTTCAAGATTATTAGGTAATCCAATACCAGATATATCTAGCTCAAATCAGGGGACAGGCAACTGGGCAGGGGCCACACACGTGTAATGTCCCTATAATGCACTCAAGGAGTCCCTGAGTAGTACAAACTGTTCAACTGTCATTAAACTAACCAAAAGATGTGCCCTTTCAAACCACCCAGAAGTGCCTCTGAAGAAATGTCTGGCAATCTACTTTCAAAACCTCAGCCATTGAAAACACTGTGGAGCACAGTTCGATTCTGACACATATGAATCAGAATCAATTTGACAGTCACTGTTTTTTCTTTCTTTCTTTCTTTCTTTTCTTTTCTTTTTTTAATGCACTTGGTATGAAGGAGCAATAAGTTCTCCAATAAATCTACTGCCAGCACGCCTTGGCTTCCATCTGCAATTGCAGGTACTCATTTAAGAATAGAAATAGTGATTTTAAATATACATATATATATAAATATTCCTTTCTAGTCTCGCTGTTAAGTGTGCATGAGCTCGATGCCAGCCTTTGACAGGGAAATTTAGTCTTAGGTCACTCAATTTATGCTTCTGAGGGTCCCAAATTCCCCAGGAGATTAAACCTTCATTAAGTTCTTTCTTTTATTTCCTGCCTTTGCACCCATCATACCATAAGTTCCATAACTGATGTCTTACTGTGGTCATAAAATGGCTGCACTTGAACTTTAGGGACCTGTCAAACACCTCTCCCTTCCCCCCTCTCCCCCAATAAAAAACCTTTTAGAATAGTACTTAAATTGACAGTCTCCACGGTCACCCTCCCCAGCCGATGTCAACGAGAATGTGCCTAGAAGAGATGGGGAAGGTAATGTGCACTTTAGACAATCACATTGTGGGGTCAATACTCCACACTCCCCTGCCCACTACCCCCCTATTGTTATGACTAGACAGGGGATCATACTGAATAGATTAACCAGTCACTGACTTGAGACACCTACTGCTTGGAATGCCATTGCACATGGAGTGAAAGGGGATAAAAACGTCTCCCCCCCACCCCCGATCCCCTGCTCGGTGGCAATATTTCTGCCACAGAAATGCTTGGCTCTCAGCTTCAGCAAGGCAACCCTGGATAGCCGCAGTAGTCTGTTGTCAGAATGAAAAATGGTTCCGTGCAAAAGGTCTCCAGGCTGGGATGCTAACTATCAAGGAGCCCTAAGTCAGGCATTTGTCAGAGAACTTTGGTCTTGCTGTTAAATACCACTTAATACTGTCCTGCCTGATAATCCCTGCTGTTTAACAACAGTGCGATTCTGCCTCAGCCAAGGCAGAATGCCTTTTCGACAGAGGGAAAATGGCCAGATGTCATACATTTGCTTGGGAGAAAAGAAAATACATCTCCTTGCATCCAATAAAATAATAATGCTGAAAAAAAAAGATGAAAAGAAGAAAGACAATTGCAAATCCATTATAGCCTTGATTCATCATGAGAGTTCACAGCCAAGGGAGAAATGAAATTCTAGCTGAGGTTAGCTATAGGTGAGGAGCAAGGAAGTTAATAGAGATATTAGTTCTCCACACACAGGGTTTCCATTACTCCAAAGAGCTGGTGGTGAGAGAAAACAATGCAAGCTAGTAATCTGGAGCTGGGCATCAAGTAATAACTGACTTTTCTTGCTCAGTGTGCAGTCTTGGGCTTGCAATGGCATACTCATTACTTTTTGTTGGAGTATTTTTTTCTGTGTGTGAAGTCACCATTACTATAATAAAAAATGCAACAGATTTACCTAATAGTGCTACTTGCCTCTTCATTGGTTTCCAACCAAGATTTAATTATTTTAGCAACAATTCTCTTTCCTATGAGGGGCTGTTGGCACAGCGGTTAAGGCATGTGGCTGCTAACCAAAAGGTCAGTGGTTTGAACCCACCAGTCTCCCCTTGGGAGAAAGATGAGGCAGTCTGCTTCTGTAAAGATGTAGAGCCTTGGAAACCCTAAGGGGCAATTCTACTCTGTCCTACTAGAGAGTTGCTATGAGTAGGATTTGACTTGATGGCAATAGGGTTGGGTTAAGCTATGTATCTTACAACTGTAACTCAAAATTTGTGACAATTGGATATTGAAGTGGCTTTTTTTTTTTTTTTTTTTTTTTTTAAGGTGCTCTGGTGGCATAGTGGATAAGGAATTTGGCTACTAATTAGAAGATTGGGGGTTCAAACTCACCAGCTGCTCTGCAGATGGTACATGGTGCAATCTACTTCCGTAAACCCCATAGGAGTTGCTGTCAGTTGGAACTGACTCAATGGCAGTGGATTTGGTTTCTTTCTTTCTTTTTCCGTAATGAAACTTTAGAGTGCAGATGACATTAAAATATGTTCATGCTAACCTGATTTTCTCCACTTTTCTGATGGTTTCTTAGATAAGATACTTAAAATATGCATAGGGATATTAATCTACCTGTTCAGTAATGGTACAGAAGGAAGTATTTCTAAGAATAAGAGAGATTTATTAAGAAATAAAACTGAGTTTAGTTTAAGGGGAGCAAAAAGTTATCACTATAATGACCAAAAGTAGAAGTACAAGCTTTATAAAATGGAAATTTCCTTGAGAGCATTTTCATACAGATATACTGAGGGTGTTCAGACATAGAGAGACACCCATACCCATTGCTATCAAGTCAATGCCAATTCATTGTGACCCCATAGCACAGAGTAGAACTGCCCTGCCATGATTCCAAGGCTGTAATCTTTATGTAGGCAGAGTGCCACATCTTTCACCCACAGAATGGCTGGTGGGTTTGAACTACAGACCCTTCATTTAGCAGGTGAGCACTTTAGCCACTGTGCTACCAGGGCTCCTCATAGAGAGATACCTGGATGGAATTCTTTTACCGAATCAGAGATGACAATCCATTACACTTTCTGCATAATTTGTTATTGTTGTTGTTATGTGCCCTCGAGTCTGACCTGACTCATAGCAACCCCTCCTTAGGTTTCCGAGGCAGTATCATTGGTAGCATAGTGGCTAAAGCACTTGACTGCTAACCAGAAGGCTCGCGGTTCAAACCCACCAGCCACTCCTCGGAAGGAAGGTTGGGCAATCCTACTTCCGTAGTGATACTGCCTCGGAAACCCAAGGAGGGGGTGCTGTGAGTCGGGGCAGACTCGACGGCACATAACAACAACAACAACAACATCACTATGGAAGTAGATTGCCCCATCTTCCTTCTGAGGAGTGGCTGATGGGTTTGAACCGCCAGCCTTCTGGTTAGCAGTCATGTGCCTTAGGCACTAGGCTACCAGAACTCCCATCATTTCTTAGGATGCTATAATTCTAAAATGATGTATGGACATGCCTTGAATAACATACAGAGTGCACAATGACATAGACTGATGTCATTTGTCTAAACATTATGTCTTCGTTAGAATCACTTCTAATCCTTGGCTTGGAGATTGACACTCCCATTTCTTTATGTCATAATATTTTTGTATCTTTCAACAATAATTAAGGCACATCAGGAGAATTCAACACCCTTGGAATGAGAATAGGAATAAAATCAGGCTCCATAACTTGATTTTGGGGATCCTGGGTAGCTGAGTTATGCATTGAAACTGAAATCTAATTCAGTGGACATCTGTTACATAGTCAATATGATGTGGATATGTTTCCAGTCACCCCTGCTTACTCTCCTCACTAACCTCAAACCTCAACCAACCAAAGGAACAGACAAAAACAAGACAGAAAATGAAGCACAGAAAGAAACCTAACGAGCTCATACCTGTGGTTTATTTTGAAATCTCTCCCAGTGAATTCTTAGAATAGTTTACTTATAGCTTTTCTGCTTACTTTGTCTCTTCTTATCGTATATATTAGCTTTAAACAAATGTCATATATTCCCTTCCACTCTGTAAATCCTTTGAAAGTAGAATTGGTATCTGATTAATATTTGTGTTCACAAGTACAACTGGCATAGAAGCTTGCTTTTAGATATATTCAATATTGAGCATCTCCTAAAATATCAAAATAAATATTCCTAAAGAGAGAGAGACTTTTTGACCACATGAAAAAAATAAATCCTTAAAGATTAAGATACTTTCTTTTAATATATTAAGTTTAGTAACATGTTGACAATCCCTTATTGTATGAAATGGGATAAATTTAGAAATAATGCATTTTCAACCCATAAAACTTCATCAACAGGAATTTGTTTTATTTTAAGCTATTTGAGGCATTTATTGCATTTTTCAGATCATATGTTTTTCACCTCTTCTTAAGTATTTGGCTGCTAACCAAAAGGTCAGTAGTTTGAACCCACCAGCTGCTGCTTGGGAGAAAAGTAAATCTTATATAACAGCCACCAATATACACCTACTAGATGAATTAAGTGAAAATGACTATTTTCATATGGGAGCTCTAGTGGCTTAGTCCCTAAGGCACTTGACTACTAACCAGAAGGCTGGCAGTTCAAACCCACCAACCACTCCTCGGAACGAAGATTGGGCAATCTACTTCCATTGAGATAGCAACTTGAAAACCCAAGGAGGGATTGCTATAAGTGAAATTGACTCAATGGCAGTGAGTTTATTATTATTATTATTATTATTATTATTATCTTCATACAGTTCAAATGGCACTGACTTGGGATACAATTTCGAGAAATATCATTCAAGAATGCATAAAGGAGACTCACAGGTTCTTAACCCCCACTCCCCAAAAAAACCAAACCCTTTGCCATTGAGTTTATTCTGACACAGACATATCAGACAAAGTAGAACTGCTCCATAGGGTTTCCAAAGCTGGAAATATTTACAGAAGCAGACTGATTCATCTTTCTCCCATGCAGTGGCTGGTGGGTTTGAACCACCAACCTTTTGATTAGCAGCCAAATACTTAAGAAGAGGTAAAAACTATAAGATTTGAAAAAAATGCAATAAATGCCTCAAAAATGCAAATGATCATTAAAGGGCTAGTTTGCAAAGATACCAAAAAATCGAAAGAGTGATGTACATATCCTAAGAGGAATGACTCAGTGTCAGTGTCATTTTTTACCTCTTTAATAATATAATCTCTCCACGCACCAACAACTAATATTAATTGGAGTATTTACAAGATGATGTAACTTTCTAAGACACTAATTGTTGTTCAAAATAAATAATTAATGGACTGCCCCATCACAGCAAATGGAGTCAGAATCGATGGCACACACAACAGGAGATCCTTTGTAAAGAAGACTAAGATTTAAGGTGATTCCTTTGACTTTTTTTTTTTTTTTATTAATCTTTTATCGTGATTTGGGTGCAAATTTACCAAGCAGATTCGTTTTACTCTCAACAGGTCATGCACATTTGATTTCATGGCCCTGATTACAATCCCCAACAATAAAAAAGCTCTCTTCTCCTCTCCTCTCCTCTCTGTTACTACCCCCTCCCTGTGCCCTTCTTAATTATACATTCTTGTCTTTCCAGCTTTCCTTCAATGCAAATGCTGCCCTTCTGATGTCTCATGGCTAATTCTTCTAAGGGGCACATGTCCCTAGGGTAGGTGTTCTGCTTTGGGGTCTTTCTACTGTTGGGCTGAGAGCCACTCTGTGGAAATGAGTCCGTTTCCAGGGCCGAAAGATAACCTGAGTCCATAGTCTCAAGGATTCCACCAATTTCTATCCAACCAGTAATGGTGGTCATTTTTGTGGTTTTGAATTTTGTTCCACATTTTTCCCCCCACTCTATTCAGGATCTACAATTTTGATCCCTTTCCAAGTGGTTGACATTGGTAGCCAGGCACCACCTAGTTCTTCTGGTCTCAGGGTCATAAAAGCTGAGATCCTCCTGGTCCATCATAACTTTGGACTAATTGTTTCCAAATGACTTGATTTTCTTCACTCTTGTTTTCTCCAGATAGAGGAGACCAATAGTTTCATGTTAGATGGTCACTCAAAAGCTTTTACGACGCCAAAGGCTACTCACCAAAGTAGGATGTAGAACAAGCTTTTTATGTACTACATTGTGCCTAATAATTTTTTTAAAATATTTTTAACAGACTGAAGTTCAGTGGATTATTCTTAGCCAGGTATTTTAGATTTTAAAGAGGGGTTTGAAAAAGTAGTGTACATGAAGAATAATTCATTTGTAGTTTTTTTTTTCCTTTAGAGAATAATTCAGGTCCTATTTGCTCTTGTTAGGTGCTGTCAAGTCAGCTCAAACTGATAGCGACCCCATGCACAACAGAATGAAACAATGTTTGGTCCTAAACCAGCCTCACAATCTTTGCTATATCTGAGCCCATCATTGCAGCCACTGTATCAATCCGTCTCATTGAGGGTCTTCCCTTTTTTTGCCAACTCGCTGCTTTACCATGCATGATATCCTTCTCCAGGGAATGGTCCATTCTGACAATATAACCAAAGTAAGTGAGATGAAGTCTGGCCATTCTTGCTTCCAAGGATCACACTGGCTGCACTTCTTCCAGGACAGATTTGTTCATTCTTTTGGAAGTCCATGGTACTTTCAGTATTCTTTGCTAACACCACAACTCAAAAGCATCAACTCTTCTTCTGTCTTCCTTATTTATCATTCAGCATATGAGGTGATTGAAAATACCACAGCTTGGGTTAGGCACACCTTAGTCTTCAAGGAGACATCTTTGCTCTTCAGCACTTTATTTTATTTATTTATTTTTTATTGTGTGATAAAAGCAAGTGCTGAAGATAGATCCATGGAGTGGCCGCAGGTTCTCTGGTGTGGTGCGTTCTCTCCACTGTCCCAGGGAAGTCTCCGATGTCTTTTCTCGTCTGGCAGGTTGGCACTCCACTGGGCAGATTCGCCTGTTTTTGTTATTTTTTCCCCTCCAGGTAATTGCAATGTCCCTTTCTCCTTTCTAACTCTACTCCCCTGAGTTTGGTGTACTCTGACTTAATGAGCTGTTCAGAGCACCAGAATTCCCATTTCAAACTGTTGCACCTAGTTTTTCAGGCACTTAGATGCTAGAGGGAGCTAGCTTGTGCACTACAGGAGAGACACCATTTTTCTCCCCTTTGACTTGTTTTTATTGACTCCGGTCAGTAAAACTTTACCTTACATTTAGGCACATTTGTGTGACTCCCTTCTTAGATTCCATCTTCCCCTTAGGATGTTAGAATTGAAAATATTCTCGGAGAAACTGCTAGTAAAACAAAACAAAACAAAAATTATTTCAACTCAAATTTGGCAGGGCTTTCGTGAAGATTAAAAATAATGTATAGTCTCCGGGAGCTGTGGGCAATGGTGTCGCCAAGTCTAAGACCCACATCAGTCACAACCAATCTTGAAAATGGCACAGAGATGCCATCAAGAAACCCCGATCACAAGAACATGAATCTTTTATGAGTGTGGACTCCACATTCCTAAGAACAAATCAAGAAGGGCCCGAAGAAGATGCAGGCCAACCATGCCATGGCCATGGAGGCATGTGCCAAGGCCATCGAGAGTTTCATAAAGCCCAAGGGGTTCAAGCCCAGACTCCCCGGTGGCGTCCACAAGCTCAGCCTGAGTCACCTACACTGCCCATCCCAAGTTGGGAAATGTCCTCAGGCCCACACTGCTAACTGTCTCAGTCTCTGATGGCCAAAGACATGAGCCAAGTCTCAAAGTAAGGCCAAGGACTTGACTCAAATTCTGGCTCCAATTCAGGCTCCCAAATGTGCCCAGGCCCCCACAAAGGTTCTGGAGTGAAGTTTTCCATCTGAGGACAGAAGGATTGGTGTGACCCGCCAGGCTGCCATCCACATAAGTCTCATGTCCTCCTGTGTTAATTGTACAAGTAATCTGAGACGGGGGGAAAAAAAAAAATAATAATAAATATATATATGTGTGTGTGTGTGTGTGTGTGTGTGTGTGTATATATATATATATATATATATATATAATGCCTAATATATAATAGAAATAACAAGTGTAATTTTACTAATAGCAGGTGCTTACTGTTTATTTAATAAATTATTCTAATGGTAGTTAAGGAGCTCTGGTAGCATAGTGCCTAAGGCACTTGACTGCTAACCAGGAGGCTGGCCGTTCAAACCCACCAACCACTCCTCAGAAGGAAGGTTGGGCAATCTCCTTCCACAGTGATACTGCCTTAGAAACCTAAGGAGGGGTCTCTATGAGTCAGGGCCGACTGGACGGCACATAACAACAACAGCAACAATGGCAGTGAATAAATGCTTTTTACAAAGTTGTGGTGATCCCATGTGTTTCAGGGTAGAACTGTGCTCCGTGGGGTTTTCAGTGGCAGATTTTTCAGAAACCCTTCACCAGGCCTTTCTTCCACAGCCCCTCTGGGTGCCCTCAAACTTCCAACCTTTCAGAAGATTGTGCTGTTTGCTCCAACAAGGTAGGTTAAGGAAGAACTCCAGAGAAACTCACTGCCACCGAGTCATTTCGACTCATAGTGACCCCTCCTTGGGTTTTT
This sequence comes from Orycteropus afer afer, assembly GCF_000298275.1. Taxonomy (NCBI): domain Eukaryota; kingdom Metazoa; phylum Chordata; class Mammalia; order Tubulidentata; family Orycteropodidae; genus Orycteropus; species Orycteropus afer. The sequence continues at coordinate 11,416,104 of NW_006921605.1, read as the reverse complement.
GGGGTGGTGCCTCTGCAGAAGTAGATTGCCCAACCTGCCTTCCAAGGAGTGGCTGGTGGGTTTGAACTGTCAGCCTCCTGGTTAGCAGTCAAGTGCCTTAGGCACTATGCCACATACTTAACCAAAAAAGAAAACCAAACCCACTGCCATCAAGTTGATTCCAACTTCTTGATTTACAGAGTTGTTCTTAAAGTTTAGAATACTTTAGTGAGGAAGATGCTTTTCAATTCCATGTTTACAGGTAAGGAAATAGACTCACAGATATGAAGACATTTATATGTCTTAAAAGTGGTATGGCTAAGTTTCATACCTAGGTTTGCCTGTCACAAAGCCTGCTTTATTATTCTAAGTGGATGCAATTTTTTAATACTGATGCCATATTTAAAAATTGTTGTGGGATTTACTGCTGAATATTAAAAGGTAGATCACCAAGGAAGGGAAACAGGAGCTCTGGTGGTGCAGTGGGTAAGACATTTGGCTGCTAACCAGAAGGTCAGCAGTTCAGACCCACCAGCTGCTCTGAGGGAGGAAAAGGACTCAATCTACTTCCATAAAGATTTGCAGCCTTGGAAAACCAATGGAGGTTGCTATGAGTTTAGTTTTAATGAAGGGAAAGTCTCTATCTCAATCCCTCAAGATCTTTAGTAACACTGACAACTGGCCCAATTATACCCAATGATACCTACAAGTGGCTTTTTTCCTTCTCTGGATGGGTTGTCTGGCACCTTCTGTCTCCATACTGTGCACAGAAGAAGGAAGCTCAGGCCTACCTGTGTTTTACCTCTTGTACCTGATTCATCAGGGTTGAGTCAGCACTCTTGCCCCAGGACCTGGGTGTACCTTCCGGACGCTTCACTGCTGCTGGCTTCTGGCTTGTGTTTACTGTATATACAAATTGCTATCTGAGAGGATCAGCAGACAGAAGCCCTATGACTTGCTAATTAGATTTCTTGATGATAATGTCAAATTAAAACTTGGCCTTCTAAATTCACATAAACATCAAGAGATACAACAGCCAAAGATTGGGCTCTCCTTGAGAACTGGCAGCTTTTTTCCTCCCAGCCATTCTCTTATCTGAGCTGAAGAGACACCAACCCACAGCAAACTATTGCCTTGGGTATTTATTACACTTGAGTAAACAGCAGTGCAGCTGAGCTGGGGGGGGGGGTAGGTCTTGTCCCCAGTCCTCTGTCTTACTATAAATTAACTCTAATGCTGAGACAGTTTGAAGGAGATACTATATGTACAACTCAACCCAACCAGCATTTCTAAGTCCAGTCTGTAGTTGGTTTAGCTATCTGGTACATAAGAGCACAGCTCTAGGATCAGCATGGATTTGATACTCATCTCTGCGGTACAGCTCTGGGCAAGTAACTGAAGCCCTCTCGTCTTCTGTCTAGTCCTCAGTATCATCATTTGCGTAATGAGGACAACCTGTCTTATAAGGTTATTGTCCACCATTTGTCCGTCAGTTTGTTGTACTGTGGAGGCTCGCACATTGCTGTGTGTTGAAGCTGTGACAGCAACATTTCAAATACCAGCAGGGTTACCATGGTGGTCAGTTTTCAGCAGAGCTTCCAGACTAAGACAGACTAGGAAGAAAGGTATGGTGATCCATTTCTAAAAATTTGCCGATGAAAACCCTAGGATCAAAGAGTATTGTCCTATAAACAGCTGGAAGATGAGCCCTCTTGGTTGGGTAGCAACCATGGACTCAAGCATACCAACAATTGTGAAGATGACACAAGAAAGGACAGCATCTCATTCTTTTGTTCATTGGTGGCCATGAGTCAAAGCCAACTCAATGGTAACTAACAGAACAGAAGTGTTACTGTGAGACTGGAAAATGCAGACACAGCCCTCAGCACAAGGCTGTTCTTTAGTAACTGTGAGCACTTATTTGCTGCTACTTCTGGTGTAGTGCTGCATAGGTTGCAGGGAGGAAGGAATAAAGGGAAAAAGGGAAACATGGTTAAATAATTCCCAAGTCCTGTCTGCATCATGAATAGAAGAAATGGACATGAAAGGAGACAATTCTGAACTCCTTGTATTAGAAGTCAGAGAAGGCTCACCAAGACTCAGCCAGGACATGAGCCAAAAAACCTGCCTGGAATCCCTCCATCTCTGGTTTGATGGGGAAATCCTTGAAAGGGAGATGGTAGGTGATATTGTAGAGTGCAAAGCATATAGGACTTTTTCATCTAATGTCAAATGTCAGAGCAATCACTCAATGCTTCTGTTATTTTTGTTGTTACTAATTTCCTTGAACCTCAGCTTTTTTTTTTAAAGGGGATAATATTAATAATATTAATGAGATTATGTTTCTAATGAATTTGTCATTGATTGAACTGTGTCCCTCAAAAAATATGTGTCAACTTGGTTCGCTCATGATTCTTAGCCTTGTGTACTCTTCCTCCATTTTGTGATCTGATGTAACTATTCTGTGTCTTATAAATCCTCCACCCTATGATGTCAGTGATGTAGGATGCAATCTACAGAGTTAGGTTGTATCTTGAGTCAATCTTTCTTTGAAATGTAAAAGGGATTAAACAAGCAAGCAGAGATCATAGGGACCTGCTACCACCAAGAAGGGAGAGCTAGGAGAGGAGTGTGTCCTTTGGACCTGGGGTCCCTGTGCTGGGAACCTCCTAGAACCAGGAGACACAGAGAGAGAATGCTTTCCCCAAGGGCTAGTGCCTCAAATTCAGATTTCTAGACTCCTCAACTGCAAGAATAATAATTTTCTGTTAGTTTATTCCAGTCATTTGGGGTATTTCTGTAACAGCAACACTAGAGTACTAAGACAGCATTTCAATCCTTGTTTATATGTGCTAGTGACCATCATCAGTGATTTATTCTTGGGCATTCTCCTCTCTGCACATATGTCTTTATTTCATGATGGAAATGAGACTAAAATTAAGTCACAAACTGCTTTGGAGGACAGGGGAAAAGTTGTGGGTAGAACCAATGGAAAATGTGTAGGAGAAATAAAGCACGGGGGATCAAGCTGCTTCTAAGCCTAAAAAGAGTACAACACAAAATGTTAGACATATCCAGAGAGCATTCCTTAAGTTGGAGGTTCTTTTATTAGTATTTTATTGTGTTTTTGGTGTTTACACTGTTTGGATTCCCATTCAAAATTTTCTACAACAAATTGTTCAGTAACATTGGTTACATTCTTCATAATGTGTGAACATTCTCAATATTTCCATTCTGGTTGTTTTGTTAAATGGTGAAGTTCTTATGGGGGACAAATACCATATTTTCCAAAAATTCCTGCCCTGTTGTTACTGTCAAACATGGAATGCTATGGGCCAGATGACAGGTCTTTAGTTCTTCACTGTATCTTTTCAGTTGAGGTTCCAACTCTCCAATTATTTGTTCAAATAATTTCATGTTTTCATGAAAGTCATTTATGATTTAAGAAAGACTATATTTCAGAGACACTGAAGATGTTTCTGGTTGATAATGTCTACCCTATGATTTGACACATTTTGGATTTCTTAAGAGAAAAGAAAAAAAGTGTTGTACACTGAAAGTGTTTGTGGTCAAATCTGTTCCCCAAAATAACAAAAGCACCAAAATACATAGACCCTGGGTCTCAAAAGAGATCCTTTCTGTTTATTTGGGATGGTCCTTGAAACATGTACAGTTATTTAAACTCTAAGATTTAGTGTCCCATTCTATCAAATAAAGATGATATCGCTTACTGTATCCAATTGTTGGCATTATTCAATACAAGAACAGGCCAGAAAAGAAGTTCTCAATTAAAGACCACATGGTACACAACACACAGCACCCTGACCCCGTGACTGCACCAGGCATCTGCTCAACTGAAAAATTAAATTCAGACCAAGTCAGCTCTGATTCATTCCCCCTGGTAATGAATAATTTTTTTTTTCCCCCCCTAAACCAGAAAGATACCATCATTCACTTTTTTCAGAGAGATAATCTGAATATCTGGTCAAAACCTGTACCAGGAAGTGCATCCTACAGTTTATAAAAGATAAAAATACCTAAATAAGAAGACTCAGAAACATTAAAAAAAAATTCTAAAAACAAAAATATATTGGTTCCTATTAGATATCATTTTGTTCCCTCTTTAAATACATTTTATTGAAATATAATTTATGTCCAGTGAAATACACAAAACTAAAGTGACATGGGTCAATGCATTTTTTTTTCAGTGTTCCCTCCCCTCCCACCCCTGATAACCAACAAAGAAAATTTCCTTCCATATATAAACCTTTCTTCTACTTTTTACAGTAATGAACTAATACTGTATTTGTCCTTGTGTAATTGACTTATTTAACTCAGTGTAATGTCTTCCAAGACATTATATTATGTGGTGTTTTGCAGATTCTACATTACTCTTTAGTGTTGCATGGTATTCCATTGTGAGTATGTACCATAGTTTGGTTATCCATTCTTCTGTTGATGGGCACGTAGATTGTTTCCATCTTTTTGCTATTGTAAATAGTGCTGCGCTGAACATGGGTGTGCATATATCTGTTCTTGTCCTGGCTCTCACTTCTTTAGGATATATACCTAGTAATGGGATTGCTGGGTCAAGTAGTATTTCGAATTCCAGCTTTTTAAGGAATCACCATACTGCTTTTCACAGTCGTTGTATCATTTTACAGTCCCACCAGCAGTGTATGAGAGTCCCAATCTCTCCACATCTTCACCAGCATTTGTTATTTTCTGTCTTGTTGAACTTTGCCATGAGTGCTGGGGTGAGATGGTATCTCATTGTTGTTTTGATTTGTATCTCTCTGATGGCTAATGATTGTGAACATTTCTTCATGTATTTGCTGGCCATCTGAATATCTTCTTTGGTGGAGTATCTATTTATGTCTTCTGACCATTTTTTAATTGGATTGTTAATCTTTTTGTTGTTGAAGTGTTGGAGTTTTCTATAAATTTTAGAGGTAAGTCTCTTGTCAGATATGTCAGATATGAATATTTTTTCCCAATATTTTTTCCTTTTTTACTCTTTTGTGTAATTATTAGCAAGTATGAATTTGTTGCTATCATTTTGTTATGTGCTTTTTCATAGTGTTGCTGATTTCTTTGTTCCATGTAATTTTTTGTGCTGAACTCATTTTGTTTATCAATCGTATTTTCATTTCCTGCTTTGCTATTGTTTTGTTGTTGTTGTTGTTGTTTGCCGTCGAGTCGGCCCCGACTCATAGCGACCCCTCCTTGGGTTTCCGAGGCAGTATCACTACGGAAGTAGGAATGCCCAACCTTCCTTCCGAGGAGTGGCTGGTGGGTTTGAACCGCCAGCCTTCTGGTTAGCAGTCAAGTGCCTTAGCCACTATGCTACCAGAGCTCCTATTGTTTTAGTATTTGCTAAATATGTGTGCTGGTTCTCTTTTTTATTTAATATGAAGGTTTATCATTTTTCTTTGAGGTTACCCTGTGATTATAATTTTCTTCCCAAGTATAGAACAGTCTGTTCTATCTTGCAGTTGTCTTGACTTCCCTACCATCTAGAAGTTCTGTAATGACACAGTTTTTTCCCTCTGTTTGGTTTGTAGTTGTCCTCATTTGTCAATTGATGTCTCTGGTTCCCTGTTTACAATCTTGTAGGCTTACTTATTTTGGATACTTTCATAACTGGGTTGGTTTCTCGGTTATGTCATCATGTGTGTTAATGGTTAGTTGTTTGCTGCTGTTGGTTCTCTGTCCAAAGGACTCCCTTTAGCATCTCTTGTGAGGTTGGTCTGGTTTTAAGAAATTCCCTTAATTTCTGTTTATCTGGAAATGTCCTAATTTCACCATCATATTTGAGGGACAGTTTTGCTGGGTACATAATTCTTGGTTGGATATATTTTTTCTGTCAGGGCTTATTATGTATCATTGTAACTGGGATGAAGGAGACAGAACTTGAATGGAGCACTATTTCTCTGTCATTTAATTGAATTAAATAATCATCACAATTATGCACAACTGGCAATATCTCTCTTAGTGTATAGACTGGGAAACTAAACCATAGCGTTTAAGTAACATACAGTGAGACTTAGGCTCACTTACTTTGGACAAGTTGGTTGCTAGAAAAGGACCAATTGCTAGAAAAGAACATCATAATTGGTTAATTGGAGGGTCAGTGAAGGTGAGGTGAACCATTGGTAAGATGCACTGGCTGAAGCACTGGACTCAAAGATGGCCATGATCTTGAAGATGGTGCAGGACTGGGCAGTGTTTTACTCTATGATGCATAAAGCCACCATGAGTCAGAGCCCATTTGACAGCAACTAACAACAATACAACAACACTACTTATGTGGCCATGTTAGGATTTAACTTAGCATATGATCTTTATACTTTCCCACCCTGTCTTTAAACCTAATCTCTTTCTTATTCTTTCTTCCATCTGTCTTTTTCAACATGTGAAATTTAGGATTTCCTAAGCCTGATGGTATTATATGGGTTTGAAATTTGTGCCTCAGCTACTCTAGGAAGGATCATCTCAGTGAAGAACTGAGCCTCTGAGCAATGAGAGGTGCAGAGATGTTGAGGGAGCCATCTTTCTTTCCTATAGATGCAGAGTTTCATGTTCAGACAAAAGCAGAGATGGAAATAGTCATGAACCTTCAAGGATTTAGAAAGGGACACTAAGCCCCCCAGGTCAATAATTCTCAGGGAACATTTGGCAATGCCTGAAGACATTTTTGATTGTCCCAATGGCAGAGAGGAGGCTGCTATCTGGTATCTCAGGGAACATTTGACAATGCCTGAAGACATTTTTGATTGTCCCAATGGCAGAGAGGAGGCTGCTTCTTGTATCTACCAGAAGGTAGAGGCCAGGGGTGCTGCTAAGCATCCTACATTTCATGGAGCAGGTCCCTTAAACAAGAATAACCTGATTCAAAATGTCCATAGTGCTGAGGTTGAGAAGCCCTGCCCTGGACTGTAAACTTCTTGAAGAAAAGACTTAGATAAATAAAAGGCACTTAAATGTCTGTTACTAAATGAATGAGCAAATGAATCAACAAACAGATAAAAGAAAGAAAGAAGGAAGCGAGGGAGAGGAAGAAAGGAAATGGAGAAGGGAAGAAAGAAAGAAAATTGAACTAATGATCATGTAAGGAAATAAATATGACTGGTAGCATCAATGAGACATGTATGATGATCTTCAAATACATCTTGATCCATCGTTTTGTAAATAAAAAACGATATGTGCACTTATATACATGTAATGACTTATTCATTAACCCAATGAAACTTGAAATGAAGTATGTCGTTGTTGTTGTTAGGTGAAGTGGAATATACTTACAATTATCCCCACTCTCTCATCCCATCATGTTAGCATGTAAAGATTATAACTTTTTAAGTTAAGAACTATATATAATGATGTCCACCCTCTAAAGTGTCCACAAATGCTTATTTTATTGATTCCTTGAAACCCATGCCATTTACAGTGTACTTTTCCTTAGACTTTGCTTTCAAGAGAGAAACAGTTATAACATGGGTTCTGTTATAATTAATACAGACTTTACCATTGGATTCTCTGTCTTTACCTCTCCTTTAATTTTGTTTGGGCCAATGGCCACTGTAGACATTAGACAACCAAAAACACAAAGAAGGAGGAGAAGATAAAGTAGTTACAATTATCAGTCCTCTCTGCATATGTAAAACAATCTCCCAATAACCTCACTTCCTGGTATCACCAGTATTATTATAGTGCTGCTCTTGGAACTAAGTTTCATTACAATAAACCCATGGTTTCTCTAAGGCATTTTCCCATGAGAACATTTTAATTCATTTATTAATTGCAAATGCAGAACGACAGGTGTTTGAGTGGGTTGATGGTAGTGGTGCGTGTGTGTGTGTATGCACTGGGGCACATGCATGTGAATGTGTATGTGTTTTAAATTCTTCTATCTACCTCCCTGGCTCAACCTGTTCCAGCTGGTTAGCAACCCCAGCAACTGGTTCCCAGACAAGTCTGTGCCCGTGACTTGTCACGTGATGGGATGATCCTGTGGAGCCTGAGAGCTATGCAAGAAAATAACTTTGTAATCATCAGGTGCTAGGTTCTTGGCACCTGACCCTGGCTCTGGGATAGAGGTTGGCAACAGTCTCCTTCGAGACTGGGGTTACTTCTAACTATGATGGAAATGTTTTGATTTTATTTTTTACAGCCTTCACTTCATGCCCAGGAAGGTTAGGCCTCCAATGGCAGTGTTAGCAGCTTGCTAATGATTTTCAGATATACTTTCTAATTTAGAGATAACAGCTGGGAAGTGGTCCTTGGCCTTTTGGAGGAGCTGGGGTTTCAACAAAGTATCATTTAAACTGGAGAAGCAAAGATTTGAATATGGCTCCTCTTAGGAGGGAATTGGCATGGTCGAAAGTGCCAAGACTTTGGGGCTAGACTGAGACAAGCTTGCATCTAAGTCCTGTACTCAATTAGATATTAAGCAACTGAACTAAATACTTTGTAGTCTCACCAGGCCCATTTATATAATGGCAATAAAAATAGCTACCTTTGGAGACCATTGTGAAGATCAGCAGAACTATATATGAGCTTTTAGACATATAGTAGACACTCTGTTGTTGTTGTTGTTGTTGTTTGCCATTGAGTTGGCCCCGACTCATAGCGACCCCTCCTTGGGTTTCCGAGGCAGTATCACAACAGAAGTAGGATGGCCCAATCTTCCTCTAGTACTTATTAATACCTTAACTATTATTTTCCCATAAGCCCTACACCAACTATTGGGTTGTTTTCCTTTTTAGATCAGCTCTATAGTT
>NW_006921605.1:11396741-11407245 GCF_000298275.1 Orycteropus afer afer | reverse complement strand
ATACATAAATAATTAAAACAAAGCCATGCCATTGTGTTCTGAATTTCCCTTTCTTATCCAGTGCCGACCTATGAATATGACTCCCTATGGTTAATTATTTGGCTGTTTGTTTGCTCTACTTTGCTTAAATTAAAACGTAAATCCCTCAAGGGAAAGTGCTATGTGGTTTCCACTTTGTGGACTCATTCACCCCTTGACTGCATTCAAATGTAAACCAAACCCATTGCTGTCCAGTCGATTATGACAGATAGCAACCCTATGGAACAGAGCAGAACAGCCCCTCAGATTTCCAAGCTGTAATCTTGGAAGCAGACTGCCACATCTTTCAGCTGGTAGGTTTGAACTGCTGACCTTTCAATTAGCAGCCCAGTGCTTGACCACTGGGCCACCAGGGCTCTTGCATTAGGAATTATTAACATTTTCAGTAGTGTTCTTTGTCAAATTAGAGATATATTTTCCATGCACTATTGAAAGCTTAGAAAGCAATGTCATTCAGTATAATTAGGATTCTTTAAGTCACAGTACTGATAAGATCTAGAATGTTTAAATGAACACCTACTGTCTAGTAGTTAAGGTTTTACCCTGAATAGTGACCAAACTTGCAAAAATTATAATAAAGATAAAAGTTATAGAGACATTTTTTAATTTATCTTGTAGTGATGAAGTTTAATATGGTAATATTATATGCCTTGGTGTATTTGGCTGTTCAAATACTTGTTGCTAATTAAAATAAACATTAGATTCCTGAGGTTTACTGAAACTTTATTGCATTAAAAATAAAAAAAAGGCAACTGTATGTGTGAGAGAGAAAACGAGTAAGAGAGAGATAAAAGTTAATTAATAGAATTTGGCCTTCTTCCAGAGTATACTCTGTGAGTTTGAGGTATTTGAGATTGGGTAATTCAGGTTAGTTGGTATGTGAAAAACATCTGTCATGATGGGTCTTGCTATAAAACACGACTCATTGGGAAGGCAAGGCTGCATCTCCGACAACATCATTCAGACCTTCAAAAACATGCCACTTCCTGCACAATACCATTAAGTGTCTGGTCCTGATTAGGTGATATTTTGTATTGATTGTAAGACACTTCACTCTCTGAAGTTAGCTCGAAAAGCTGAATGGTTAGTGAAGTCGTTAGTTCCCCTTGGAGTTATTTATATCTCTGTTGGGAGTTAGTTTTTCTACCACTTTTTCCTAAATGGAGTTGGGAAAGTTTGATTGGGTTTGGAGTACCCTATCTGGTACTATTTATAATCTATTAGTCCCCATTTACAACAGGGCCTGGAACTAATTGCACATAAAAATTCCCAACTAGTTTTTGAGTTAAAATAGTTATTTTTATGGCTAAAGCCAGGTTTCCCAAAGGGTGTTCCATGAAATACTAGTACCATGAGATGCCCCTCAGAAAGGGGTTCATTGTTCAAATAAATTTGGGATAAAACAGTCCATTGATTCTTCCTCTTATTTACATATCACTAGACTTAAGGTCTACCATAGGATCACTGGGAATATGGTTTTCTATTGAAATACCTAGCATAATGATAAGCAAATGAAAGATGTAGAAAAAGATTGTTGAATAAATAAATACATGATTGAAGGCTCTAAAAGTCCTGCAATAAAGAAAGCCATTTAGTTGGCTCAACCAAACATTTTCCAAATTTTTATTAATCAAGGAAACTTTCCCTTTGCACAAAACTATTACCAATAGAAATCATCTTCCAAAGAATATGCCTTGGGACATGAGTCTGGACTATTAAACACACATGCATGTGTCTATGTGTGTGTGTCTATACATATATATTAGGAGCTCTGGTGGCGTAGTGCCTAAGTCACTTGACTGCTAACCAGAAGGCTGGTGGTTCAAACCCACCAGCCACTTCTCAGAAGGAAGGTTGGGCAATCTACTTCCATAGTGATACCACCTGGGAAACCCAAGGAGGGGTCTCTGTGAGTCAGGTCTGACTCGATGGCAGTGTGTATATATGTATCTCCCTGTGAAAACTGGAACTTCATGGGACTGACTTGTTTTTCTGGGTCTCACAATTTTTTGCCTTTGACAGGGTACAGTCTTACCACCTTTTCATCACTCTTTTTAATGGAAAATATTTTTGTTTTCTTTCTCTATTAGGTTTTGGCTTTGTACAGGTTCTACTTCTCCCAGATTTGACTCTGTGTGGATGTTTATGTATAAATTTATTGGAGACATGGTTGAGGAACTAAAATCAAAACCAAACCCATTGCCATCCAGTCGATCCTGAGTCATGGCAACCCCATAGATGTTCGAGTAGAACTGTGCTCCCTAGGATTTTGAATGGCTGTGATCTTTTGGAGGTAGATTGTTGGCCTTGTCTTCCTAGGTACCTCTGGGTAGATTCAAACTGCCCACCTTCCAGTTAGTAGCCAGTCACCTAACAGCCTATGTGACCCACTATGTTCTATATTGGGATATGTGAACGAACAAAACAGAATCTGTGCCAATTTTGATTTTACAGCCCACTAAGGGAAATATGACACACACGTATGTATAATATAGCTCAACATGTGCTAAGGATCATATGAGAAGTACAACTAAGTGCTAAGAGGCTATGAAATGAGAAATGGAAAGCAATCTTAGACATCCTGCTCATGACATAAAAGTGTGAGAGCTTTGCTTGTTTGTGTGATTCATGTGTGCTTACTGCTTACATTTAGCTTTTTATCTGTAAGATTTATGAAGAAGAGACCTACTCCTAGAGAAATTAAAGAGAAAGCCTAAGGTTGCTTCAATTTCTTCAACTTTTAATGGACTACTTTCAATGCACCCTTAGATATTTTCTATCTATCATGTTCATATTCTATAATATCAGTTCATATTCTTAAAAGAAATTTAATATAAGCTTTTATATCAAAAACACTAAACTTTTTGATTGCATTTCTTAGATAACAGTGGCACATTGTCAATGAATTCAGCAAATGAAATCTCAAGAAAAGAAGATACAAATCAATTCTACTGAAGAAGATGCTATATAGCTTTCTCCAAAAGGCAATATATTGGTTTTATGTGTTTTCATTTGTGACAACTTTTTCACATTTTAATTGTCATAAAATTAGTAATAATAATCATAATACTAATAATAGCTCTAATAGTAGGTGTAAGTTTTTTAGCATAAACTGTAGGTCAGGCAGCATCTCTATTTTAGTGAGAAATCAAACAAGGCTCAAAAATAGTTAAGAAATTTGCTCAATATTGTGCACCTAATAAGAACTGGTGCCACATTTGAATACAGATTGTCTAACTCCATTCTTTTTGTTGTTGTTGTTGTTAATAATTTTTTTTTTAGTATTTTACTTATTTGTGTTGCCAATGTACACAACCAAACATGCATCCATTCACTATCTCTACATGAACTGTTGAATAATATTGGTTACATCCTTCACCTTATATCACCATATCGTTTCATCACTGTTCATTTAGGCTCTCTGCCCCTTCAAGTTCTATTCTTTGTTTTAGATTAACTATTGTTGCTTTAAAGTTATTAACCAGGCTAAGCTGTTTAGTTGAACGATGGCTTCATGGGATAGCTTCAGTTTAAGGTTTAAAGATTAATTCCAGGCATTAGATTTGAGGATTCCCCCAGTATCAATGGATCCAGTAAGTCTAGGTTCCATATAAGTTTGATTTTCTGTTCCATTCTAGGGGATGTATAACTCTATTCTATTGTTCATTCAGCATAACTTTTTTTAAAGGCATATATGTGCAAGATATGTGTTTCTTACTCTCATGGAACACAATCCCTATTTTTAAAAAGTTACCTAGTTAAATATCTCATGAAGATGATAAGACAAAGTTAAGTACTAAAGTGATGAGCACCCTATATTGGGTAGGCATGGAAGACCTGAAAAGTGAAGAGGTAATATTTGAGTTGGATGATAAGAAGGAGTGAGTCATACAAAGTTCTGAGAAAAATAGTGTTTCAGTAGAGGAAGCTACAAATGCAACATCCTGGGGCAGGAATAGGATGGATGAGAATGGAATGAAGACTAAAGGGAGAATTTAGCACGAGTTGAGTAAAATCAGAAAGCTGGTCAGAGAGTAGACCTTATAGGACTGGTTGGTCATAATGAAGAGACTGGATTTTATTTTAGATGAACCAGGGAGCTATTAGAGAATTTTAAGCATGGGTGATATGATTTGATTCACATTTTTTCAGAGATCATATCTACTCTAGAAATTACACGGTGGTTGGGAGAATAGGAGGACAGGTGGTTGGGCGTACAGAGCTCTGGTGGTGCAATGCCTAAGGCATTTGGCTGCTAACCAGAAGGTTGGTGGTTCAAATACACCAGCCACTCCTCAGAAGGAAGATGAGGCAATCTACTTCAGAAAAGATTTACTCCCTCAGAAATCCAATGGGGGTCACTATGAGATGGAATCAACTTGATGGCAGTGAGTTTGGTCTTTTGTTTTGGGAATATAGGCAGGAGTTGAAACCAAGGGCCAATTTACAAAGTTGTTGCAATAGTGTAAGTCAGCACTGACCAATGGAAATACAGTGCACACCACGTATGTAATTTTCAATTTTCTAGTAGCTACATTAAAAATATGGGAGTTCTGGTAGCATAGTGCCTAAGGCACTTGACTGCTAACCAGAGGCTGGCAGTTCAAAACCATCAGCCACTCCTCAGAAGGAAGGTTAGGCAATCTACTTCTGTAGTGATACCACCTCGAAACCCAAGGAGGGGTCGCTATGAGTCGGGTCCGACTCGATGGCACACAACAACAACAGCAACAACAACATGTGCTCTGGTGGCACAGTGTGTAAGAGGTTTGGCTGCTAACCAGAAGGTCAGTGGTTCAAACCCACCAGCTGTTGCGTGGGAGGAAAATGAGGCAATCTACTTCTGTAAAGATTTACAGCCTTAGAAACCCAACAGGATCACAGTGAGTCAGAATCAACTCAGTGGCAGTGAGTTTGGTTTGGTTTTAGGTGCATTAAAACCATAAGAGAACTGGTGGTGCAATGGCTAGGCACTGGGCTTCTAACCAAAATGCCAGTGATTTGAATCCACCAGCAGCTCCACAGGTGAAAAGACCTGACATCTGCTCCCATAGATTACAGCTTGGGAAACCCTATGCAACAATTCTGCTCAGTCACACATGGTTGCTATGAGTCAGACTGAACTCAACAGCACCCAACAAAAAAAACACAATAAAAATAATTAGAAGAAACAAATGAAATTATTTTTATTAATAGATTTGAGTTTAAATATCTAAAATATTATCATTTCAACACATAATTGATCTATAAAATTATTAACAAGATATTTTACATCATTTTTTGGTACCAAATATTTGACATTATGTGTTCATTTTATACTTACAACACTCCCTTCAGACTAGGCACAGTTCAAGTGCTCAGTAGCCACACATGGCTTGTTGCTACTGTAGTGAACAGGCAAGCATAATGGTGAGCATTAATGGTAACTTGATTAGAATGAATGGAATGGAAATGGAGCAAAGTGGCTTCATTGGGCATATAACTTAGAATTAATGAGACTTACAGAGGAATCCAGGGTGACATTCAGGCTTTTAGCATATGGTGTTAGGTTTTATTAACTGTGATGGTTAAACTGCTGCTTTGCAAGGAACATGTTTAAAAGAAGAATCAAAATGCCAGTCTTAGACATGATTATTGTCTTTTCTGACCCATCATTGTGTTAATACTGCCTACCACATAATATGTTTTTCGTTGTGTAGTTTATAGACCCCTGAGTCAATCATAAGAATGTTTATAAAAATGCACACTCTAATGCCCCACAAGAGTTCCAGTGAATTAAAACATCAGAGTTTTTCTAACATTAATGGCATAGTCATTTTGAAGTGGTGTGTTCACACTGGATCTCAGTGACTTGCACTTGAAGGATTTACTGTTCTATTGTGTGTATGTACCATAGTTTAGTTACCCGTTCCTCAGTTGATGGACACCTAGGTTGTTTCCATCTTGTGTCTATTGTAAATAGTACTGCAATGAACGAAGGATTGATTGTTACATTTTCAAGAATGTTGAGGGCAAGTTTCTGTAGCTTGAAATTCACCATGATATGCATATTTACACCAGGGAAATGGGCAAAAGCTACAAATCACAGATGTTTCACATACCCCACACCCAGTGAAAACAGGATGTAATTCAGTTTCAGGCACATGCAGACAAGGGGAGGAGAAACTAAGAATATGAGGAAAACGCCCCTTTAAGTGCACATTAAACACGCCTAATGCTGCATCAGCTATAGCAAAATCTAAACAACAACAACAACAATGTACATCATTCACTTTTAGAAATAGAGAGAGCATTTGAAATAATATTATGCAATGGGGCTGAAGACTTTGGAACCCAAATTTTAAAATGGAGAGAAATACAATTAAGGAGGTAGAATTGCATGGAGATGGATCTGAGATTCATTGTAAGAATCTCAGAGTGCTACAGGAGCCATCTAAAACCCTTGTTGGTGACAAGAAAACAGGTCAAATAATTACAGACTTTATTGGAAAAATATAAATCTGCATGGTGAAATTTAAGGGTAATCATTTAACAACGAAAAATAAAAAAGGGAGCATGATTTTAAAAAAGTGGGGGGGGGATAATGAACTAAAATAATACATTTAATCTGCAAAATATAGGAAAGGAATGGGCAAAAAATTGAGTAGAAAATATAAAATAAGGGGATAGAAAATAATTCATAGCATTGTTAGTCACAATAAATTTAAATAGATTACATGTGTACATTAAAGTTATGAGAACCTCAGGCTGATCTTTTCTTTTTAATCTTCTAAACTTGTTTAGGGAAAAGAAAAACACACTTTCTATATAATGATAGAAAAAATGTTTAGAATAATAGATGAAGGAGATATAGTAGGTAAATACTAAGCAAAAACTAAAAGTGAATGTGAATAACATGATTAAGATATAAAGAAATTTTTTTACCATTAATATCTCAATGATAATTACTATACCAAAAATTATAAATCAAAAAGTGTTATGCATCCAACAAAGTAGAAAAGAAAATGAAATATCTAGAATTAAATGCAGAGAATTTTTTTTTTTTTATTAGGATTTGGGTGAAGATTTACAGAGTAAATTCACTTTTCATACAGCAGTTCACATATACTTTGTCTCATGTCATTGACCAAAATTTACAATGCAGCAGCTCCCCTCCCACTTCCTCCCCATAGTTACCTCCTCCCAGTGTCCATCCCTTCATACTCTTCTGCACCCTGAGCTAACTCCCTGTGCATAAGCAGCCCTTCCTTCTCCCATGATTGTTCTCTCCAGGGCGTGTGTCTACTTGAGGTAAATGTTTAACTCACATGCCTGTACTTTGTTTGGCTGGAAACCACAGTTGTGGGTTCAATTCCCGACCTGAAGGGCAACTAGGGGCCATAGTCTCAGTGGTTACACCAGGCTCCATTGGACCAGCAAACCTGGTCCCCACCTTCTTTTTTTTTTTCACCTCCAAACGATTTTGAGTTTTGTACCACATTGTTCTCCCTCTTTATGTAGGATCTCCTACATCCCTTCCAAGTGGATGGCAGTGGTAGCTGGGCACCATCTAGTTCTTCTGGTCTCATAGTTGTATAGGTTGCAGATCGGATGGTGTACCAGTCGCTAGGACTGATTGTTTCCATTAATTTTGGTTTTCTTCTTTCTTCTTGACGAGGAGAGACCTGTTGTTGCATCTAGATGGCAGCTTCCTAGCTTTTAAGGTCCCAGTCGCTACTCGCCAAAGTAGTAGGTGGAACAATGTTTTGTATAGTATGTTATGCCAATTGAGCTTATGTCCCCTGCGACTATGGTCCCAAGCCCACAGGATCAACTACTCGGTCCCTCTGGGTAGCTGGCTGTGACCAAGTAATAACCATAACCTTGCCCCTTGTCAGCTCTACTATACACCTGGGAATTCTGATCATTCACATGAACTTATAGGCCCATTGTCAAATGCAGAGAATTTTAAACCAGTTCTCTAAAAAGTGATCTGATGGGCAAGAAATCAATAACACGATTTGAAAAGTCAGGATTAACAAGCCTGTGCTTATTAATTATGATTCTGTGCAATCAGAATACAAAAAGGAATGAACATTTTTTAAGCATACATAGAACATTTACTAAATGAACTGATCACTAGGCCAAAGAGGAAATCAACACATTTTTCAAATTTCTTAAAACTATGTTCTTTGGCCACAGTGAAATAGAAGTTAAAGTCATTAACTAGAAGTTAAAAGTCATTAAAGAGAAGTTAAAGTCATATGGCTTAAAACCCAGTTGTTTAGAAAGTAAAAGTCAGTCTTCTACATAAATCATGAACTACAGAAGACAGCATGATAGATGTTGCAAAAGGCCTAACTCTGAATAATTAAAATACTACAAATCAAAACCAGGTATCAGAGTGGAGACAAATGACTCCCTTTCCTTCTTGGAAATCACCCCAAATCAAGAATGAGGAAAAAAAATGCAGACATCAACTTGAACAAAACAAAGAGGTGTGTATAACCTCAAGCCACAAGAAGTATTGAAGGGCTGCCAGCCGCACTGACAATCTAGGAAGCTGAGAAGGGTCTGAGAGAATATTCCTGAGTGTCTGTTGTCTCTGATCAAGCCAGCAGGACAGTTTTCCTAAGAAAATGGGCACCCTCGAAGGGAGAAACCACAATCTGCTGTTTGGAGCAATTAGGAAGGCACAGATGGATTTGCAATGGGAACATTTTTGGATTCTGTGTGGCAAGATAGAATGAGAGGGGTAAAGAATAAATGGGGGATCCAGAAGGTATAACCCGTATTTGTAGAAAGGAAGTCAGTAAATGAGGGAAGATAGGAGAGTCTTGAAATTGTGGCCAGCCTTGCACCTATCATTCTCTGTGCTCTCACTGTTTTTTGTTTTTTGTTTTTTTCTCTCTCTGTCTCTCCCTCTCTCTCTCTTACACACATGCACACACACATGAATTAACATCAGTAGCTTCACCATAAATCAGTGAATGTCCTTTTCTCAAGAGAACACTGGCCTGGCTATCTTTTATTGCCTCCATACTCATCCTGAAATAAGTGATCCACAGACAATCTATTATATACACAAATAATAAATAATACAAAAGCAAGCAACATTTCCGTGTATGTAAAGAAACTACAAAAGCCAGACAGACAGATAGACAGACCAGATCAACAATTGGCAAATAAAGAATTCTCAACAGAAAAAAATGTTGCCACCAAGAAAAATACCCACTGCCATCAAGTAGGTTGAAACTCCTAATGACCCTTATTGGTTTCCAAGACTGTAAATCTCTACAGAAGTCAGTTGCCTCATCTTCCTCCTATGGAGTAGCTGGAGGTTTGAACCACTGACCTTCTGTTTAGCAGCCTGTGCCTTCCACTATGCCTACAAGCTCCTTACCAAGGAAAAAAGTGTCTCAAAATGTCATCTTACAGAAAATGAAACAACCAAAGACAGCAAAAATACAAGCTTCCATGTGTTAAATAGAAAGAGAAGAGAGATGAACTATGAACTGTTGCTGTTGTTATGTGCCGTCAAGTTGGACTCAACTCATAGTGACCCTTCCTTTGGTTTCTGAGGGGTATCACTACAGTAGATTGCCCAACCTTCCTTCCAAGGAGTGGCTGGTGGGTTTGAACTTCCAGCCTTCTGGTTAGCAGTCAAGTCCCTTAGGCACTATGCTACCAGAACTCCGGGACGATGAGTTAGCAGGAAAGGAATTTTAAAGCCAGGAAGCATGCAGATTCCATGGGAAGCAATGGAAAGGAGAATGACCGCTGCTGAAAAGACAGTGAATGAATGGCGTGAAGGGAAAAATGGCAAAAGTAAGCAAATCGAAACGGAAATGGACAAAGTTAAAAAGAATAAGAAATATCATACCTTTGCAGAACAGGGGGATGGAAATCAACTTCTGCACGGTTCTTCATACCTGCCACGGGGAACTAAACAAAGAGCGTGCAAGGTATGTTCACATAGATCATGTTTCCCCCCAGAAAGAAGTATGAATCCTTAGTTTGGAAGAATACACCAAAACCTTTGAACATACAGCACAGGAACACTAATACATAACTAATAAAAGGGTTGGACTTCGGAAAGAAAGAAAGATATTTCAGTCAGCCAATCAAACCAATCAAGTCACTTACATGCCAGAAAAGGTCAGATTTCCTTCAGCAATATTCCACACTGGAAGAGTAAAGAAGGCATATAAAATCCTCAAGAGTTGAAAACATAACCTGAGGATTTTTTTCTTGAGTAATGACTGTTGTTTGATAGAAAACAAATGCACAAATAATGCCAAATGTGGAAGAACTCAGGTGAGACAATAGCCTTGAATTATTCTTAAAGAAGTGGTGAGAGACAGACCTTAACCAAGAGTGAAGGGAAAAATGCTGACAAAAGGATTAACCATGAAAATTGACCCCTTTTAACTCTGGGCTTAAAGAATAGAATATAATGTAAGATACAGAATATGAATGTTTTATA
>NW_006921605.1:11389110-11396611 GCF_000298275.1 Orycteropus afer afer | reverse complement strand
GAAGATGGTGCAATCTACTTCCATGAAGATTTACTGCCTCAGAAATGCAATGCGGGTCACTGTGAGTCAGAACTGACTTGATGGTAGTGACTTTGGTTTTGGGTTTTTTCTTTTTATATGTGTGCTATATATAACAAAAAACCACATGCACTGCCATTGAGTCATATCCAACTCATGGTGACCCCTCCTTGGATTTCTGAGGTGGTGTCACTACGGAAGTAGATTGCCCAACCTTCCTTCTGAGGAGTGGCTGGTGGGTTGGAACTGCCTGCCTTCTGGTTAGTGGTCCAATGCCTTAGGCACTACGCCACCAGAGATATACTATAACATATATGATATATATGTATGTTGTTGATGTTGTAGTTGAGTCGATTCCAACTCACAGCAACCCTGTTAACAAAAGAATGAAACATTACCTGCGCCATCATCCCAATGGCCGCTATGCTTGAGCCCATCATCACAGCCACTGTATCAGCTCAGCTTAGTCCCCTTTTTTGCTGACCCTCTACTTTATCAAGCATTATATCCTTCTCCAGTGGTTGGTTCCTTTTGACAACATGACGAAATTACATAAGATGAACTCTGCACATTCTCACTTCTAATGAGCATTCTGTTTGCATTTCCTCCAAGACAGATTTGTTCATGGTCTAGCAGTCCATGATATATTCAATATGCTTTGCCAAACACCACAATACAAATGCATCAATTATTCTACTCACTGCCGTCGAGTCAGATCCGACTCATAGAGACCCGTCTTTGAGTTTCTGAGGTGGTATCACTATGGAAGTAGATTGCCCAACCCTCCTTCCAAGGAGTGGCTAGTGGGTTTGAGCCTCCAACCTTCTGATGAGCAGTCAAATGCCTTAGACACTATGCCACCAGAGCTCCCAATTATTCTACAGTCTTCCTTATTCATTGTTCAACTTTTACATGGATATGAGGTTATTGAAAATGCCATGGTTTTGGTCAGGCACACGATAGTCTTTAAACAACTTTGTTCTTAAACACTATAAAGTGGTGTTTTGTAGCAGATTTGCCCAATGCAATAATAAATCATGTGATTTCTAGACTGCTGCTACCATGGGTGCTGACTGTGGGTCCAAGTAAAATAAAATCCTTCACAACTTCAATTTTTTTCCCCATTTATCATGCTGTTGATTACTGGTCCAGTTGTGAGAATTTTTGTTTTCTTTATGTTCTGTTGTAATCCATATTGAAAGCTATACTCTTTCATCTTCATCAATACGAGCTTCAAGTCTTCTTCACTTTCAGCAAGCAAGGTAGTGTTATCTGTGTATAACAGGCTGTTAATGAGTCCTCCTCCAATCCTGATGCCAAGTTCTTCTTCACACAGCCCAGCTTCTCAGATTATTTCCTCAGCATACAGTTTGAATAAGCATGGTGAAAGGATACAACCTTGATGAATACCTCTTCCGATTTTAAACCATACAATATCCCTCTATTCTGCTCAAGTGACTGCCTCTTGGTCTATGTACTGGTTCTTTGTGAGCACAAATAAGTTTTCTGGAATTCTCATTCCTCACAATGTTATCCAAAATTTGTTATGATCCACACAATTGAATTTCTTTGCAGAGTCAATAAAACACAGGTAGATATCTTTCTAGTCTTCTCTGTTTCAGCCAAGATCCATCTGACATCAGGAATAATATTCCTTGATTCATGTCCTCTTCTGAATCTGGCTTGAATTTCTGGAAGTCCCCTGTTGATATATTGCAACAACCATTTTTGAATAATCTTCAGCAAAATTTTACTTGTATTTGATATCAATGATTTTGTTTGATAATTTCCACATTCTGTTGATCACCTTTCTTTGGAATGGACACAAATATGGACCTCTTTCAGTCAGTTGGCCAGGTAACTATTTTCCAAATTTATTGGCATAAAGGAGTGAGCAGCTCCAGTACCGCAATCATTTGTTGAAATATCTCATTGGGTATTTCACAAATTCCAGGAGTCTATTTTTTGCCAGTTCCTTCAATGCATCTTGGACTTTTTTCCTTCAATACCATCAGTCCTTGATCATATGCTACCTCCTGAAATGTTTGAATGTCAACCAATTCTTTAGGGTAGAGTGACTCTGTGTATTTCTTCCATATTCTTTTGATGCTTTCTGCATCATTCAATATTTTGCCCACAGAATCCCTCAATATTGTAACTTGAGGCTTGAATTTTTTCTTCACTTCTTTCTGCTTGAGAAATGTTGTCTGTGTTCTTCCTTTTTTATTTTCTAATTCCAGGTCTTTGCACATTTCATTATAATACTTTACTTTGTCTTCTCAAGCTAGCCTTCAAAGTCATCTATTCAGCACTTGTATTTCATCATTTCTTCCATTCACTTTACCTATTGTCCATTCAAGAGCAAGTTTCAGAGTCTCTTTGGACATCCATCTTGATCTTTCCTTTCTTTCTTGTCTTTTTAATGATCTTTTGCTTTCTTCATGTATGATGTTCTTGGTGTCATTCCACAGCTCGTCTGGTCTTCAGTCATTGGTGTTCATTGTATCAGATCTGTCTTCATATGGTCTCCAAATTCAGGTGGGATATGCTCAAGATTGTATTTTGGCTCTCATAGACTTGTTTCAGTTTTTTTCAGCTCAAACTTACACTTGCATATGAGCAATTGATTTCTGTTTCACAGTTGACTCTGGCCTTTTCTGACTGATTATATTGAGCTTCTTCATCTTCTCTATCTACAGATGTGGTCAATTTGATTCCTGTGCCAATTTCATCAGGCAAAGTCTATGTGTAAATTCACCATTTATGTTGTTGAAAAAAGATATTTTCAGTAAACAAGTCAGTCTTGCAAAATTCTGTGATGTGATCTCTGGCATCATTTCAATCACCAAGGCCTATTTTCCAACTACTTACGTTTCTTTGTTTCTAACTTTAACATTCCAATTGACACTAATTATCAATACATCTTGTTTGCAATTTTGGTCAATTTCAGGCTTCAGAAGTTCGTAAAAATCTTCAATTTCTTCATGTTTGGCTTTAGTGGTTGGTGCGTAAATTTGAGTAATAGTAGTATTAACTGGTCTTCCTTGTAGGTGTATGGATATTATCCTATCACTGACAGCATTGTTCTTCAGAAAAGGTCTTAAAGTGTTCTTTTTAAGGATGAATGTTACACCATTCCTCTTCAATTTGTCTTTTGCAGCATAGTAGACCATATGATTGTCTGATTGAAAATGGCCAGTACCTATCCATTTCAGGTTTGTAATACTTAGGATATTGATCTTTATGTGTTCCATTCCACTTTTGACACCTTCCAATTTTCCTAGATTCCTACTTGGTACTTTTCATACTCCAATTATTAATGGATATTTTCAGCTGTTTCTTCCCATTTTGATTTGTGCCACATCAACAAATGAAGGTCCCAATCCATCCATGCCATTAGCTTGACTCTACTTTGAAGAAGCAGCTCTTCCTTAATTGTATCTTGAGTGCCTTCCAACTTGAGGGGCTCATCTTCCGGGACTGTATCAGACAGTGTTCCCCTGCTATCCATAAAGTTTTCCATGGCTGATGTTTTTCGGACGTGAACCTGGCAACATCCTTCTTCTAAGTCTGTCTTTGTCTGGAAGCTCCACTGAAACGTGTCCACCTTGGATGACCTTGCTGGTATTTGAAATACCAGTGGCATAGCCTCCAGCATCACAGCAACACACACGCCACCATAGTCTGAAAACTGACAAACAAGTGGTAGATCTATCTGTGTGTGTGTGTACATATATATATATATATATATATATATACGATCATGACAACTAATAAATAATATGTCTAACAATCACAATTTGGATAGGTAATATGGTGAGAAGTTATGATACTGTAATATGCTGATCTTTCATAGATGAAGTTGAAAATATTTAATTTACATTATGTAAAACAGGGATATGAAATTATATTGTATAAGTTCAAATATTAAAGCATAAAATAATTTAATTAATCACATGCTGGTAGTGAAGCAGAGGATGGAAAAACAGGTGACATGGAAGGAAGAGTCAAAATTTTTCAGTTGCTCAGTTGATAGACACTTTTTAGAAGGGGGGGTGGAGATTATATTTAAGTTCTGGTTACAAAAGAAATCACTAGAATGAAAAGCAGTAAGTAAAACTTGCAAATTATCAGAAGGAACACAATTAAGGGAAAGAATAGATAGTATTATAAAAATAAAGAATAAAAAAAGCAACAATAACAAAAATAGAAAGCATAGCATAAATTATTGCTTATACATTTAGACTTTATCAGTATATGGAAATGGTATAAAAATGTTGAGGGTTAAAGGAAAACATTTTCCAGATTGGGTTAAAACTCTCTGCTGCTCGAATCTATATGGACTGCAACTGTACAGTATGTAACAATGACACCGAAACAAAGTGACCTGTAGGAAGTGGACAAGGACTTGAGACAGGCAGCTGAAGATAAAAATACAAACCAAGAAATGATAAACAAATGGATAACCAGAGGTGTTAGGAGTTCTATTCATAATAGAGAGGAATTCTGGTGGCATAGTGTGTAAGGCATTTGGCTGTTAGCCAGAAGGTCGGCAGTTCAAACCCTTCAGCTGCTCTGTGGGACGAAGATGAGGCAATCTACTTCTGTAAAGATTTACAGCCTTGGAAACCCAATGGGGGTCACTATGAAACAGAATTGACTCAATGGCAGTGGGTATTGTTATTGCGTACTCTTAATAGAAGAGAGTTGAATTCAGAGCAAAAACATAAAAGAGACCATAAGTGGAACATGATAATTCTTAACCCATAATGAATATCTAATAGGTAGGAATAACTACCAATCCCAAACATACTGACAAAATTCTTAAGATGAAAACTATAAGAAACAGAAAAATTCTATAGGAATCCCATAGTAATAGATTCTAATTTATCTCATTTTCCCTATGATAGATAAAGTGAACTCTAACTATAAAAATTTAAAACCTTTGAAGTAATTAATAAGGTAGATCTAATATCTTGTGTAGGAGCTCTGGGAGCACAGTACCCAAGGCAGTTGACTGCTAACCAGAAGGATGGCAGTTCAAACCCACCAGCCACTCCTCGGAAGGAAGGTTGGACAATCTACTTCCATAGTGATACTGCCTCAGAAACCCTAGGAAAGGTCACTATGAGTCAGGTCCAATTTGATGGCCCATAACAACAACAACAATATCCTGTGTGTGTGCACACACACAGATTCAGAACAAAGAGAATAAGCTTTTACAAGGACCCATACAACATCTACAACAGACCATAGAGCAACTGACAATAAAATATTAATAAATCCCAAGAAAGCAGAGAGCATGTAGAAAACATTTGTTCATCAAAATAAAAGAAGATATGGTAACAAAATTAAGGGAAAAACTAGGAAATGAAAATAAATCTTTACACATCTGATGGCAAAAAGTGAAAATAAAGGCCAAAATTGTATAAAAGATATTAATTACATAAAAATTTGAGATTCAGTAAAAGTGTTTTTAAAAAATCACATGGAAAAATGAATAATAGCAATAACAAAGTGAGCACCCTATTCAAAACATAAGAAGTGGAATAAAAAAGTGAATCTAGATAAAACCAGGAAAAAGGGATTCCAAAAGTGAAAGTTGATATGAATGGGTCAGATAAGGTAAAAATAGAAATAAGTGTAATAATGAAAGTAATAAAAGTCCTTTAGATCTTGTTGTTGTCACTAGATGCCCTGGATTCTTTTTACTCGTAGCAACCCTATGTGACAGGGTAGAACTTCCCCATAGAGTTCTCTAGGCTATAATCTATGGAAGCGGATCAGCAGGTCTCTTGCCCAAAGACACACTGAGTAGTTTTGAACTTGTATCCTTTCAATTGCAGCTGAGAACTTAATTAAATGTTGCACTACCAGGACTCTTTATTTTGATGTTTCAATCATAAGTATCAAGAAAATGAAAAGCTGTTTCTTTTTTTTAATGCATTTTATTGAAACATAATTTATATACAGTGAAATACACAAAACTAAAATGACATGGGTAAATGCTTTTTTTTTCCCAGTGTTCCCTCCCCTCCCCTCCCATCCCTGTCAACCAACAAAGTTTCCCTCCATATATAAACCTTTCCTTGATCCTCCACAACAACGAACTAATACTATGTTTGTTCTGTGATTGACTTATTTCACTCAGCATAATGTCTTCCAAGTTCATCCATATTATGCAGTGTTTTGCAGACTCTACAGTATTCTTTAATGCTGGATAGCATTCCATTGTGTGTATGTACCATAGTTTGGTCATCCACTCTTTCACTGATGGGCACATAGGTTTTTTCCATATTATTGGTATTGTAAACAGTACTGTGATGAACATGGGTGTGTACGTACCTGTTCCTGTCCTGGCTCTCACCTCTCTAGGATATATACCTAGAAATGGGATTGCTGGGTCAAATAGTATCTCCAATTCCAGCTTTCTAAGGAACTGCCATATTGCTTTTCATAGTGGTGTATCACTTCACAGACCCACCAGCAGTGTATGGCAGTCCCAATCTCTCCACATCCCTGCCAGCATTTGTTATTTTCTGCCTCATTGAATGTTGTTATCAGTGCTGGAGTGGGATGGTATCTCATTGTTGTTTTGATTTGCATCTCTCTGATGGCCAATGACTGTAAGCATATCTTCATGTATTAGCTGGCCACCTGAATATCCTCCTTGGTGAAGTGTCTTCATGTATTCTGCCCATTTTTCAATTGGATTGTTACTTCCTTTGCTGGTGAGGTTCTGGAGTTTTCTATAAATCTTAGAGATAAGTCCCTTGCCAGATATGTAATTATCAGCAAATATGAATTTGTTGCTGTCATTTTTGTTATGTGCTTTCTCATGGTGTCGATTTCTTTGTTCCCTACAATTTCCTATGCGGAGCTCGTTTTGCTTGTGAATCATACTATTACTTCCTTCACTGCTATTGTTTCAGTATTTGCTAAATATTTGTACTGGTCCTCTTTTTTATTTTGATGTGAAGGTTTTTTTCTTTGAGGTTACCTTGTGATTTATAATTTTCTTCCCAAGTTTAGAATAGTCCGTTCTATCTTGTAGTTGTCTTGACTGCTCTACCATCTAGAAGTTCTGTAACTATGCAGTTTTTTCCCTCTTTTTGGTTTGTAGTTGTGCTCATTTGTCAAATGATGTCTCTGGTTCCCTGTTTACAATCTTGTAGGCTTATTTAATTTGGATAATTACATAGTTGGGTTGGTTTCTGGTTATGCCATCATGTGTGTTAATGGTCAATTGTTTGCTGTTGTTGCTTCTCTGCCCAAAAGACTCCCTTTAGCATCTCTTGTAAGGTTGGTCTGTTTTTAACAAATTCCCTTAACTTCTGTTTACCTGGAAATGTCCTAATTTCACCATCATATTTGAGGGACAATTTTGCTGGGTACATAATTCTTTCTCTTGTTACCCTCCCGAGAGGGACCGGGTCTCCGGGAGCAAGGTAAGCACGGGCGGGCTTGTGCTTAGTCCCCGGGA
>NW_006921605.1:11380764-11384880 GCF_000298275.1 Orycteropus afer afer | reverse complement strand
ATATTCTCATCTTTCATCATACCAGGAAAATTCTCTTCCAACAAATCTTCAACAATTTTCTCTGTGGTTTTATTTGTCTCTTCCTGTTCTGGAATTCTGATTACACATAGCTTATTCTTTTTGATGGTATCCCACATGAACCTTAGACTTTCTTCATTTTGTTTTGATCTTTTTTTCTGATTGATCCCTTTCCAAAGGAGTATTCAGGTATTTGCCTTCAATCTCACTAATTCAGTCTTCCATTGATTCAGTTCTACTCCTTTGCCCATTTGATGTGTTATCTATTTCTGAAAATTTAGTATTAATCTTCTGGATTTCTATGTGTAGATTTTGTATCATCTCTAATTTTTCATTTATTTTGTCATTTTGTTCTTTTACTGTCTTTTGAAATTGTTCTTTGGTTTTCTCTGTGTTTTCCTCAATTTTGTCAGTGTTTTCCTTGACCTGCCTCTCAATTCATTGAAGATACCAAATATAATTCTTTTGAGTTCCTTATCAGGGAATTCAAATGCTGTATCTTCCTCAAGGATGTGTTTTGGGTCTGTATCCTGGTCCTTTTTTCTCCTGGTTTATCTTGCTTCTTTGTGTGGACTGTGATGCTCTGTTGTCTCTGAGGCATTGTGACATTTTTGTGTTTATATTAATTGGTGATTGTATGTTGGAGTGACTTGCCCACGATTTTTGTTTTCTTTGCATGTTGTCTAGGTAAGCAGGATACTGTGCTGTGCTCCTCTATTTGCTAGTTGACAGCACTCATACACTCATCACCTGTCTCCTTTTATGTTGTCATCCTTTCATATATCCCTGCCATCCTTGGAAAACAGAGCCTATTCTTAGGTCCTTGGAATCCAAATGAGAATGCTGTCACTTTAAAATCCAAAAAGGCTACCACTTGTACAGATTCAAAATTGCTGCACCCTCGATCATTTTAAATATCCAAAATGGCCACCACTTATAAACATTCAAAATGGCTGTGCCCTCAGTCACTTTAAATATCCAAAATGGCCCCCACTTTTAAACATTCAAAATGGCTGTGTCCTTGGTCACTTTAAATGTCCAGAATGGCTGCTGCATATAAACAATCAAAATAGCTGCACCCTCTGGACAATGGAAAGTCAACATCTCAGGTTGTCTCCCTCCTTGCTGTTTCCCTTACTAGTCATAGGCCACCAGCGCAGTCATCCCTGCAGCCCTTGGTGACCAGAGCTGATGTTTAGGTCAATTCTCAGGTCCCAACATCACTTGGAAATATTCAGGCTATTGGTCCCATCAGAGTAGCTTACAGTCCACAGCTCCAACTGTCTCTGTACTCACTGTTTTTGTTCAGGCTTTTACAATAGTTGGTGCTTTATCCACTTCTGTGTAGTTCCTTTCAAAGCTCAGGGCTCCAGGATTATCTTCTATATCTCTGTCAATTGGTTTCTCTTTTCTTTGTTGAGGAGGGTCTGTGAGGTCTGTCTGCCTATTCCTCCATCTACCAGAAGTCCTGAAAAGCTGTTTCTTGAATAGACAAAATAAAGAAAACATTAAAGAGACTGATTAGGAAAAAAAAAAAGTAAAAGTAAAAAAGTAAGTAAAATCAATCACAAAAGAACAAAACTACAAACAGAAAATTTTATAAAATACTTTGTTGGGAAATCTGAAAAATTAGATGAAATGAATATTTTTTAAGAAAAAAGTATGAATTTCCCAATTGTTTTAAGAAGCATGTAACACCTGAAAAACTCAAGAAGTGAATGAAATTGGACCACTTCTCACAAATGTCCCTTCTTCCCTGCAAGACTCTCCACAGCTCAGATGACTGAGGACTGCAGAGCTCATCTCTGTGTCAATATACAGATCCTATCAGTCTTTTAAGAACTTTTAGGGAATAATAAAGAATTAAAAGTCACGGAATTCAATAAAATGCTGTCTTAGTTCATACCAAAACCAGATGGGGATAAAGAAAGGAACAAAAATTATAGACTTATCTCTATTAGTGAAAGATTAAAAAATATTAACAAATTTAATTCGATATTAAAATATAAACACTAAACAGGATTTATATGAGGACTGAAACATGTAATAGGGTTGTGAAACATGCTGAGATGGATGGCAACATCCTCATCTGAGTTGAAGAGAATGGACCCTTCTCTTGATGTGGACACACAGAACTTTAGAGAGAATATTAAATAATGATGATAATAATAAATAGTATCAGTATATTGCTGCACTTTGAAACATAAGATGTATATGAGTGGTAATCCCTAGGTATTAAATACTAAGAAATATTGAAAGTCGAAGCATTATGAGTGAACTGTAGCTATAGCCTTAGAGATTAAATCTAAGATTCTAAAGTCCAAGAAAAGATAGATGTGACCTTGGCCCTCCCAAACCACTCCCTCTTGCTCAGGAACACAGGATGTTTGCCATTTGATAGGAAGCTTTGAGGGGTTGGGGATTAATTTATCTTCAAGAATTTAAAATTCTAGGCTTCTGATATTCAAATGGAACCTCTATAAATGGTGGGGAGCACAGTCAAGAATTTAACAGCCACACAACAATAAACAAATGAATATACCAACGAAATCTGCGATCTTTTAAATCTCTAGAGTGCAAGCAAAACAACAACAACAGCAACAACAAAACACAGAAAAGGCAATAACATGCTGGGAAGGAATTTTCACTGTCAGGCACCCACAGGCTCCCTTTGAGAAGCATCCACAATAGCAATGACAAATTGCACACTGTATGAAGGTTGCACAAACAAGGAAATTTGCATAAAAATGGGAAAATCAGTCATAGGAACAGGTAGGAGAACCAGGATAGATCCATACACATAATGAAACTTATAGAACAAACCCAAACCAAACTCACTGCTGTGGAGTCCATTGTACTCATAGTGACCCTGTAGAGCAGAGTAGAACAGCTCCACAGGATTTCTAAGGCCGTACTTTACAGAAACAAATTGCCACATCTTTCTTCTGTGAAATGGCTAGTGGATTTGAACTAGTGACCTTTTGGTTAGCAGATGTGCACTTAACCACAGCACCACTAGGGCTCCTCTTATATAACGAAGGTATAACAAAGGTGCCTTATGAATTAATGGTTACAAATTAGTGAGGAGAAGATGAGCTATTAAATGAAGGTTACTGGGGACTTATATTGTACTTCCTGGCTTGTTGTACAGAGACTGCAGACTTAACTAGCAAGAGGCCACCCAAGGTACAACTGGTCTCCATTCACTTGAAGCAACAGAGAAAGAAGTAGCAACAGGAATCAGTGAAGAAGCTGCAGGTATGTCTGGTTGCTTCCATGAACAATTGCCTCCTTTGGCATGAGACCAAAAGAATTCAGTTGTGCCTGGCTACCATTACTGAACATTTTGATCAAAAATTCTATAGAAGAATACTTACCAAAAGAGGAAAAAATGTGACACAGAATTTCAAATTCTCATTGGAATCTAAACTTTCTGAAGCCAAGAATTTTAAACTATTGCCTTTAAACTTTAAACCAAAATTATCCTCTAAAGTCTTTAAACCACCACTAACAACAACAAAAAAGGCTTATTTAATTAGTGAAATACATCTTCTTTGAGCTTTCAAAGAATGATCTGTGTGAGATCAAACTGACAACAGTAACTGGACAGGTTGGATGGAAAGTGTAGGGACAGTCAGTTAAAGAAAATAGAAGTGGAATAAGATAGTGATGATATGTGTAAAAGCATAGTGAGATTGATAGCTCAGTTTGAAAAGTGTAAGCAGTTACTGAATATACAAGGAGAAATTGTTGAAGTGGTGTATCTTTGCCTGTGTATAATTGCACCAAAAAGAAAAAAATATAATAATGAAATCAAGCTGGCAGGGGAATTTATGTTGTTGTTGTTGTTAAGTGCTGTCGAGTCATTTATGACTCATAGCGACCCCATGTACAGCAGAACGAAACACTGCCCGATCCCGCGCCAGCCCCACAATCCCTGCTATACTTGAGTCCATCATCGCAGCCATGTGTCAATCCATCAAATTGAAGCCCCCCCACCTCTTTCGTCGACCCTCCACCCTACCAAGCATGACATCCTTCTCCAGGGAATGGTCCCTTCTTACAACATGACCAAAATAGGTGAGACGAAGTCTGGCC
>NW_006921605.1:11369761-11372614 GCF_000298275.1 Orycteropus afer afer | reverse complement strand
AATGCCGTTCTTCCAGTTTGTCCCTGGGATAGTATTGCAGGTAGGCCACGCCCCTGGGGAAACTCCCCCTAGGCCAACCGGCCGCTTAGAATGCAGTCATGTGATCCATCATGGGAACCACCACTCACAACTGGAGTCCAGCCAAGTTGACACATCTTCAACTATCACAATCAGTTAAGCCATCTACCATTCCATGTCCAATGATGGGGCTGCATAGCTCAGTCCCTTCCATTCTTCTATTGCACTGGTTGGTTTGGGATTTGGTGGAAATAGACTTTAGATGTAGGCATAATCCATGGACAAGTTATTGCACCGTAGGTACAGACCACGTTGGGACAACAGGGCTTTGGCTGGTGACCAAAGCATCTCCATGACATGTGATCTTCTCAATAGGAAGATGGGGAAACCCTCAGCATAATCCTTGGTTCAAGTGGTGTGGCTCTCAACATCAATTTCACAACTGACCCACATGGAAAGATTTTCCACATTGAAATCAAAATGGGTGGGATTGGTTTTGTTTTGTTATAACTTCTTTTCCTTCCAATATGCCACTTCTGGCATATAGCCTGAGAAGTCTGCAGTCATGAAGGGCATTTAGTGTGGAGAGGGGAACAAAAATTTCTTCTTCTTCTTACATATTTTCCATGCCTGTAAACACTCCACTTCACCTGGCAGAAAAATTGTTCGTGACCAAACCCTCCTAAGCAAAACAGATTTGGATGCCAAGGAAATAAAGCAAGCTCTCGTCTGTCCTGTTATGCAGAGAGAGTTCACATGCACTGGCCCACAGGTTGAGAGCAGAAAGACTCAGTCCCCCAACAGCTTTCTGCAAGATGGCCTGTCCTAAGTGGAGTAGGTATGACTTACAGAGAACCCAGACCTGACCTTAGCAAACACTGTTTTTGCAAGTTCTATCTGTGAGTCCTTGCCAGAGAAATCAAATAATAACTTCCTGTGCTATTTGCCACTTCTCCTTATGGACAACAGTCATGGATGCAATATGAGCTGATGTTATCAGGAGATGTATTTATAGGTTGGTGGTTAAAGCTGTAGCAAGATGTGATGGGTGAAGGAAGCAGGTTGAAATTTTTCTGCCTTAATCACTCTTCTGGGGCATAAGACAGACTCACACAGGTGTGTCTGATCTCCCCAGGGGGTTGATTATCTCATGATAACCACATCCTCTTAGTTTCTTTAAGGCTATTTTTCCCAGGTTCAGATACAAAGAAGTGATTTAGATGATTGGGTTGACTGACAAAAAACTGTCTGCCAGTCTGCACCGTGACATTCTAAAGGAGAATATCTGCTTTCTGTAGGTTCAGCCGCCAACAGGCCAGTGTCAGCAAATTAAAGGCTTCCTGGAGAAACTCTAGGAGCAGCCATTGTGTGTAAAGTTCTAGTGCCCTTTTCACAGGCAACCCCACAGCTGAGACTTAACATCTCTCACTGCTCCAAAGAGAGATGAAGGACACACAGTTTACATCAATTTCCAGAGAAGTACACCATTGTTTGGCCAACACTGTGTGTTGGATTTAGGGAAGCCAGCTGCTATTTCCAAATCACCCCAGTGGCTCAGATAGAGCGACAATTTCTCCCTTACAACCAGGCTGAGGCAGGAGAGCTAAGGCAAAAGTTGGTAAGCAAAAATGAGTTACTTGTAGGATAATTTCATATCTGACCCTTAGATAAAGTTATTATCAATAATTCAATCTAGTTTAATTCTAAGTGAAATGTTATGATATACCTATATCCCATTTTGGGGCTGAGTGCTTTTAAAAGTCTATATGCACAATGGTCTTTTAGAGAATAAAATTAAGTAGAGGATTAAGGAGGGATGAATATAAGTTTAGCTAAAGGGCATTTTCTATCTGAAGTAGGAGGATCATGAGAGTAAACCTCTGGTTACAGACATCTTTCAATGCACAAGGGTGAAGTTGTCTAACTTGTTCATGGCCTGTTACATGGGTGTGATATCTTAAATTTAAAGTAAAATGTCCTGTTTTAAACAAATGGCTTTTGCCCCCCCCCCAACTTACTGCCTCCTAAACATTAAGTGATATTGTTTTTGTCTTTTAAAACTAAGAGCTTGTGGCTATTTTAAACAAACCAGGTGCATTTGAGCAGATTCCAACGCATGGCAACACCGTGTGTCCATTTTTAAGACCTTCTGCAGTTTCAGCTCTATTTTGGGAGCTGGGGATGCATCAGTGAAGCAAAACCTCTGCTCATATAGATTTATCACTCTATTCTAGTCAGTCCATTGTTAGTCCATTGCTAGGATTGGAGCTAGGAAAAGGTCATTGTCTCAACCATGGTTACCAGGGTGCTGTCCTGCACCAAAATAGGTTCTGGGGAACATTCACGGGAGAATGCACAAATAGATCATGCATTTGCACTCTGAAGCAAAGCATCACAAAGATCAAACCAAGCATTGATGGAATCAACCAAACTGATATATTTGGGAGACTACGACAAGTGATGGATGTGGCAGTGTATACACATGTGTCTGCAGACATTGTGTTACATTTATTCAAGTATCATCAGATTTTCTAATGGTTTCATGTTCAAGGGCTCCTCTTTCCATGCAGATCCTTACATTTTCCATTCTGCTCATATCCATGGAGAAGTCTAGTTCAGATCTCTACACGGAAAAAGGCTCCATATGTGCTTCGTAATGGACTGGCTGTCGCTCCTTTTCTTCTAAACTGCAGAGAGTCCCCCACCCCACCATGGTGGAAAAAAATAACAAGAGGAACAATTTTTAAAAAAAATTCACTTACTCAGGCAACATGGATTTAGAGATATATTGTAACATTAACAGTGAAGGATCTCCTCTAGTTAAAAAAAGGCTTA
>NW_006921605.1:11341605-11369660 GCF_000298275.1 Orycteropus afer afer | reverse complement strand
ACCTAAACATAAAGCAAACCAAAATAAGTCAGATTATCATAAATGGAGAAAAAGTTGAAGTTGTAAAGGATTTCATTTTGCTAAAATCCATAATCAATTCCCATGGAATCAGCAGTCAAGAATTTAAACAACATATTACATTGGATAAATCCACTGCAAAAGACCTCTTTAAAGTGTTAAAAAGTAAAGATATCACTTTGAGGAGTAAGGTGAACCTGCCCCAAGGCATGGTATTTTCAATTGTCTCATATGCATGTAAAACAAGACAATGAAAAGCAAGAAAATATTTGATGTATTTGAATTATGATGTTGGCAAAGAATATTGACTATACAATGGACTACCAGAAGAATGAACAAGTCTGCCTTGGAAGAAGTACAACCAGAATACTCTTTAGACACAACCATGTATAGCCAGAATACTCTTCAGAACTTCCTCTCATTTACCTTGACAGGTTACAAGGAGAGAACGCTCCCTGGAGAACGTCATGGTTGGTAAAGTGGAGGGTCAGTGAAAAAGAGGAAGATCCTCAATGAGATGGGTTGACCCAGTGGTTACAACAGTGGGCTCAAACACAGCGACGATGGTGAGGATGGCTCAGGACCAGGCAGAGTGTTATTCTTTGTATGTGAGGTAGCTGAGAGTTGGACCCAATTTGCTGGCACCTAACAACAACATCATACACAAATATAGAATTATAAATACAAATATATTTATTGTCTCAGAAATGTGTCTGTGTGTACATATGCACAGAGGAGAACTACCTCATAGGGATTCCAAGGCTGTAAATCTTTATAGAAGCAGTCTTCCTTATCTTTCTCCCAAGGAGAAAGATGGTGGGTTCAAACCATCAAGCTTTTGGTTAGCAGCCTAATGCCTTAACCACTGTGCCACCGGGGCTCTTTAGATACATATGTAGGGGTATGTGTATATGTGTGTGTATGTGTATGTGTAATATTAGCTATATAACATATATTTCATATAATATATATTTTATATGCTATATAAAAATTATATATATATATATATATATATATATATACACTATTTTTACACGTGTTATACTTTTTTTCCAACTACACACTTCACCTCCCTCTCAAGTATTTTGGTAAGAACACTATGCTAATTTGTTCGGATTGGGGAAAAAAAAGATAGCATTGGGCACTTACAAAAATTCCTCGTGGAAGAGTGGAGTAGGGGAGGAGAGCACAGTTAGCAAAAAATGTATTATGTGGTTATCTGCATAAATATATAGTACATATACATATATATGTATATACACATATACACACAAAAATATGTATATATCCATCCTTCAAGTAGAAATTGAAGGAACACAAGACAAATTTTTCTTTGTACTTACAGCTAAAAAGATTCAACTGAAGTAGGGGTAGCACTTGCATTAAACAGACTGTGGTTTATCTAAGCTTCATGTGTACATTTCTGGACTGTTTGTGGTACAAGGAACAGAAAAGTATACATTCATGTTACTATATGAACAGGACTGCTATATATGGTCAACATATTTTTGCCATGAATCTAAACAATTTTACAGTTTATCTTTCCAATTTTCCAGTAAGCAAGGGTTATTGATGGTAAAATTACTCGATGCAAATTTGTGTTACGTTTTCATTTATTTTTTCTGCAATATTCCCAAACACCTGAATGAAACATTTCACGAATGGAAAGTTAATCTACCCAGTCCTGGAAGCCTAAAGCATTATGAGAAACTGGACACCCCTTTGGATGTAGTAGGCCACATAGGAGCGTTGTGTAAAGGGGTCCAGAGCTTGATCCATATTTGAAAAAAAAAAAAAAAAATCAAGTTGCTTTACTTTCATATTTTCATGTGAATGAGCTCAAGTCATTGGCTTCCTTAATTTTCACCTAGGACCCTCATGCACCAAGACTGCCAGGATAAAAACTTTACAAGTGAAACGATAATTTCTACTGAAATTGTTCTTAATGATATTTGAAATGTGGACACTTTGTAAGTTTGGCATCTCCAGAAGGGCATTGGATGTGGCTGGCAGCATGACTATCCATGTGATTTCTCATCAAACATACTTTCTAAGCACATCAGCACATGATTTAGCTTAAGAGCAAGATTTAAAATTGTTTAACTTTTTGGTTTTGGTGAGCAGATTCATCCAACACTCATTCTATTTTTGCTTTAAGTTATTAGAGACATTTGTGGACATTGCTCAGAGGTGAAATAAGCTAGTGAGTTGCAGAGTGATGTTGTTGTTGTTGTTATGTGCCATCGAGTCGGACCCGACTCATAGCAACCCCTCCTTGGGTTTCTGAGGCGATATCACTACGGAAGTAGATCGCACAACCTTCCTTCCAAGGAGTGGCTGGTGGGTTTGAACCGCCAGTCCTCTGGTTAGCAGTCAGATGCCTTAGGCACTACGCCACCAGAGCTCCTTGCAGAATGATAGCCATCCAAATAGGAAGTCAGCATCAACGTGCGTAACTCTAAGATGATGTCTGCATCAGCTCTCCATTCTTGCTGCTGACAGAGAAGGGCTTCAGTGATGTGGGTGAAGTGTAGAGAAGAAGAAGGAATAAAGCAACCACAGTTTGAAATCTAGAGATAGTTGCATGCACTGATGTTATCTTGGTTTGTTTTAGGATTTGTATGAAGTATTTAGTGGAGCAGATACACAATAATACTTATTAAGTTTATTTGGATCATTAACAACCTGAGATATGCAGACGATACAACTTTGCTTGCTGAAAGGGAGGATGACTTAAGGCACCTACTGACGAAGGTTGAAGAATACAGTCTGCAGTATGGATTACATCTCAACATAAAGAAAACAAAAATTCTCACAACTGGACCAATGAGCAGCATCACAATAAATGGGGAGAAGATTGAGGTTGTCAAGGAATTCACGTTGCTTGGTTCTACAATCGATGCCAATGGAAGCAGCAGTCAGGACATTAGACGATGTGTAGCATTGGGAAAGTCAACTGCGAAGGAACTGTTTCAAGTGCTGAGGAGCAAGGATATCTCATTGAGGACTAAGGTGCGCCTGACACAAGCCATGATATTTCCAATCGCCTCGTATGCATGTGAGAGCTGGACAATGAATAAGGAAGACCGAAGAAGAGTTGATGCTTTTGAGTTGTGGTGCTGGCGGAGAATGCTGAAAGTACCATGGACTGCTAAGAACTAACAGATCTGTCCTGGAGGAAGTGCAGCCAGAATGCTCCTTGGAAGCAAGAATGGCCAGACTTCGTCTCACCTATTTTGGTCATGTTGTCAGAAGGGACCATTCCCTGGAGAAGGATGTCATGCTTGGTAGGGTGGAGGGTCGACAAAAGAGGGGGAGGCCTTCAACAAGATGGATTGATACGGTGGCTGCGATGATGGGCTCAAGTATAGCAGGGATTGTGGGGCTGGCGCGGGATCAGGCAGTGTTTCGTTCTGCTGTGCATGGGGTCGCTATGAGTCGCAAACGACTTGACGGCACTTAACAACAACAACAACAGCAAGTTTATTTGGGGTATGCAAAAAATCAATACAACACTGACCCATTTGTCTACTACCCAGTGTAAGAAATAGTCCATTCCAATCATTCCTTAGCAATAAATTTTATGCATGTGTGAAAAGCTTATAAAAACAAATGCAAATATTCTTTGACTAAGATAACTAGCTAATCAAGGAAGAATATTGAACTATGCTTCTACTGATGCACTTTATTGTAATATTTTAAGAATAAGACATTGATCATAATTTTTTCCCAAAAAGTGTTAGTATAAACATAAATGTTCTTTTCTACAATCACACCCACCTGAGAATTAGAAACAACAAAGATGTTCTCAAGCTTCACTCACAATCAAATAACAAATTACTTAATTGTTGTGATTCCTCAAATAAAAATCTGTCTTGTGAGTATGCTAATGGCTTTATCAAATGAATCATAGCACCAATATTCAAACCAGTGATCAGATTTCATCTTTGATTGACATATCCTAACACATGGCATCATTGTGAGTCAGAATCAACTTGATGCCAATGGATTTAGTTTTTGGTTTATAGTTACTCTGAGTCCCTGGGTGGCAAATGGTTAATGTACTTGACTGCTAACAGGAAGGTTAACAGTTCAAGTTCATCCAGTGATGCCTCAGAAGAAAGGATTGATGTTCTACATCCAAAAACTCAACCATTGAAACCTGTGGAGTACAGTTCTACGCTGACACATGGGAGCTGAGTCCCCTGCATGGCAATTGGCTTTTGGTTTCAGTATAGTTACTATGGATTTGTCACATTGTACCTTTTCAATAACCGTATGTTTTTCTCTGCTTAACCACTTTCCTAGGATCTGAGCTCAGAGATTATCTTTATATTATTCCACAGGTAGAGGTTCAGCCAGCAACAGTATCCTTCTTTATTTTAACTAAACAAGGGGAAATATTTTTTTCTTGGTATTACCATACCGATGTGGCTCCATCTTAGGTCGCCTTGGGCTATGAGGGAGGAGACAGTATGGCATGACTGTAAGTGAAGAAAAATAGGGAAATTAAGCAAAGCATCCTGTTTACCTTCAGTTGGAAAGCCGAATAGAACAACCTGCTAAGCCACAGCCTTGTTTTTGGACAGATTATGCATTTAGTTAGCAAAAAAGGTGGTTTTTAAAAGCACCTTTTTGAAAAAATAATCACTGGACCTGAAGAAAAAAAAAAATCATCATGGTAGGGACCATTCCTGGAATAGGCAGACCTCTTAATTTGTTTTAACTACTTGGGCAGGGATATTTCAAAGACATAGTCTCTGGGTATCTTGGCACCAAGATGAAGCTGGGCAAGAGTTGCATCTTAAGTTCTTTCCTTGGGGAACATCAGCAGTGTGCTACCTCCACAGCCATTCTTTCAGTAGTTCTAAATCTGAGTGACTCTGCAGATTATCCTGCCTTTATAAACAGCTCAGAGTCATTAAGATGGGAATGAAATAGTTGATGGGTTTATGTGGAAATCTACAGTGGAAGTCTTGCAAAAACAGATGTAGAGTCTATAGGTAGTAGAATCTCAGCTTGGGAAGCTAAATGGGTCATTTGCTTTGTACTTGGTCACTCCAACAGGACGATTAGAATTAGCCTACGTTCAAGAAGGACTGGTGAACCCTGTGAGGAAAACAGTCCAGGAAAAGAGAACCGAGGGCCATTAGGTTTGGTTTGAGGACATTTTTAGAGTCCAAGGGAGTGAGTCTACAAAGTGATTCCATGGATTTGTATCTGGTAAGAGTGATTTTTCAATAAAGTGGTAGTAAAAAAATGAAAATCTAGTTTTATAAAATCTCCATAAGGCATTGAGAGACTAAAACATCATTGAATTGTAGCTTTCACACAGAACAGAAATGAACTCAGGGGAAAGTGCATGTGCCCTAGTTTAGAGTGCAAAATTTTCTCAGCAGCTCATGCAGAGAGTTATACAATGTGTGAACCAGAAGGGCAGGAGAGGATATATCTTTTGGTTAGCTTGGGAAGTGGGCAACATTACTGGCCAGTAGTGTGGGGCCCAACAAGGCACATCCTGGAGGCAGCCCTTAGGGCGACCAGCACAGTAGAAGAACCAGCAGGACAAGAAGTGGAGAGACGTTATGGCAGAGTTATGTGAGGATCCAACTATTCTGATGCATCCCCATTCACCAATGGAATTCCCTTTCCTCAAATCTACCTTGATGTATTTGTTGTTGTTGTTGTTGTTTTGTGCCGTCGAGTCAAACCCGACTCATAGCGACCCCTCCTTGGGTTTCCAAGGCAGTATCACTACAGAAGTAGGATTGCCCAACCTTCCTTCTGAGGAGTGGCTGGTGGGTTTGAACCGCCAGCCGTCTGGTTAGCAAGCAAATGTCTTAGCCACTATGCTACCAGAGCTCCCTTGATGTATTTGGGGAGGAAAAAATAACATTTGAAAAATAACCTTCTTCCTCCTCAAGAGTGAAAATAAAAGTGAATAGACATTTTATTTCTATCTTCTAGAATCTCTAAAATAAGACATTGAAAATAATTGTTAGATCTATGTTCTGTGTTTAATTCCATAAAAATTGACACAGTTGAGAAAACTGATGGTTGAGGTCACTCTGATTTTGAGCATGTAACAAAAGGAGGACATTTCAACATATTTTTAATGCCTAGCATGCACCCATTTCTCAGTATAGAAATGAGCTAGACTGAACAAGCAATGGGACAAAACGATACTTAGCATTTACATCTCTCTAGGAGCAGTGTTCAGGAGAAAGTATGACTCAGTTTCTAAGTTTCAGCAGTTACTAGCTAGAAAGTACAGAGTGCATGAGGGACAACAAAACCAAACACAATACTGCACAAGGAACCAAACTTTTAAACACCCTCCTTGACCTAGTATTATTGCATAATTGTACTTTTACATCTTTTCTTAGTTTGTATTTTCTTCCCAGACAGCTACAGGGTGATGTTATACCAAGATTTTTTTTTTAATTATTTTTGTTAGTAAGTGCAAGTAAAATGTAAAATAATTATTGCTTATTGTAAGAAAATTAATAAATGGAGAAGAGCCAACAGGGAGCTTAGTTAGACACAGTAACTAACTTAGTTTGACACACTTTCTCTACAACAAAGACCTGGGAAAGCAAGTGAACCAGATACAGATGACAGTCCTGGAACACTGAGAATCAAATGAAAGAATAAAGAATTAGATCAAACACCAATTACAAGAAGAAACTTATTGAAAATAGTGAAAGAGGAGAGATATGAAGCAGAGGTGCCCTGCCAGCTGGCCTGGCACAGCATGGCCATCTTGAGATAAACAAACAGTGATCTGGGTGAAGAGCCCAGGAAACAACTTTATGGAAATTCTAAAAGGAGAAAAAGAAATTGTGTAGACAAACGCAGAGTGAAGCAAGGTCAACAGGACATGAACTGGATCAAAAGATGGAAATTACAGAAAGAAGAGAAAGAGCTCCAGGATCCTGGCATCCATGGAGCAGAGAAGGAGCCAGGGACAGAGCTATTCACCAGCAGTGGTCCCTGACCCTTACAGTGAGTGATGTACACAGAGCAAGAGAGCCATAGTGTCAGCAGTAGATTTCCTCACCAACCAGGCTACAAGAAAACCCCCTCCTCGCAGGCCAGGGCCAGATTAAGATTATATTTTGGCTGCAGCCAAAGGAAGCCTAGCCAGATGACCAGAGGAGGATGCTCCCCTTCTCCCACCATTCTGGTGATTAGAGGCATACATCTTCTACCACCCTTGTAGCCTCAATTGCTGGGAACCACAGTATGAGTCCCTCTTTATTGTCTACATCCAGCCCCATCCATCGCCACCCCCAGGCCCACCAAGCAAGTAGCAGGAGAGCATGCCCATGCTCCTGGCTGCCTGCTCTGCCCCTGCCAACATGCTGAGCAGTTGGAGAGCACACCTGTGCTTCCAACTGCCCACACTGTTACCCTAACAACCAACAGCATGTGTGCCTGAGCAACCAGACTGGTGACTGACTGGCAGCCATGCAACACCCCCCTCCCCAACTTGGGGATCTGCAGTATGCTGCTGTGCTGCCAACTGGTGACTAAAGTGCATGTCCCCTCCCTCGTGCTGGTTTGCTAACCCTCTCCCCCTGAAACTGGGGGCTCACATTCCTGCATCTCCTGCTCAGCCACGAGTGGCGCAAGCCCCCTCCCACTTTTACCCACTCCAGCAACCACTGGTATGAGCTCCTGTGCTGCTCATTTGGAGACCAGTGATTCATGACCTTCTGGTAACTGGTGAAGCACACCCACAGTGCCCATAATCCAGTGGCTGGTGAGAATATATTCTTCACCTACGGCTGGCAACCAGCCTGCCAGGCATATCACCTCATAAGAACCACCTGTCACACCCTGATATTTTCTGTCTGACCTCTGCTTAACAACAAGCAAGAGTTCCTAGTGTCTTCATGCAATGTCCTCACCACTGTCATGTCACACATCCCACATGCACCAAAACCCCTTGATCCCCCACCATCTACTGAGATGCCTATTTGTGCACACACAGAGGGCCAAATATAATCCATTTGAGAAGGACTACCTTGCAGCATCTGTGGAGACATTCTGCCTTGACCTCCAGGGTATGTACTAACTTCTATTACCAACCCTGAAGACCCCATGGTCTGACAAGGGTTCTGAATGGAAGCTTACCACCCAACATTCGTCACTCAATATCAGAGAAAGCACCTGCTCTCCCACCACCACACACCTTAATACTTCAGAGTCAGCAGACAATAATTAATCATACAAAGAAAGAGGATAAGATGGCTCTAACAAGCGAGCAAAATAAAAGGGCTGAAAACCTTCCTGGAGAAGAAATGGTAATAGAACTAATTGATAACGAATTAAAAAGACATACATAGGATCCTCAAAGAGATCAAGGAAAACACAAACAACAAAGAAAAAACCCAAGAGGAATTCAGAAAAAATAATACAAGAGCAAAATGACAATATAAACAAATGACAATATGCAAAATGACAATTAGAAATCATACAAAAACAACAATTAGAAATCTAGAAGATTTGAAAATAAAATATCAGAAATAAATTAATCAATGGAAGTAGGAATTGAATTAATGGAAGAAATAATTAGTGAAATAAAGGATGAATCCTTTGATACTAATTTGAGGACAAATCAGAAAAAAGAATGCAGGAAAATGAAGAAAGCCTAAGAATTATGTGGGACACTAGCTCTGGTGGCATAGTACCTAAGGCATTTGACTGTTAATCAGAAGTCTGGTGGTTCAAACCCACCAGCCACTCCTCAGAAGGAAGGTTGGGCAATCTACTTCCATAGGGATACCACCTTGGAAACCCAAGGAAAGGTCTCTATGAGTCAGATTCAACTTGATGGCAGTGTGTTGCATTCGTTGCATTACCAAGAGATAATTAGAATCTCAGAAGAAGAAGAGAGAAAAATTTCTAAATGTAAAGACAGAGAATTGTTTAAGATTCATTGTCAGCAAGTTTTCCTAATATGAAAGATGAGAAATTTTCCATCCAAAAAGCTCAACAAACTCCAAAAGGAAGTCACCAAGACTCATCATAATCAAATTTTCCAAAACCAAAGACAAAAAAATTCTGAAAACAGCTCTTAAAAAACAAAATAACACGTACAAATGGGCAATGATAAATCTAAATCCTTATTTCTCAGAAGAAATCATGCAGGCAGAAGGCAGTGAGATAACATAAATAAAAATCCTGAAAGAAAAGAATTGCCAACCAAGAAACATATATTCAGCTAAATTGTCTTTCAAATACAATGACAAATCTAAGACACTCCAAGACAAACAGAAATAAGGGATTTTGTAAAAACCAGTTCAGACTTACAAAATACATTAAAGGGAGTCTTTGGACAGAGAACCAACAACATCAGGCAACAAACTTAGATGAAGACACATGACAGCATCACCCAGATAACAATCCAGACAGGAACTTCAAAAGTAAAATAAAGCTACAAAACTGAAAAAAGGGGACCAGAGCTGTCAACACGTAAATAACAGCAATATCAAAACAATCAGGGGGGATAAATGGTGCAGTCATAGACCTTCCATATGGAGAGGAATTCAAGGGGCTATCAAGATATAACAGATTGTCTTAAACTTAGGAAGATAAAGATAAATTTCAGAGTAAATACAAAGAAAATTAATAAATATATTAACCAAAATACAGAGGAAAATACAAGAGAGTCAGTAAGCACAAAATAAACAATGAAGAATCCACAAGAAAATCCATGAAGAACTCAGCACAGAAAATTACATGGAACAAAGAAATTGTTAATACCACACACACACAATAACAAAGTAGCAATAGAAAATTCATACCTGTTGATAATCACACTGAATTTAAACGGTTTAAACGCACCAGTCAAGAGTCAGAGAGTGGCAGAGTTGATTAAAAAACAAAAGGACACATCATCCATCAATATGTTGTCTATAAGAGACACATCTTAGACACAAAGACATAAACAGATTGAAAATCAAAAGATGGAAAAAATATATATCCAGCAAACAGCAACCAAAAGAGAGCAAGTGTTCAAATAATAATCTGTGATAAAATAGAACAAAATCCACTATAAGAGACAAAAAAGGGCATTGTATAATGATTAAAGGGTTAACCCACCAAGAGAACATAACTTCTTTTAAATATTATAAATATATAAATGTTTACACACCCAATGACATATTTATACACCCAATGACAAAGTTATAAAATATGTAAAACAAACTTTAACAGAAAGGAAAAGAGAAATAGATCTATAATAATAGTAGGACAATTTAACATCCTATTTTCAGTGATAGAGCATTTAAAAAAAAAAGATATAGAAGATATAAATAACATTTAAATCAATTCAATCTCATAGACATACATGAAACAAATCACCCAGCAGCACCAGCACAGTACACATTCTTCTCCAATGCACATAGTTAGTCTCCAAAATGACTATATGTTAGGTCAGAAAGCAAGCTCAGTAAATTCAAGAACATCAAAATAATAATACAAAGCTCTTCTCTGATCACAGTGCTATAAAACTAGATATCAATAACAGAAAGCAAAAAGAAAAAAATTAAATATATAGAAAATGAATAACACCTTACTTAAAAACTACTGGGTACCAGAAGAAATTAAAAATGAGGTTAAAACAGAATAAAATAAGAATGAAACACAACAAACCAAAGTCCTTGAGACAAAGAAAAAGCAGAGCTCAGA
Organism: Orycteropus afer afer; assembly: GCF_000298275.1. Lineage (NCBI taxonomy): Eukaryota > Metazoa > Chordata > Mammalia > Tubulidentata > Orycteropodidae > Orycteropus > Orycteropus afer. The sequence continues at coordinate 11,358,944 of NW_006921605.1, read as the reverse complement.
GGAGAATTTACAGCAATGAAAGCAGACATCAAAAAAGAAAAGAAGGTCAAAATCAGTAGCTTAATCCCACCACTTGAGCAATTAGAACAGGAAGAGCAAAAGAAGTCCACAGTCACCAAAAAAAAAGGACATAATGAAGATCAGAGCAGAAAGAAATTAGAAAAACAATAAAAAGAATGAGCAACACTAGAATTTGGTTCTTTGAGAGGATCAATAAAATTGACAAACTACTGGCCAAGCTAACAAAATGAGAAGTTTCAAATAACCAAAATAAGAAATGAGATGGGTGATATTACAGCAGAACTAAGATAAAAAAGGATCATATGAATTATGAAAAATTGTACTCCAACAAATTTGAAAACCTAGAAGGAATGGGCAAATGTCTAAAAACACACTACCTACCTAAACTAACACAAAAAATGTAGAAAATTTGAACAGACCTGTAACAAAAAAAGAAATTGAAGAGATTAAAAAAAAAATCCCAACAATAAAAAAGCCCAAGTTCAAATGTCAATACTGTGGAATTGTACCAACATTCAGGGAAGAATTGACACCAGTTCTACTCGAACAATTCAAGAATACAGAGAAGGAATATTCCTTAATTCATCCTATGAAGTCAGCATAACCCTGATTCCAAAGTGAGACAAATATATCACTAAAAAATAAAATTACAGACCAATATCTCTCATCATATATAAAATTATCAACAAAATTCTAGCCAACAGAATTCAACAGCATATTAAAAAAGTAATACATCACAATTAAGTGGGATTCATATCAAGGTGTAAGGATGGCTCAACATTAGAAACTAAATCAGTACAATTCACTATGTAAGTAAAACAAAGGACAATAATCACATGATCATCTCACTCAACACAAGCAACAAAGGCATTTGATAAAATATAATACCCTTTCCTGATAAAAACTCTCAGCAAAATAGGAACAGAAAGGAAATTCCTCAACATAATCAAGGGCATATATGCAAAACCAATAGCCAACATTAACTCTCAATGGAGAAAGACTGAGAGCATTCCCCTTGAAAATGGGAACAAGACAACAATATCAAGTGTCACCATTCTTATTTAATATTGTACTGGCTGGAGCAATAAGTCAAGAAAAGGAAATAAAGGGCATCCAAATTGTAAAGGAAGAAGTAAAACTGTATGTACTCACAGAAAACATGATCCTATATATAGAAAATCTCAGAGACTCCACAAAATTGTTACTTGAACTAATAGAAAGATTCAGCAAAGTGGCAAGGTATGAGATCAATATGCAAAAAATGTTTGGTTTCACTGCACTAACAATGAAGAATTTGAAAAGGAAATCAAGGAAAAAATACCATTAAAACAGCCCCAAAAGGATAAAATAACTAGGAATAAATCTAAACAGGAATGATAAAGATTCATGCAAGGAAAAGTTTAAAATACCACTGCAGGAAACAAAAAGACCCCTACATAAATGGAAACTAATGTCCTTTTAATTTGGAAAGGAAAGATGCCCTCCTGAAAAGCTTAAAAAAAAAAAAAAAAAAACTACTGTAGGAGAAAAATAGTGGAGGCCTCGCACTTACTGATCTCAAATGTACTCTACAGCCACAATAATCAAAATAGTCTGATACTGGTTTGATGATAGACACATATGATGGGACATAAGTGAGAACCCACAAATAAATCCTTCCATCTTTGGACAGCTGATCTTTCACAAAGGGTCAAAGTCCATTCAATGGGAAAGGAAGAGTCTCTTTATCAAATGGTGCTGGCAAAAATAGTTATTAATTTGTAGAAAAATGAAATAGTATCCATACCTCACACCAGGCACAAAAACTAACTCAAGATTGATCAAAAACTTAAATGTCAAAGCTAAAATTATAATGTTCCTGGAAGATAATATAGGAATAAAACTAGGGATATATTCTTTGGCATAAATAACCTATTAAACATATTTAATAATGCATGAGCAATAGAGGACAATTAAATGACTAGACCACCCCAAAATGACACACTTAATGCTTTTCCAAAGACCTTACCAAAAGAATTAAAAGAGAACCTACTGATTGAGCAAAAATCTTTGGTAAAACCTATCTGACAAGGGTCTAATCTCTAAAATTTGCAGAAAACTTCAACAACTCAACAACAAAACCCAATCATAAAATAGGCAAGGGACATTAACAGACATTTCACCAAGAGGACATTCTGATGGTCAACAAATACATGAAAAGATGCTTACTATCTTTAGCCATTAAACCCAAAAGACTACTGACATCCAGTCAATTATGACTCATAGCAACCCTATAAGACAGAGAAGAACTGCCTGCTAGGGTATAAATCTAAGGTATAAATCTTTATGGAAGCAGACTGCCTCATCTTTCTCCCATGGAAAGGCCGATGGGTCCGACCCACTGACCTTTGGGTTAGTAGCTGAATGCTTTAACCACTATGCAACCAAAGTTTCTTTGTCATCAGCCATTAGAGAACTGTAAATCAAAACGACAATGAGCCATCATCTCACTCCTGTAAAAATGGTAATGATAAAAGAACACAACAAATGCTGTTGAGGCTGTGGGGAGATTGACACTCTCATACACTGCTGATTGGACTCTAAAATGGTACAACCACTATGGAAATGGTATGGGGCTTTCTCAAGAAGATAGAAATACTTATGATCCAGCAATCCAATCCCACTGCTACATATATATCAAAGAGATATAAGAACTGTGACATGGATAGACATATGCGCATCAGTGTTTATTGCAGCATTATTCACAATAGCAAATACGTGGAACAGCCCAAGTGCCCATCAAAGGATGAATGGATTGACAAAATGTGGTGCATTCATACAATATTGTAGGATACCACTATTATTATAAAACACACACACACACACACACATACATATATATATATCCCTAACTTTCTTTGTATGTATATATATACATACATACAGATAGATAGATAGATAGATAGATAGATAGATAGATAGAGATAGATAGATAGATATAGATAGATAGAAAGAATTGTTCTTTGATTTACCAGGGATGAGGGCAGAGGGAGGGGGAATCACTTCAGATTACTACACTTGTTTACTACACTTGTTATTTTTGGTGATGGGAAAGACAATACCAAACAAAGATGAAGTCTGCATAACTTAACCAAAGTAAATGAAGACACCAACAAATATACAAGAAGGGACAACTTTGGTAAATGCTGTAACACAATCAATTTTGCCAAAATAGTAATAACAACCAAAAATATGTGTATGATTAAGTAGGTAGAAGTGCATGGTATATGTCTATAGGGAGACATGTGGATGCATCACATGTAGACATAGGTGTATCTACAGGCATATATAAGGAGCTCTGGTGGCACAGTGAGTAAGGCATCTGGCTGTTAACAAGGTCAGCGGTTCAAACCCATCAGCTGCTCCACAAAACGAAGATGAGGCAAGCTATTTCCATAAAGATTTACAGCCTTGGAAATCTAATGGGGGCCACTGTGAGTTGGAATCAGCTCAATGGTGGTGGATTTGGGTTTCTTTTTTTCAGTTATAGGCATATATAAGTACATGTTTATGTGTGCTTATATAGATCCATAAATATAATAAAGCACATAGGGGACAAAATTAGGTAGACTTCCTAGACATATCCAAATACCTCGTGGAATTGGTTAACTGGGTACAACTCTTGGAATTGGTTAACTGGGTTGAAGGTCTTAGGACCACAGTCTCATGGTATAACTTAATTAATTGGCATAACACGGTTCATAAACTTAGTGTTCTATATACACTAACAGAAAGTTTGCAAGCCTGAGTTCACAGACAGGCACCTTGGAAGGAAGATTGGGAGACCCACTTCTGAAAAATCAGTCATTAGCCTTATGGATCACAGGTTCTACTCTGACACACCTGAGGTCACCATGAGTTAGAGCTGCCTTGACAGCAACAGGAAAAGGACACATCACTGCTTTAGATGTCCATTGAAGTGCCTGCTATGCAAAATCATTAGCTTTCTTCACATGGATTGAAATCCAGTCCCAGGGCCAAGGGCAGAGTGTCACATGTTTCCTATCCCCCTGCCTGCGGGACCCAGAAAAATTGCTTTGAAGTGAATGGCTGCCAAAGCTCAACAGAAAGTGATAAGGGCAGTGTAACAACTTCTATTCACAAGTGCTTTTGTAACTGTTTAGTTACCAAAACAACACGTATGAACATTGTGTATTTTCAACAAGTTTATATGTACTTTTTTGTTTTTCCTTTGTGATTACCTCCTGATGAATCATCCCATTATGACTGAAATGACTAAAAATTCCATGAAGGGTTGGGTGTCTTTTATTTTGGGAAAAGAATCCAAACCCTGCAGCAAAAGAACCATGCTCATTGGAAGTGCAGGTGGTATTTTGGGAACATGAGCGTGGGTGGGAGCCCTAGGATACTTGCCTTCCCTTCTACAAGCTTCCGCATGGTGCTTTATGAGAAGGTCCACTGGATAATCGGAAATCCCCATATGCCTAACAGTCAGCAATCGCTTTTTTTGGCATGTTAGGTAACAGTGAAGTCAGATTTCAGAAGTAGCTTACAGTGAAAGCCTGTACTATCTCTTGTGTATCAAACTTCATGAAAAATTCACACTCACTCCAGATCCTTACCAGTCTTCCCTATTACACACAGACACAGACACACACCCACACACCCACACACACACACACACACCTTGGGATGGGCCTCAGACACTAAAAGAATAGGAAAGATGAGCAGGGTGCGCTCTCACAGGTGTGCTGGTTGCTTGTCAAGGTTGGTAACTGCTATTCACCCACCTCCAGAATTTCCCTAGGATTTTGAGTTACAAACAGATTCATCTTTCTCTTTGTTTTGCACTATAATGATGCTAGGTAGTTGGCCGCCATAGTCTGCCTCAGGACTGTTGGATTTGAGAAGGAGGACTCTCTGGCAAGAAAATATCTGATGAAGCAAAGTCATTCCAGGAATTTTGGAAAGCGCAGAGCTTCCAATCTAAGCCTGCTTCCGTTAATAAACAGGTTGACAATATTGCTATAGCCCCTGCCATGACATCTTCCTCTAAGCTTGTGGATTTATTTGATGTCTTTCTGGAAGGATCTCTATAAATATCATTTCTTTTTGTTGTATGGATGTATGGTCAAGGAAAAAAAAAAAAACCTTAGGTTCATACATTGTTATTATCTAAAGATTATTAAACATTTAATTTCACTAGGATATGTATTGTTGTTGTTGTTATGCGCCGTCGAGTCGGCCCTGACTCATAGTGACCCCTCCCTGGGTTTCCGAGGCAGTATCACTACGGAAGTAGATTGCCCAACCTTCCCTTTTGAGGAGTGGCTGGTGGGTTTGAACTTCCAGCCTTCTGGTTAGCAGTCAAGTGCCTCAGGCACTATGCTACCAGAGCTCCCATAGGATATGTATTAGATAAGTTAAAACATTAAAATGATTTCATTTATTAATTTTTAATGGTGATTTAGATGAAAATTTCAAGAGCAGATTGGTTTTCCATTCAACAATTCATATACGTTTTGTGACATTAATTAAAACACCCACTTCTCCCACTTCCTCCTTGCATTTACCATCTCCCTTCACCCTTCTTTCCTATCCCTTCTTGCCTTCTTAGCTGCATTCCCTAGGCAAATGCTGCCCTTTGGATCTCCTATGGTTGAGTTTTCTAATGAGTGTATCCTTTCTGGTAACATTTTCACCTCATTTGCCTATTTATTGTTTGGCTGAAAGCTGAGCCATCGGAGTTGACTTCAGTTCTTGGCTTAAAGGTTGTCAAAGAACCATAGTCTCGGGGGGTTCCACCAGTCTTCATGAGACCAGTAAGCCTGCTCTTTTTTATTATTTTGAGTTTTGTTCCTCATTTTTTTTCCCGCTCTGTCCAGGACTTCCTATTATGATCCTCTTCAGAGCGGTCAGCTGTGATAGCTGGGCACTATCTAGTTCTTCTGGTCTCAGTGCCAATGGGGGCGGGGGTTCATGTGTCCATTAGTCCTTTGGATTAATTTTGTGTGTGTGTGTCTTTTCTTTTCTTCATTCTTCTTTTCTCTGGATGTGGAGAACCAAGAGTTGCACCTTAGATGGCTGCTCACAAGCTTTGAAGACCCCAGTCACTACTCATAAAACATTGTCATTGGTGCCACCCCAAACCATCTGTATTTTGTTTTTTAAAATGATTCCAAAATATCAAATTGCAGATACAGTTTTATATGGCTTAAAAATAATGAAAATATATTCATAAAGTTTCTCACTCCTGGCTCATCCCCATTCAATTCTTCCATTCTTCCCAGTCTCTCACCCCATAAACAACTATAATCATGTCTAGTGTATACCTTTACTTATTTTTAGACAATAGAAGCCAATAAAAGATATATTTACTTCCTTTCTTATACAAAAAGTATGTGTAACATATTCTGCATTGCACATTTCTTTTTCACTTAACAATATGTCCTTGAGATCTTTACAAATTTGGACATAGGGACTTACTTCATTCTTTCCTGCAATCCCAGAATATGGGAGGTATAACTGTTCATTCAACTAGTTCACAATAGACGTATTTTTAGATTTTTTTATGATCATTTGTAATTAAAATATGCATATATTCAGGAAATATATAGGGTAAATTCTCATAAATGTTATTTCTGGGTCAGAGAAATACATAGATATATTATTTAGATAAATATTGATAGTTGTACCATTTTGAATGCAGTTCTAAATATTAGGGATACAAAGATGATAAGCTTGTTCCCATAACACAGAGCCTAGCATATAATTGAATCTGGTTCATATTATGCAGTTCACACAGGCTTAATTGTCAGAGTTGTTTTGGGTAGCTTTTAATATACAGATTCCTGGATCACTCCCTGGAGGACATGAATCTTTGGATCTGGGGTTGGTTCAGGAGGCTATTTAAAACTCTTCCTGGTGATTCTGATTAGGGTGGTTTAAGCTTTTCTTTGGTCTTAAAAAAAAAAAATCAAAGTCACTGCCATAGAGTCATTTCCAATTCATAGCAACCCCAATTGGCTTTCTGAGGCTATGAATCTTTACAGATAACCCAGTCTTCCTTCCATGGAGCATCTGGTATTTGAACCACTGACCTTCCAGTTAGCAGTCAAGTGCCTTTTCACAACGCCACCAGGTCTTAGGCTTTCAGAATTCTGAGATGACAATCCATATTGTTGTTGTTCTTGTTGTTATGTGCTGTCAGGTTGTCTCCAGATCATAGTGACTTTGTGTACAACAGAACAAAACACTGCCCAGCCCTGTGCCAGCCTTAGGATCCCCACTATACCTGAGACCATCGCTGCAGCCACCTTGTCAATCCATCTTGTTGAGGGCCTTTCCCCTTTTTGCTGATCCTCCACTTTACCAAGAATGACATCCTTCTCCAGAGAATGGTCCCTTCTGACAACATGACCAAAGCAGGTGAGATGAAGTCTCACCATTTTCACTTCTGAGGAACATTCTGGCTGCACTTCTTCAGGGACAGATTTGTTCGTTCTTTTAGGAGTCCATGGTACTTTCAGCATTCTTCACCAACAGCACAACACAAAAGCATCATCTCTTCTTCAGTCTTCCCTGTACGTCCTTATACCTACATACTATCAAACAAAATGAAATGACTCATATTTCACTAAATTGTTATCAATAAATGACATATAATTTAGCTTTTTCAGTAACTAAAGATTTTTATTTTGAAATTTTTATATTTTGTAAACATTAAATATTTTCCTCACTATCCAAAAGTTTAAGAGGTCTTTGAAAGTTTGCATGTCCCAAGTATTCAGCATAAAATAGCTCAGATTCATATTTGGGAACCAGGGTTCCACTCTCATTTACAAATATTATGTTCATGGGTGCAGTATTTTCAACCTGTATGTTTAGCAACTTAACCTGTAAATTTAGATCTGTACTTCCGTAGTGATACTGCCTTGGAAACCCAAGGAGGGGTCGCTATGAGTCGGGTCTGACTCGACGGCACATAACAACAACAACAACAACCAGGCATGATGTTCAGGAATTCAGATTTATAAGATCATTTTCAAAGGGCCCATGGGAACAAGGCAGACTTCTACTCACTCTACATTTATTCACACCACATTTTTTGAAAATGTGAAATGCGGGAAGTTTCAATGACTGGTCACGCATCACGCAGTAAGCGTTGGATGTCCCAACTTTGAGGCAGCCTCTGTGAGGACTGGGCATTTCCAAAAGTGAAAATAGCTGCAGAGCATCAAGTTGAAGGGAATCAGGCTGATGTAAGGCATCAGCATTTCGAGTTGATCTTTAGAAAAGTAATTACGGTGAATTTTAGTGTCTGCTACTAAAGTCTGCAATTCGGTGGCAGGTTATTTTGATTTTTTACATAATTTTACTCAATAGCAATCTGTGACAGGCTTTTGGAGAAGTTTTTATTTTGAAGGAATTGTTATTGTCCTTGCCTAGGATTGGGCTAATGCATTGGAAAGAAAATGATTGGTTATATCTGAGTGGCCATAAATTTCATTTCCATCCAGACCTGGTAGGTTTCCTCAACAAATTTGCTACAGATTCCATTCCCAGACTCAGACTATTTCAGCGTAGAGAGTAGACACAGTAAGAGAAAAAATGAGTGGATGAGAGTTCATATTTATTTCACTGGCCCTAAACCACAACAACTGAATGAATGGCCTACTGCAGTAACCTGATTTGTATGTGAATAAAAATGACTACCAAGTCCTCTATCTGTGACATTTTCTCACTTTTTTACATTCTCCTTTAATGTCACTAATATAGAGGCTAAAATTATAACAGTTATTAATTAGCCTACAAACTGTGCTGATATGATCATCGACTGTAACTATTGATATTATTAGATACCAAAGAACCAACAACACAACAAAAAAATCACTCAGCTGTGTATTTAGTCTAACTCTCTTGTTCTATGTGTCTTTCTGGTTCTGTTTGCTTTGATTTTTAAAGTAAAATGGATTGTATAGACCTTTTGTTTTGGTCTCATGTAGATGCTAACATTAATTATTTAGGAATATAGAAACCCAAAAGCCATGTGAGAGAAAGGTGACCATCATCATCACAAATTATTGCTTTCTTGTTCAAGGAGCATCACACTCCATGTGATATCACATAAGTTGTTTACATTTTCACCAACAAAGAAAGTGGTTTCTTTGAGGAATTTTATTAGTGTAAAAACATCTATTTTCATAAAACAAATAGCTGGCTTTAAGCTTGCAATAAAGACACCTGAATATATGACTAGTTTCATGGTCCTCTGTTTTAGAGAATATTCACAAACAGAAGAAGCAGTTGGTACTTCATCAGAAATTCTTATTTCTGGAAAGTTTGGAAACACCAGGGAAACCATGAAACGCTACCATTTTTCATTGGGAGACATGACTACTTCAAAAAGCAAGAAACAATAGATGTTGTTGTAGAGTTTATTATGCATATGGCATCTTGACTTTGAGATATGATTTTCAGGATAAATCAAATCACAATATTTCCTTCATCATGTTTTTATTCAAGTAGAGCACTGCAGATTGGAGAAATGTGGGTTAAATACATAAAGCCAGGTAAACTTTCCAAACAGGCATGTGGGACTACATTGGATGGAAACTTTTAAAATTCCATACCGTTTTTTCAGGCAGAACCAACGATTTTAAAATGAACAGTGACAGATCAATTTTTAATGGTAACTCTATTATTTTTCTCTATTATGAATACTATTTTAGCCAGACCATGGAAATTATGTTGACATTTGAAAAGCATGTGATTAATTGTGGCAGAACAAACATTCTGAGTGCAGCTTCAATTTAGGAAGGTGATACCAAGCGTGGACCTTGATTATAACATTCTTGGCACAAAGTAGCACTGCCTTTAAAAAAAAAAAATTCACTAAATATTAAAGATACTAGGTGTGCCAGTGATGAATTGATATACATTCGAGACACAATGTTTTGTGGAGATGCTGTTTTGAAAACATAGAAATTAACTAAAATCTGAGTAGATTTCAGAAAACACACAGCTGGAGAACTCTGAGCTGAAACACTCACCAAAATGGCCAAATGATGTTTACAGTTTGTAATTTCCACTATGCTCCCGATGGCTAAAGATCTATGCTCAGGCATTACGAAGCAGTCATTGTGTATCAAAACACAGCAGAAATGTGAGATTTATCTGAGCACACAGATGTCGTCTCATCTGGATTAGAGAATTGGGATGCATCATCTCTGAACTCCAGATACCTAGTCCAACTGCCCCATTTTCCTTGATACTCTTGCCATTTTTTAAGGATGATTTGGGGATGCAATATTTAGTCATGAAATAGAGCATTTTAAACTCACTTCCAAAATAAAACCAAACTGACTGCTGTCAAGTCGGTCCTGACTCACAGTGACCCCTCCTCGGGTTTCCAAAGTAGTATCTCTACAGAAGTAGATTGCCCAGTCTTCTAAAACTTAAAATTAAATACTGTTTAGTGGCATGTTCAAACAACCTGATTTAAGTGATATGGAATATAAAAGGTTTGTAAAATCCACATTTTATTTTGTTATTTCAGAAGAGAAGGAGAGAGAGAGGAAGACGGGGACAAATATTTAATGAAGAAGGAAAACTTAGGGAAAAATCAAGTTAGAACCTAGATTAGGATTCAACCACCAAATTAGCACAGTTATATTAGGAATACTGCAACTTCTCTAGGGCTGTCTTTTCACCAAAATCTAGTGCATTTACAATGATATCTGTCCCAGTCTGGACTATAAGAAAATGTTGAGAATAAATGAGATAATATTCAACATGTGAAGGAAGCCAAGCTCTGTGGTACAGTTTTGTTGAAGGGAAAATACTGTTGCAAGGATAATATCTAATGTCTTGTAGCAGTGATGGGAATGGCAAATTCTTTTTTTCTAAAGGCCTAGGATGTCTCTGTGTAAATCTTTGCCTTCATTTCTTTTTTCTTTGCTTTTACTTTCTTTCTTTTATTTTTCTATGCAAATCTTTACATGTAAAAATTTTCCAAAGGGAAACAAACCACATATTGGAGAAAAATAGTGTAGTGCCATGTAAGAGTTTTCCCAGTACAGTGATATCAAAATGTCCTAATTCTCAAAAGGCATTTGAAAAATTATTTCCATTGGCTGTTCGTAGGTCACCTTGGCCTTTTCTCTTTAGAACTTCCCCAGACCAAGAAGCTCTGGTGGCGGAGTGCCTAAGGCATTTGACTGCTAACCAGAAGGCTGGTGGTTCAAACCCATCAGCCATTCCTCGTAAGGAAGACTGGCCAATCTACTTCTTTAGAGATATAGCCTCAGAAGCCCAAGGAGAGGTTGCCATGAGTCAGATTTGACTAGATGGTAGTTAGTTTGGGTTGGTTTAGACCAAGAAGAGACAGCAAGAAGTGTCTTGGAAACCCAAGGAGGGGTCGCTATGAGTTGGGGCTGACTCGACGGCACATAACAACAATGACATTGTTTCGTTGCTACTCAAGTGAGTATTCACATATTCTTATTTATGTTTTTATAGTGAATAAGAATTAATTGTGGAAACTGTTGTAGCTCTGTGACTGGGTATGGACTGAAACAAACAAAATGAATAGAATTTAGAGAATCAAGTTATTATTAAGGCTTCATTATTTCTTGTAAACAACCAGAAGGCAAGGGAATGGCTTTCTATAAGAGGCAACTGAAATCTACAGAGATTAAATAAATCCTCACCTTTGACCTTTGCCCATTGTTGCATGGCTTTTAATTGTACATATGTGGATGGTTTTCACTCTGGTTGCTTGGAAGGCTTGTACTTGTCTTTGGTGTTCTGTATTCACGGCAAAGCCTCTAGATTCATTTTCACTTACATCATTGGCCTTGTTTTTGAGTCTCAGGAACAAGTCCATCAATTGGGTCAAGGTCTGAGCCATTATTTCTTTGAAAGTTACTCATGCAGGACTTAACAACAACAATTATGAACGTTTATCTAGTACATGTAACTCCACTACAGTTCACCTTGCTATGCAAAGTGACTGGGCAGTGTTTGGTTCTGTTGTACACAGGGTCACTATGAGTTGGAGCCGACTGGATGGCACCTAATAACATCATGCAGGACTTGTCCTTCCTTGTGTGTTCCCTGATTTGATATTGCCACCTTTCCCTTGTGCAACTTAGGTTCTCTCTGTCTCTCTCTGTCTCTTGTAAGACTTCTTCACATTTTTTAGGAAAATCATTGTAGAACAATTTTGTGGTTATTTCTGTGACATATCACAGCAATACCTACCAGCAGCCACTGGCCCTAATACCAGTTTTTCTGTAAAATTTTGGTTTGTGGGTCCTTAAAATATGAAAATAGCATACATTTTAACTCCAAACCTGTGAAATTCTTAGAATATCTGGTTTGGTTTTGTCAGCAGGGATTTTTTTTTTTCCTTCTCCCAGTGCTCTGGCAAAGAGAGAAAAAAAATTTTTGTGTTTTCCTAGTATTGTAAGCCTTCCTCTTCCCCCTTTGCCTTCTTCTGAGGGGGTTGTCCTCCCTGGACTCCAGCTTCATGAAGCCATCTCATCTCTAATTTACTGCAGTGTACTCTCCCTCAATGGCCATCATAACCTAAGGTCTGGATTTTTGTGTGTGATACACCCTTCCTGAGGCTTTTGGAGAATCTCACAAGTATTCACTGGTTTTCATTCTCATTCTGATTGTGAAGCTGGACAATTTCCTTTTTATTTTGCAAGCTCAGCTGAAAATTCAAAAGACATTTTGCTGAATTTTCTTGGTGTTCTGGTTACCTAGTGCAGCTCTGACAGGAATATATACCACAAATGAGATGGTCTTAACAATCAGGAGTTTATTCTCTTACATTTTGGAGGCTTTAAGTTCAAGTTCAAAGCACCGGACTCTATGGGTTGGGTGAAAGCCCCTCAGCCTTGGGCTTCAGCTGTGCCTCCAGCTCCCAGCCCACTGAAGCTAGAGGCTTTTCTTCATCAGACAGCTGCTGGCTGCTGAGGCTGCCAAGCCCAAGGTTGACAAGTAAAAAGGCACAGTCCTGATGTCACCAAACCACATGACAGGCCATCAATTGAAGTCCATTGTAAGTCCCCAGGTCGGCAGAGCATGGCAGGTTGCTGAACAACAACACAGCTTCATACGGGGTCCAAGCATGCCATAAGCTAGAGACCATTCCCAAAGCTGCTTCTTATATACAGGAAGCAGACCACATACCCAAAGCAGCTACTCAGCTGCTTGTGGTAGATCCCACCATGGAGTTGATTGCCAGTCTCATCATGGGGAGTAACTACCACAAGCTGCCCAGCCACTCAACCAGGCCCAGCCAAGTTGACACACAAACATAATCACCACACCTGGACTTCGTAAATTTTTATAATAAGGGATATTTTAGGTTGTTGTAATTTACCAACTCACCCATAATATGTGAGATTTTTACATTTTCCAGCTCAACATCCTTGCCTTTAACTCTCTGATTAAAAATATAAGCTAACCATAGGTCCTGCTAAATTGAATGCTCCCTAAACTCATTCTGAAAAGAAATATATGTTCCCCAAGATATCTGAAAACATATTTGGAGTAGAATCCTATTTTCCATTCAGTTGAGTGTTGACAAATTTTGGTGGGTTTCGTTATTGCTACTCCTGAAGACAAGAAATTGGGGCAATAGTGACCCTTCTCTTTGAAGCCTGCACACTTGGAATGTTGTTGTTTTTCTCTTCTCTAAGATTAGGCTGCCATGCTCTGCTCCTTCCCAATGCTTTTCACACATCTTCTCCCTGGAGAAATGGGAGAGGCGGCCTGGAAAAACATTAATGTTGTGTATCTCAGAGCCTGCTTACACAGGATGCCAACAGATGGCAATATTTTATCATTACTACACAGCCCAGGGACCCTTCATCTGTGGCCTCGGGCAGCATGAGCAGTCGGGCCTTTGGTGTGGCACATGTCACTGAAGCTTCACCCCCCATTAACTGTGCTGTTGTTTGTGATTTTTAAGCAGTGTGTCTCACCGTGTGTCACATTCTTGACTTGTACAAGGGTCCATTAGTAAGTAGCATCTGAGTGCCATGAGTCATAGAAGGCCCAGTTCTTGGAAAAATAAACACTGCACATTCTACTGAGATTAGAGCCCCTGAGTGGTAGTGAGCTGATGGTGTTTCATGTAAAAAGCTGTTTCTGGGATTTATCAAGGCCTTTATTTATTTATTTTTTGCACCCCCCTCTATCAATAATCAAGAAATCAAATTCATTGCCAGTGAGTTGATTTCAACTCATAGCAACTTTATAAGACAGAGTAGAATTGTCCCAGTGGGTTTCCAAGATTGTAATCTTTAAGAAACAATCAGCCAGTGGAAACCCGATGGCTCATAATGATCTGATCCCATTGGGAGTGGGGTTGCCGTGAGTCAGGGGTCGACTCCACAGCAACTAACGACAACAACAATATCAACACATTACAGAGGCACATAGTTGTTGTACAGCGCTTCCCATTCACAAAAACAGGCTGAACACTCACATTGGCTTTAGCACTAACTATGATTTGGTCTATGACAGTGGGACAAGGCAGAGTGGGAAGACAATGTGAGTCCCGTATTTGAAAGCTACCTGGAGCCCTCATGAAGTCAGCTTCAGGATTTCAAGTGAAATAAGGTTGTCTGAAGGAGTCCTGGTGGCACAATGGTTAAGCATAGGGCTGCTAACTGAAAGGCTGGAGGTAGAAACCCACTCAGGGCGCCAAGAGAGAAAGACCTGTGGATCTGCTCCTAAAAAGATTGCATCCTAGAAAACCCTACAGGGCAATTTTGCCCTGTTACATGGGGTCACTATGAGTCAGCATTGACTTGATGGCACTTAACAATGAAAAGGTTGATTCTTTTTTTATTTTAAATTCAACTTCCAGAAAGTCACTCCGTCCTTCCTGTCATTTCCTTCTTCCACTCCTTCTATTTTATAAATCACTTTTTCTTCCTTTCCTTTATGTCTTGCACGATTGTGAACCTTTTCTCTTCCCTTGCTTTGAAACATTCTTCACTTTTTTTTTTTTTTTACCCTTTTCACATCATCTTCTCTTCCGGCTCTTTCTGTCTCCTCAGGTTGAATCCCCTGTTCCTGATACATAGGACTCCAGCCCAGGGAGACATGCTAGCTCTTCCGAGCTGGCACTGAAGGGCCATGGCAGCTTTGCCAACACCACCTACCCAAGGAACTGAATTTAAGAAACAAATCCCCTCCAGCCAACATCTACCCCAGCCATTGCCAACATCGTAACCGTAAGTCATCTAATGGTTAAAAATTGGCCTGAGACTAAAGAAAGTCAGGCAGATAAATGTTCCAGGTTGTATTTAGGGAAAGTTTTGGGGTTTCTCTGTGCACAGGCAATGCTTTAGATGGATTTCAATACTTGATCCCCCTTAGCAATCTGGCACATTTGTTGTTTGTGTTTCTCTTTTCCACCATTTTTTATTTTTTTTCTTTTTGAGAAGGAAAGTTCTGGCATTTCTTCCAGGAAGGAAGGAAGGGGCATGAGGCTTCAGGCACTGTTGGGAGACATGAAGGCAAAGCTGCCGGAACATCTTTACAGACCATCTACCCCACTCAGCATAGGGTCATGACCATGGAGTCAAACAGTCAAGGGTCAGAGGGGAGAAAACAGATGGGGACCACAGGCTCCCAGAATTCCACGCCTTCTCTCAAAACCTGTTGCAGAAAGCCATTTTCTCTGAAAGTAGACTTCTGGCCTGTGAGAGGTGTTTTGTGTGGGAGCCTTTGCCATCTAACAAGCTTTTATTGAATATCCCCCTTGTTGTTGTTATAATAGTCCATGCTGATATAAACCATGCTCCATAAAGTGCCACAATACACATCCACTGGGCAACGCCACCGGCCAGGCTTGAGTTGAAACTCCTCGGGCAATAAAATCGAGACCACCAGAAACACGGCTGCCATTTATTTCCCTGTAATGTGCCTTCTCTCTTTCTCTCTAGGCAGATTTTCCTCGTGTTGAAAGGGAACCTCTGGTCAAAAGTCAGCAAGCAAAGTTGTAGAAAGCTTTGATAGTCAGTGAAGTGAATCATGGCTGCACATGGCCGTCGCATGCACCAATGGAGCCTCTTGCTGCGCGGACCTCCCTCCAAGAGCAACTTCTGGTCATCAGTCAAAGGGGCCCCCAACGAGCTTTGCACAGCCAATGGTTTCACCAGCTCCACGGTGCCTGGGTCCCAAGTTGCCCTTTTCCACAGGTATTGCTAAAGCAAATAGCAGACGGTATTTACTGGGTGTGATGCTTTCAATCACATTAATCTAGCCAGTAAAAAAATTTATGACCAATAAAAATTCCACCATGACATGGCTGATTGGAGGGGAGGCTGCATGATGGAAATCCAAACCACGCCTTTGCCTCTAGCTAGACTGTCACAAACCCTGGAAGGAAGTAGGAGTCAGAGAAGAGAAAGACAGAACAATCTCTGGGGTTGTTAAAACTAACTCAAGGGTAGATGGATAAAACTCTTAAATGGTTTAATAAGTCCAAACTCTAGAGAGTGATTGACTGAACAACTGCTTTGAAAAGCTACCTGTGAAAGTATATATGTAGCCCTGCTTCTGTGTGAATTACCCGGGATTCCTTCTAGTCCTATGCTGGCATGCTCATATTCTTGTAATACACAGAGTATGTATAAATACAATCAATTTATAAAAGAGCCAGAAAGGATGCCTGGGTGGTGACTCTCCCTGGCTTGAGCCAATGCTAAGTGTGGCTTCACATGGCTGTCTTTCTCCTGGTGGACTTCTCCATGGTTTATGCAGCTCCAGAAAAGCAATGACTAAGCTCTGTTAACGTTTGTGAGTCATTCCTTCTTTCCCCATTCCATGGCGACAGTCCTCAGACTGCGTGACTCTCAAGCACACGCTCTCCAAATCCTACTGTTCCATGGCGTCTCCCTGGAGTGGGCAGCTGATCCAATTATTTGTTAATGATCCCAGACCACACATGGCAATGAGGATGTTATTGTAATGAATTTATATTGGAAGTCCTGCCACTGGGAATGAGTACCTGATTAGCTAATTGTGGCTAATACTTCAAGTAGCTTATCCAATATCTATTATCCCATTCTTTCTTAGTAATAGAACCCCAAATTTAATCCATGTGGCAATATGCCCAGGGAAAAGACTATTTCCAAACTCCCTTGCTGCTAAGTGTGACCAATAAGATAGAAAGTGAAATTTTTGTGTGAGACTTTCAAGAAAGTCTCCTAGGGACATTTTCTTTGTTGGTTACCAGGGGTGGGAGGGAAGGGGAGGGAATGCTGTTAGATAGATAGAGATAAATA
>NW_006921605.1:11339280-11341208 GCF_000298275.1 Orycteropus afer afer | reverse complement strand
AAAAAAAAAAAAAGAAAGAAAGTCTCCTAGGAGAGGGACAGGTAGTGGGCATTTTCCCTTTTATCCTTCTCAAATGTACTTCTATTTCCTGCCTGGAGTGAAGGTCCAATGGCAAGAACTCTAATACTCAACTTAGACCATTAGATGAATTTGAAGATGGAAACCTCATGTTTTAAGGATGGAGGAGCAGACAGATAACAGGACATGAGCCTGGGTCTCTGATGACTTGAAGGAGATACAATATGATCTTTAGATGTCTTTCTTTTGAGAGAAGGAAACTTCTGCTATTTAATGCACTATTATTTGTAGTTTCAGCTAGGTTTCTAATCAGAATCAGAGCCCTAGAGACTTAATAGGTCTCTCTAGAAGCTGCCTTTTATAGCCTCCTGCCCTCAACAAGGAGCTCTGGTGGTGCAGTGTTAAAGCATTCAACTGCTAACCAGAAGGTTGGTGGTTTGAACCCACCAGCTTCTCCATGGGAGGAAGATGAGGCAGTCTGCCTCTGTAAAGATTACAGCCTTGGAAATCCCATGGGGCAGTTCTACTCCATTTTACAGGATCACTACGAGTCAGAATTGACTCAATGACAATAATTCTGGGTGATTTTGTTTTGTTTTTTCCTTTTTTGGCTCTAAACAAATGACCACTCAAATGTTCCAAAAACATTATCTTCTTTTAAAATTTTTCTGGTGATAGACATTTCCTCCCAAAAGTAACACTTTACACACAGTGCCTTACGTGTAAGACATGCTTTAGAATATTTGCTGAATCATGACTGGTAGCATGGAGTAGTAAGTAGACCATAGGTTTTATAGTCAGAAAGACATGCTTATGAATCCAGATCTCTCATTTATTAGTAATATGACATTGCACAAATGACTTAAGATTGTTCCCCAATATTTTTTTTACTATAAAGTGAGCCAAAGATATCATCCTGATTAAAGTGCTGACAAGATGGCAAAGTGCATATTTAAAGCAAGCATGCTAGAAACCAGACTCACTGCCATCAAGTCTATTCCAACACATAGCAACTCCCATGGGGTTCCCAGGGCTGTAAATCTTTACAGAAGTAGATTGCTTCATCTTCCTGCTGTGGAACAGCTGCTGGATTTGAATCACTGACCCTCTGGTCAGCATCCAAAGGCCTTACCTACCCACTATACCAGGTCTCCTTAAAGTAAGCATAGTAGATTCTTATGAAACTTCTTTTGCTTCTGCCTTCAACTTCTTAGTTTGGAATCCTATGCACTGAAGTCAATGGTTTATGTTCCCCTAATCCAGCCTTGCGGACAGGCACAAAAATCATTCTGAGAACAAACATTTGACCAACCATTGTATTTACCAAACCTTGCTTCCCTAACATATATCCTCACTTCCCCCCGCCACTGTTCCCCTCTCTGTATCACTATTAAATGGAAATATCAGTATACAAAGGTAAAACTATAAAAACAAACACTCAGCCTGCCTTCACTAGCTATAAATTTTTACTGAGTACATTGCTTAATGAAAAAGCAGGCAAAAAGATCAGCTGATATGATAACAATTACAGCTGGTTTTCTTTCAAGATGTATTTTCTTAGGCCTAAGGGTTGTCCTCTCTAAGGCTGAGACACATGACAACCTCTGCTGATTTTGATGATAGCACCCACTGCAAAGAAATTGTCAAGTGTTCTTGAAAGCCACTCTAAAATCATATAACCAAAATCCAAACCCATTGTGGTCGTGTTAATTCCAACTCGTAGCAAACCCGTGTGTTTCAGAGTCCGACAGTGCTGCAAAGGGTTCTCATGACTGTGAGCTTTCAGAAGCAGACCTCCAAGCCCTTGACCTACCAAACTTTTGACGCATAGCTGAGCGCTCAACTGTTTGCATCATCCAGGGACTCCCTGAAACCACATGCCATTGCTAAAGTAAACAGCATTTATTGTT
>NW_006921605.1:11321912-11334640 GCF_000298275.1 Orycteropus afer afer | reverse complement strand
TGACATCCAAAATAATTGTGCAAATATTTATAGGCTATATTTTGGAGCAAGAAACAAATAAAACATGCCCTATATATTTAGGAAATTTCATCTTCCCTTGGAGTAGAGCACAAATGGCTTTTAGCCAAGTCCTCAAGGAAGCTGTCTCCCTCTGAAGAGTAGATGGTGTTCGTAACATATGTTTACTGCTGGCCATTCACCTTGCACACTCAGAAGTCAGGAGGAAGAGGCGGTTCTGGTTGCTGCTCACACTCTCAACTACTACTCTGCTTTTCCTCACCTGGAAACCTGAAAGGCTCTCTGAGTTTAAGGTTAAGTCTACTTTGGAGCACTGACATCACTTACTGGGTGTTGCCTAGAATGGAGTGGCCTATTAAGCAACTGAAAAAATTGCCTAAACCCATTTCTGGAATGGAGTCTCCAGCTTCAAAAACTTATTAGTCCTTCAGACAATCACCTTACTATCACCATCCAAGAATGATATATCAAGTCCAATTACTGTGTGATGACAGGGGTGGTTCATTTAACTCTCAGCAACTTAGAGGAACACTGGGGTTATTTTATTTTACTTTTCTCCAGCATAGCTTTGGGCAGTACCTTATTCTCTACATTAAAAGTCTTGGTAATGCTAAGTCAGCATGACATTCTCTTGGAAATTGCCATTCCTCAAAGCCAATGCTAGTCAACAGACAATAAGGGACTAGTTTTGGAGATGCGGGTCACTCCTAGAAAAAAAAAGAAATCTAAAGCACACATGGTCATACCATTAGAAAGCATATGTCAAGTATCATTTTGGTTGGAAAGGTTTGGTAATCACTTCCGGAGTCACACCTGAGGTTCCCATCACTGCTGGGCTTGCACTCCACTCTGCATGTCCATGCAAGCTAACACAGACCATGTTGCCCGGCTTTGCATGGTTTGGGGGCACAAATGACCACACGTCACACGATTTCCATCTGAAATCATAGCTTGGCGCTCATGGGCTGAAAAGTGTGCCAACTTCAGCAAAACTCTACACTTCCCTGGCCTTGGTGTTGCGCTGGCGGTAGAGGTCTCCCACAGCTGTAGGAGTTGGAGTTGGGTGAGTGAAAGTTTTTGCTTTCTAAGCAGGTCCCAGCTCTTCAGACTTTCAGAAGCAAGAGAAGAAGACAGGACAAAGGCATGATAGAAAGAGATGGGAAGTTGTAAGATAATAAAAATTATATTGTGGTTCCATATATATATATGTGTGTGTGTGTATGATTTATCTTTATAGGAATACAAATATCTGAAAATTGAGGTTGAAACTAACTCATTGCTCCAAACAACTATTATTATAAGAGCTCTGAGATTTTCTGGAGCAAAATAACAGCTGCTTTTGCCATAGTCTAAGATTATAACCTTACATGGGCCAAAATGCCAGAGAGCTGAGCAGAATGTTATTTGTCGTAAAAAAAAAAAAAAAAAGGGCCACAGGAGAAAAGATCCCAGTCCTTTGTTTACTATTAGATATTAGCTCATCTCTCCAAGCACTGACTCTTTGCAGGTAACATGGCAGGCAGCATGTGCCAAGGAATGGCTTGGGTTTGGAGAAGCTGGAGGAGTCCAAAAGTCAATGCCTAAAATCTCCTTATTCTCATTAGAGTGAAAGCAAGGATCTCTGTCAGTTTAAAGCAGCTGGAACAAAAAGAAGAAAGAACAGGAGGAGGAGGAGGAGGAGAAAGAGGAGGAGGAAAAAAAGGTAATTAAGTACTCTTCACATTATTGGTCTTTACTATTAAATGTATTGAGTAGTTCCCACTTTAGCTCCAAGATCATATAGGGTTTAAAACAAGAAGCAGACATTACACTTATTCTCAAGAAGTACTAGAATGTTGTTCGAGTTTCACAGTCATCTACCAGGTTATCAGGAGTCAGAATCAACTCTACAGCAATTGTTTTGGAGGAATTTATTCTAGAACAAAGTCCTTGAGTAACACAAATGGTTCAGCACTCACATATTAATAGAAAGGTTGGCAGTTTGAATCCACCTAGGGGAAAAAAAAAAGAAAACACCTCTGCCATGAAGTCGGATCTGACTTATAGTGACTCCTCCTTGGGTTTCTGAGGTGGTATCACTACAGGAGTAGACTGCCCAACCTATCTTCCGAGGAGAGGCTGGTGGGTTTGAACCGCCAGCCTCCTGGTTAGCAGTCAGATGCCTACAAGAAAGAACTGATGATCTACTTTCAAAAGGTCACAGCGAATGAAAACCCTTTGGGGCTCTGTTCTGCTTTGAAACGCAAGGGGTCGCCACGAATCCGAATCACCTCCATAGCAGGACTTTGAACCAGTTCCTTCTGATCGGACCCCTTGCTAAGAATTTGCGTTTCCACCCCAGATGTATTCTTAGGGTCACCTGGGGATCTTGTTAGAATTTAGAGTCTGATTCAGTGTATCTGGGGTGGGAATGCAAATTTTCAGCAGGGAGCCCAACAGGAACAAACCGGTTTGAAGCCCTGCTCCACAGCAACTGGTGATAACTAGTAGTAGTATTCCATAGCACAAGGCTATGGAAAGTGTTAATGATGAGGATTACATGGCTGATTGGGTTTCCAGGTAAGTGCAGGTGTCCTGTATTTGTGCTTGCTAAGCCTGGCCACTCCAGGTCAGAAGTAGTTACTGAGCTAGGAGGTATTTGATGATGCAGAGGAAAGAGGAGGCTTGACCCCAAAAGAATTGGATGGAATCCCAAAGATTTTGTTGGTTTTAATCAGGGGCGTATATATGGAAAATTGCGCCTATGGCAATTAGTTTCAAATCGCTGAATGATCGCTCACAGCTGGCGGTGGAAACTGCCATGGCAAATAGAAACTGCTCAGTGGAGCCCCCTCCGGTGGCGACCCCCCTCAAGTGGCACTCTCCCCCTTCAAGTGGCAGCCGGGACACGTGCCATACTGCCCTACCCTAGATACGCTTCTGGTTTTAATATGGATGTTTTCCTTGCTTCTTCCATTTCCCTTATCATCCTCTTGGGCCCATAGCAGACACCCTAAAAATGTTAATTGATTGACTCATTGATAGATAAAAGAGAAAGGGCAAGACTAAGCCAAAATAAATAAAGCTCCTAGTTTGCATGTTTTATTTCATGGACAGAGCGGGACATGCATTTCACCACTTGGAGCACATAGTTTTGAAATTGCAACATATAATGCATTTTTAAACTTGGGTGCCTTTTTAAAATCCCACACTGCTAACTTTCAGGTGATTATTCATGTTTATATCTTAATGGATTCCACAAATCAATTTTTTTTTTTGTTTTTCTTGGTGAGTATTTCTGATACTTGCAAATGAGTATCATCCCCCCACCCCCACCACCATGCTCTCTTCTGGAGCCAAAACCCAAAGCTATAAATATCGAATACCAGGGTTATGAGCCTCCCGCCCTTCCCCCTCTTCCTCCCCCCTCAGTATGTAATGGGTTTCTCTTTTCACAGCGTTAAAAGGGCCAGTAAATCATTGAGTCACCTCTTGATATGAAAGTCTTTTCATTTGAAATCATTATTGTTTCAGCAAATTGCAAAAAAATAAATAAATAAAATAAAATACAAAAGAGCAAATAAATCAAGAAAAAATTACAAGTTTTTACGAAGTATGGGTGGAGTGGAAAAAGTGATCTTGGCTTAATTACCCACACTTAGTCATAATATGCAGGAAGCAGAGGCTTTAAAAAGTCCAATTGGGGCTGTGTTTTATATACACATGCACACATACACATATATTTTAAGGTGTTAATTTCCATCACATCATACTGTGCTGGGTTACCACGTAAAAAACTGCTGAATCCTGACCTCCATGTGAAATGTTAAAATCACACTCTTTCTTGGAAAGCCCAACTATCATGAAATGTTTTCTCTGCACAGTCAGTCAGGAGTTATCTCTGTTCAGGTGACAGATGGCACAAGCTCTATCTAATGCCTGAGATAGAAGGGCATGGTTACTTGGTAAGTCTGGACTTCCTGGAGATCACCCACATCTCATTTTTACCTCTACTTGTTGCCATTACCTGAGATAAAAATGTCCTAATTCCCACAATCTTTTCATGTTTCAAAACCTCAACAATTACAATATTATGGCTCAAGTCAATCTTCCCATCCATTGTACCACTAAATCCCCTTACCTGCAGCAACAACAACTACAACAGTCACACAGTTACAGTACTTGGAGTCAATGCTAGACACTTGTGATCCACTTCTGTTCATTAACCTTGTTGTCTTGGTTTCCTTCTTGGAAAATGGTGGTCATTGCATATACTGCTTGTTGTTGTTGTTGTTGTTTGCCGTCGAGTCGGCCCCGACTCATAGCGACCCCTCCTTGGGTTTCCGAGGCAGTATCACTATGGAAGTAGGATTGCCCAACCTTCCTTCCGAGGAGTGGCTGGTAGGTTTGAACCGCCAGCGTTCTGGTGAGCAGTCAAGTGCCTTAGGCACTATGCTACCAGAGCTCCTATATACTGCTTAGTCAAACCCAAACCAACCCAATGCTATTGAGTCAACTTTGACTCATAGCAACCCTCCAGGACAGGGCAGAACTGCCTCATAGGGTTTCCAAGGCTGTACATCTTTATGGAAGCAGAATGCCTCATCTTTCTCCTACAAAGCAGCTGCTGGGTTTGAACTGCCATCCTTTGGTTAGCAGCTGAACGCTTTAACCTCTTTGCTATCACAGCCACTACCTCTTAACCAAAAAAACCAAACTCACTACCATTGGGTTTCTAAGGCTGTAAATCATTACAGAAGCAGACTGATTCATCTTTCTTCTGGAGAGCAGCTGGTGGGTTCAAACCACTGATATTTTGGTTAGCAGCCCAATGCCACCAGAGCTCCTTACCTCTTAACCTGTTGCCATTAAATAGATTCCTAGTTATGGCTACCCCATGTGTCAGATAAAACTGAACTCCATAGAGCTGTCAAGGGTGTGACCTTTTAGAAACAGATTGTTAGGCCTTTCTTCTGGGCACATCTTGAGTGGTTCAAATTGTCAGTCTTTCAGTTAGCAGCCCAGCACAACCATTAGAGTTGATTTTAAAGAAATTATAGATAGAAAGCACATATCACAGAGTGTGGAAAATAGTAATTGTTCCATTAAATGGTGGCTCTGTAGTTATAATTGGTTGTAGTTGTGTGCTGTCGAGTCAATTCTGACTCATAGCAACTCTATAGAAGCGACTAGAACTGCCTCATAGGGCTTCTAAGGCTGTCATTTTTATGGGAGCAGATCACCAGCTCTTTCCTCCTGCAGAGCCTCTGGGTAGGTTTGAACCACCAATCTTTCAATTAGCAGCCAAGCACTTAACTAATGCACAGTGGAACTCTTATAATTAGACAGATGGATTTCTCCACTATGCTATCCAAACTCCAGAACTTAATGTATTGTACATTGATAGGTACATTTACATGTAAAATGAGGGAAGCTGGCTTCAGAGTGAAGGGAAAAGGAGGGTCAGGAAAGGTAATCTGTGTTTATAAACCTCCTTGGATGAAAGCTAGTCTTTTGTGTAAATAATATACATTTATTGACATGTTTTCTGGTAACACACAAAAAACTTGTTATTCCATCTGTGCTATCTAATGGAATTATTCCTTAATTTAGGCTACATCGCTTGTTTGATTCATGATGAGAGAAGAGAAAATCAGCTACCACCAATAGTGAAATGATCACAACAAACTAGAATAATATTAATATTTTGAACTATATTCAAAGACTACAATGGCTTGTACAAGTCAGTCTTCTAAACATGATTGTAGCACTGGCGGAACTCTGGCATGAGACCAGTAGAGTGTATTTTCTAATTTCACCGTCAAGATCAAACCATAACCTAGGATATATTATGAGTGGTTTTGACCTGGAACATACATAGAACTGAAAAATACATTTAGCAATTTGCCTTTCCCGTGTATAGCCACATGAGAAAAGGATACTGTGGGAAAGAGTATTTGAAGATAGAATAAAAATAGTTAAGAATGGTTTAGTGATGGGGAAATGGTGAACACTATTTTCTTGATGGTATTGGGTGATGGACAGGGGTGTGATTTTGGAAGTGAAAGTCAGAATGAAAAAGAAGGGATGGAAGCAACTCTGACCTTGACCTTCTCTAGAATTCCTCCCAGTGTTAACCAAGTGAAGGTTGGTGTTGTTTATTCATCATTGCACTGCCCGAAACAACCTGACGCCAATCAAATGACCATATGTGGAGGTTTCAAAAAGCAGACTCTTTCCAAACAAAATCCTTGTTAACCAAAGAATCATATCCAAGGTAAATGGCCAAATCACATAAACCAGTCAACTTTCAAGAATAAACTGAGGAATCATCTAGCATTGACTTTGGGATGATTGAGATGATGTAATAAACAAACATAACTAAGTTTAATTTTTATAGTCTGACATAGTGTCTTTTCTCTCTCCGCTTTCTGGGCAAATCTCAATAACTTGAGCAAAATTCCAAGTTGTTTCTTTGTCCATGTGTTGAAAATACTAGTAGTTTTGATTTTTGACTTCTTAAACATAAAAGTACCTTAGACCCTCTTAGATGCATTCTGGCGCATTCTCACATGATATGAAAGTTTGTATTACAAAGGGGAAAAATCCATTGCATCATCTCACTAAAATTTAAATCAAACTCCAATTTTGAAAGTAAGGTGAAACAGTCAAAGAAAATGTAATGCTTCAGAAGATTTATAATGCTTGTATTCTGTTGATTAATAGAATAATATCTTTCTGTCCAAATCTTCCAAAACTTTGTTGTTGTTGTTGTTGTTATGTGCCGTCGAGTCAAACCCAACTCATAGAGACCCCTCTTTGGGTTTCTGAGGCAGTATCACTACGGAAGTAGGATTGCCCAACCTTTCTTCCAAGGAGTGGCTGGGGGGTTTGAACCTCCAGCCATCTGGTTAGCAGGCAAGTGTCTTAGCCACTATTCTACCAGAGCTAACTTAGGGTCACAGATATAGGCAACCCCAGAATGTTATTTTTCCCATTCTTTTCATTGGGGGAGGGGAAACTTTAATCACACATTTCAAGCCTTCTTTTGTTTAATTAATTTGAAATCAGTGTATGAGATGCAGTTTCTAAACTATCTCTACTCTAGTTACCTATCCTATGGAGAGTTTGGGCAACTTCCCTGTGTCTTATACACTCTGGACAAATTGGTTGTTATAAAACAATGGTATGAAATTTTGAAAATGAGAGAAATTGAAAGAAAAGGAAAGCTTTAGATAAGAAAGAAGAGAAAAAAAAATGACTGCATTTGTTAAAGGAAACTTACATTTTCAAAAAGTTACAAAAGAAAAGCCAGGACCCAAAAAGTCTGAAAATTAGTTGTTGATTTTTTTTTTTTTTTTAAGTGCTATAACAAACAATTTTGGAAGAGATTGAACTGAAAATTTCAGCTGGATATAAAAGATGAACTCCATCCCTGGGGCATTTTTGTTGTTCAGTATGCATTGACATTTTTAGTTAACCATTTATTAAATTCACTTTGTTTTAAATACAGGAACTACATAAGGGGTAAACTTTGTGAGAAATAAAAGTGAGAAATAACCCTGTCAAAGTGTTGTATCCATTATAACAGGAGGAAAAAAAAAAGGGAAATTCAAATATATGAGGAAATTTAATTTTATGCAAAATAATAGCAAATACTAGGTGATGAAACCAAAACCAAACCAAACCCACTGCTATGCAATCAATTCCGACTCACAGCAAGCCTCTAAGGAGGTGAGTTAGAACAAGGAGCAAAACAAGTAACTGAAAATACGGGCTTCGTTCCATTGTGTATTCAGAGTCTAAGGAAACATAGCCTCCACATTTTTCTTTCCTGGCTTTACCCACAGAAATAATCAATTAACCTCAGGCAAACTGTTCTTGTCTTCTTTCTTTCAATGTGCAGTGAAACGGTGAGAGCCAAAACTCAACGGCATTGCCTTGTGTTCCAGGTCTCACAAGTTTTCTGCTTTGATGGAATGCAGTCTTACCATTTTTCTGTCACTCAGTTTAGTGGAAAAAGAGTTTTCCTCTGACAGTTTTCCACCTTACACAGGTTCTGGCTTTTGCAGGTTTTGCTGTATTTCAATCTCACGTCCAATATTTAATGAAAGAACTGTACAGTCCATTTTCAATCTCTGTTTGAAGAATGTCTCGCTCAGTGCAGCTGTAAATTATAAAATAAAGCCATGCGTTTATAAAAGGGAGCCCAGCTGGCACAATGGTTAAGCACTCAGCTGCTAGCCGTATTGTTGATGGTTTGAACCCACCCAGTGGCTCCACAGGGAAAAAGGCCTGGTGATCTGTTCCTGGAAAGGTTGTAGCCTGGGGAACCTATGGGGCAGTTCTACTTGTCACATCAGGTTGCTATGAGACGGAAGGAATTGACTGGATGACACTTAGCAAGCACCCATAACACAGCTCACACGGAAATATACAAAAATATGTTGTTGTTGTTATGTGCTGTGGAGTTGGACCCGATTCACAGCGACCCCTCTTTGGGTTTCCGAGGCAGTCTCACTGTGGAAGTAGATTGCCCAACCTTCTTTCCAAGGAGTGGCTGGTGGGTTTGAACTGCCAGTCTTCTGGTTAGCAGTCAAGTGCCTTAGGCACTATGCTACCAGAGCTCCTTAAAAAAATATAAACATGGTCAAATGAGTCTCTCAGATATGTTGTTTAAGCCATCAAAAATCCACATGTGTATCCTGAAGAAGCATTCTCCAACTTTAAAAACTATAGATTTTACCCTAAACGTATCTTTTTAAAATCATTAAATCATCTGAAGAATGACCAGTAAATAAAAAGGATGAGTTATTGAGTGCAGGAGATTCAAAGCCAGAGCAGAGAAAGTTTTTCTTTAGCATTTTTGGGCCTTTCTGTTAGATGATCTTGTGGTCTGTTTCCCCAGAATAGTCCCTGTTCAGACCTGTCATCCTGGTGAAACAATGAATGGGCCTACCTTTCGCTCTCCAAGGGTCTCAGTTTGGAGAGTAAGTTATATGGTCACCCACCTTTAAGCCACGTATGAGGTGTGGGTTAAGAATTCATGAAATTTAGTGTTTTATTTTTGCGAACCAGTAACATATTGAATGAACTATTAAGCATGATTAAATTTGGTACAGGGCATTTATTAGACACACACGCTCACATTCAAATCCATAACTTGTGAAATAAATAGGTTTAAACAAAAAGTAATGAAGTTCATTCTGCCACAATCATACTGCTACTCATGGAAGGATTTGTTCGAAGAAGTTATTTTGGGACACGATACACTCTCCTAGCACAACCCTAGGTGCATGCTGAACCAAGCTATAAGACATTCAAGAAAACTTTCTTTATTTGATAGTCAGAACTTATTTTCAATCAGAAACTGCATTAACAGACTTGACATCAATTTTAAGTCCAAATGACTTTTATTTGGTTTAAGAAAACATCTAAAGACGTAATTTTTATTTATTATGTTGAATCATAGTTATTTGTTTACTGTTTGTCTCCTCTTTAAGTTCTTTGAGCACTTAAGGGTAACAACTTTCCCTTATTCATCAGTGTGTCCCTAAGGCTGGTACGGTACTCAGGATTTCTTAGGCACTCAGGAAATGTTTGTTGAATCATAATTTGAGTGAAAAAAGTCAAGGTGTCCCCAGTCTTCAAGTCTTTGAGGACAATTCTAAAAGCAGAATTTGCACACTGGAAAATTTGTTGGTAATTTTTTATTAATGCACATTAATACTCATATATAAATTCTGATACACAGATTTTTAAGGATTCCTGACGGTGCAGTGGTTGAGTGCCCAGCTGCTAACCAGAAGGTTAACCAGCAGGAGTTTGGGAGAATAGACCCAACAATCTGCTCCCGTAATGACTTATAGCTTAGCAAACCCTATGGGACAGTTCCACTTTTTCATATAAGGTCGCTGAGCTGGTACCACTCAAGGGCACAAAACAACAACAACAACACATTTGTTTTTAAGTCGTATTAATGATCACAGTACAAAGAAGTACTGGATGGTGCAAATGGTTAAGCACCCTGTGGTTACTGAGTTTGGCATCTTGAATTCACCCAGAGATGCCTCTGAAGAAAGCCCTGCTGTTCTGCTCCTGAAAAATTCCAGCCCTCGGGGACCCTATGGAGCATTCGACTCAGACATACATGGCATCGCCATGAGTGGGAGTTGACTTGGCAGGAACTGGTTTGCTTTCTGGTTTTAGGCCTAAACATAATAAACCCCTACCTCATCCCAAACAATTAGACTCTCCTTCCTGGCTGCTTTCAGCTCAGTGCTAGAAATGTATTTGAGCTGCTTGGGGAACCTGGAGACCTTTGCTATTCACAAATAGCATGTGTTGTCCATGGGGCAGCAACAGGAAGATGACCTAGAAGCTTGTTATACATGGGCCCTGCTCCAGACCCACTGCATCAAACTCTGCATACTACCAAGATTTCCGGGTAATCTGTGTATACATGACATTTGAGGCGCTACTTAAAATACTTAAAATTTGAATGTTTACAGTACACAAGTCAAGATACTGTGAAGTCCTTGTGATCAGGTTATGAAGGGTTGTTGTTGGTGGTGTTGCCGTCAAATTGACTCCAACTTATGGAGACTCTTTTTGTGTCAGACCGAGACTCCATGTGTGTCCTTATGTGTGCTCTACAAGGTTTTCAAGGAAGCAGATCACCAGGCCTGATTTCCTACGGTGGGTTCAAACCACCAGTCCCTTTATTTTATTTTATTTTTTAAAAGTTAATATTTTATTGTATTTAAGGTGAAATGTTCAAAGCCAATTGTGTTCCCATTAGCAATTTCTACACTAATTATTCAGTGACATTGGTTACGTTTCTTACAATATATCATTATTCTCATTCATTCCATCCTGGTTATACCACTTCCCATAAACTAGTTTCCCTGGGCCCTTATCTTCTCATCTTCACTTTAGAGTAATATTTGACCATTGGGCCTCCTAGAGATAGTTTTTCTTAAAGACCCTCATTGCTCACAGGTGATAGTCTTTATTTTATCATCCAGTCTATTATTTAGCTAAAAGATGATTTCAAGGGACAATCTTGGTTTAAGTTTTAAAGCATATCTCAGGACAATAGTCTTGGGGAATCCTCCAGTTTCAACTGGTCCAGTAAGTCTGGACTTTTTAAGAATTTGAAATCTACCATGTTCCTCTCTCATTCCATAAGGATCCACCCCGTGTGGCCCTGATAAACCACCAAGCACCCAAATGCTGAACCATTTCTGTCACCCAGGGACTCTGTATGAAAGGTTACAAGAAGGGATATAAATATTATGAAACAACATTTTATCTTGAGGATATTAGAGTCTACTGAGGGAAGCAGACATGTTTAGAATAAATGCTAGCAGATGGAATAAAATATAATTTTAGACAGAATGAAAGTAGTGCTAGAATAAAGTGAAAGTAACATAACTTTCGGTCTTGGAGAATGATCTGCTAGGATCAAACAATGAGGCATGGATTGGATTCTCCTTTTGCACTCATGACTACATGCACACGTGTGTATTTTCTCTCATACACAGATATCCATACACTTTTGCCTCCTGCTTTCCTCAGAGGGATTCGGTGCAGCTAAAATATGTATCACGGCTATTCTCAGGGTAGCTGTGTTTCTCCTAATAATGTGGTTAAACTTTAACTTCAATGCCCTCATTAGTAATTTGAATATCTTAAGGCTATCCAGGGGGAAATGGATCTTAACTGAAAATAACTACTTTTGACATCCACTGACCTTGTTAACCTTGCAGGTAAGAACTCACCAAGCAAGTAAATGTGGGTTGCTAATGCAAGAAGCACATACAATACTCAGGGTAAGATGAGGTTCAGCTGTTGCTCTCTTATGGCGATAAAAGGGAGCTGATGAAAAACACACAGAAAAGTCGGCTTACAGGATGGCTGCAGGGTCTCCAGATGAGGGAGCTTGATGCCCCAGGCCTAGGATGAATCACAGAGAGTGCTACCCTGACAACATCATCACACTCCTTTAGTGGGACTTACACAATTCTGTCTTCAGTCTGCCAATCTTGTTATTCCAAAGCCCACACATTTCATTATTATTATTATTATTATTATTATATTGTGGTTAAAATGTACATAACAGAACATATGTTGACTCAACAATTTCGACATGTACAATTCAGTAACCTATACAATTTTTTAACAATAAAATTAGATTATATTTTTATTTAAAATAATGTATGCTGAGAAAACCCTATTGAACCACTTGTATAGGTGATTCTGCCACAATCATATACTTATCATATACAATCATATACAAGCCTATACTTGTATACCTGTTGATCTTAAAATATAATTTAAAATGTTGAGCCATGCAAATCTTTGCATATGAACTTGGTTATAACATATAATTTATGCATCTAGTATCATTCTAGAAAAAAAAAATAGTGACCCTCTATCATGTGAATAGGAGCTCTGGTGACATAGTGCCTAAGGTATTTGACTGCTAACCAGAAGGCTGAAGGTTCAAACCCACCAGCCACTTCTTGGAAGGAAGATTGGGCAATCTACTTCTGTAGTAATACCACCTTGGAAACCCAAGGAAGGGTCACTGTAAGTTAGATCCAACTCAATGGCAGTGACTTTGGTTTTGATTTTATCATATAAAATGAGCTCTGGTGGCATAGTAATGAAAGCATTTGACTGCTAACAAAATGGCCCAAAGTGAGTAACTATGAGTCGGAATCAGC
>NW_006921605.1:11309945-11321812 GCF_000298275.1 Orycteropus afer afer | reverse complement strand
TTTTTTTTAAGATCATGTGAAAGACTGCAATGAGTATTTGAAGTCAACGGCAGCATTTCTCTAGGAGCTCTGCTCTGGTGGTGTAGTGGTTAAAGTATTCAGCTGCAAACCAAAAGATTGGTGGTTTGAGCCCACCAGCCGCCCCATGGAAAAAAGGTGAGGCAGTCTGCTTCTGCAAAGATTTACAGAAACCCTATGGGGCAGTTGTTGTTGTTGTTAGGTGCCATTGAGTCGTCTCTGACTCATAGAGACCCTATGCACAGCAGAATGAAACACCACCCGGTCCTGAGCCAGCTCCATGATTCTTGCTATACTTGAGCCCATCGCCGCTGCCACCGTGTCAATCCATCTTGTTGAGGGCCTTCCCCTCTTTTGTTGCCCCTCCACCTTACCAAGCATGACATCCTTCTCCAGGGAATGGGCCCTTCTGACAACATGACCAAAGTAGGTGAGACAAAGTCTGGCCATTCTTGCCTCCAAGGAGCATTCTGGCTGTACTTCCTCCAGGACAGACATGTTAGTTCTTTTAGCAGTCCACAGTACTTTCAGCATTCTTTGTCAGCACCACAGCTCAAAAGCATCAATTCTTCTTTGGTTTTCCTTATTCATTGCCCAGCTTTCACATGATATGAGATGATTGAAAATACCATGGCTTGTGTCAGGTGCACCTTAGTCCTCAAGGAGACATCTTTGCTCTTCAGCACTTGAAAGAGGTCCTTTGCAACAGTTGTACTCTGTCCTAAATGGTGACTATGAGTTGGAATTGATGTGATGACAGTGGATTTGGTTTGGTAGCATTTGGGGAGATTTGTTGAAACTCTCTTTTCTGAAGGAATCACCATTCTTATCGTGTGCTACCACCTGGTTTCTGAATGGTTACTACAGCTTAGCTAAGCCAACAATATGTTAATAATCTTGCATGTTCCTGACATCCACTTTTTATTAATTTCTTCCATCAGGGACAATGTTTTGTTCCTTTTGCTTCTTTAGATTCTAATACAATTTTCTGCATGAAAAGTGCTAAAAAAAAAAAAAAAAAAAAAAAGCCAAATGCATGAATCCATGATGTGT
This sequence comes from Orycteropus afer afer, assembly GCF_000298275.1. Lineage (NCBI taxonomy): Eukaryota > Metazoa > Chordata > Mammalia > Tubulidentata > Orycteropodidae > Orycteropus > Orycteropus afer. Next base: position 11,320,741 of record NW_006921605.1, on the reverse strand, counting down.
GGATGGAGACAATTCAAAAGCAAATAACTGGCTGCTTTGACAGGTCATGTGAACAATGCTGCAATATTCTTAACAGTATTTGTCAGGCATTAATGAAAAATCATCAGATTAGCAATACAATTTATAAATAGGAAGATGGTAGATTTTTATTTCTTACCTTAAGATATCTGTTTCATGGGAGGAAGCGTTACCCAAAGTCCATGGAAATAATTTCCTATTTTACATTACAAAGACTGGTCTTCTCCACAAAATGCCACTTCTGGTAGCATTCATCAAACAGCAGCTGCTCCTGACTTCCAGCCATGAGTATCTCCTAAGTATTAACATGCATTGTGGGTTAGGATGGCATTCTAGGAGATGCAAATCATGAGCACTCAGGTGCTGACGGAAAGGTTGGCAGTTCAAAGCCACCCAGAGGCTCTTCTTCAAAGAAAGGTCTAGAGATCTACTTTGAAAAATTCAGCCTTTGATCACAGTTCTACTATGACATACATGGGGTCATCAGGAGTCAGAACTCACCCAAGGACAACTGGTATTTGTTAGAATAACTCATTTCGATAGTATCATGGGTATTTTGTGTTAGTACTAAGTGCTCCCGGAAAATAGGAGTACAGCCCTCAAGAATTTATAAGTGGAGTGATATGCTGCCTGGCATTAGATTCAAAATACTTCACCACGAATTAACTTGAAATTATTAAAACATCCTTGTTATTAAAATATGTTCACATTTCATTCATATATTCACTTAGCTCAACTCTTAGAAAGTTCTAGAAAATAAATGAAGACTCCTCAGGCCCACCTCCATGGTGGCACAGATCTAGATGACTCATCTCATCACTTCCTGTTTCATGATACGAGAATTTTTCACTTTTCATGTAGTCTTGCGCTCAGTCCAATGAGCCAGTGTGAATATTCACACACATGTGAACACATAGGAAGATTTAGGTGCCTGGTCCATAATATAGATGACGAAAGTGATGAAGGATTCTACCCTTGTGTGCTTACTCCCTAACCCCGAGGCCATGAATCACTGTTTAAATCATGTTATAAATTGACTTTCCTAACAAATTGGTGAGCATGCTTTGAACATTTGTGTCACATTTGCTGAGGATGAAATGCACTTCAGACAGAGTGACTAAAGACAGTAAATTATTTGGCCTTGATTCAGAACTTGAATTTGCTATGGAGGGCTGGCTTTTATTGTCTTCCTTATCATAGAGAAGTCATTCCATGGAATTAGCAATTCATCACTTTTCCTTTTTCTCATGGGATTTTGTTTGTTTTTATGTATTATATATTCTTTATGAATAAGGCGAAATATAGAAAGCCTTTACAAACTTGTATAGAGATAGGTTACCCAGGAACAAGAGGATATGCCTGTAGTTAGGGAAAAATGTATCTACATAGGTTCACAAAGGTGTTCTGATAGCACAGTGGTTAAAGCATTCATCTGTTAACCAAAAGGTTGTCAATTGGAAGTCATCAGCCACTCTGCGTGGGAAAGATGAGGCTGTCTGCTTCCATAAAAATTTATAACCTTGGAAACCATAGGGGACACTTCTACCCTGTCCTCTAGGGTCTCTATGAGTCAGGATCGACTAGTTGACAGTGGGTTTGGTTTGGTTTATATACGTCCATGTGGTCATTCCTCAAATGAAGTGTCCCTTTTTCCCTAAGTAATTGCTTTTAAAGATTTTGGTATGCGTAGTTCATGCCTAATGCATTTCATGAGAGATGTGAAGTTTTCATACATACATAAATATATTAGTCTAAAAATAGAACCAGCAACTTGTTGAAGTCTTATTTTAAAATACTGGCTTCCTCTTCATGAATACCAATTGCAAAATGGCTTTATTACTCAGGAACAACTGCTGGTGTTATTGCTCAATCGTCCTGGATTAAATTATCATAGGATCTGATGCCAGTTCTAAAATGCAGACTTTCAGAGACATTTGCTAAAGACGATACATCCCCTTCTACTGAAGGAACATTGATGTGAAGCTAGTTGCTTTAAAATACCTGTTTCCCAAGAGAGATGAGTCCTCGGTGAATTTTAGACTGAGCTGAGAAGTAGACACAATGTATTCAGAGCTGATACCTATGTAAGACATTAGGAATTTTCAGCTTAAAAAGGGCATTTTCTATGGCATTGGTCTGTCTTCGTGTGATGCAGCTATGTGCTCCACAAAACCTATGGCATATTGTCCCTATTTTTTCTAGAATGAACAGACTGAGCTATTCCAGTAGCATATCATTTTCTCAATGTTAATTGCATTCTTTCAAGAAGGAGGAATGTTCTTGAATGTTATGTAATTGTATTTTTCCAGCCACTCCGAGGAAAGCAGGGGCTTACTTGGGTTGGCACCTGTGAGAACAAATATTGTTTTTACTTAAGTGAATTAGCAATTATGGATCAGGAGAGAAATAGCAGGACCAACCAACTAAGACCTGATGCCTGGGTGATGTTTTGTCAGGTCGGGCATTATGTGGGCCAATGGAAAGAAACCAAATAATACTTCTCCTAAGGGTTTCTTTCCCACACTCCCAACTAATTTATGAAGGCAATTAGTATTTTTCAATAATTGGCCATCACAATCTCTATGGCTTTAGTCCCAAAGTCAGGGATATTGCTGCAGAATGTCTTGGAGCCTCGAGGACAAAGCATGTTCCTAACAAGGACTGTCAAATTCAATTGGCTACTTGGGTATCTGGTCTCATATATATTTTCCTGAGGACAAGGGAGACCAGCCATTGAGGTTCATTAAGGGCTGCCTTCTGGGGCCCAGAGTAGGGAAGAGAGGAATAGTGAGTTCACAGGAAGGGGACAAAATAGAGTATCCACCAAGCTGCATGGCTCTGCTGAAGCCGAATATCCCTAAGGAAGATATACAGTACAGGGCCTAACTGGAAATTCAGACTTCCCGAAATTACAGGCAGTCCTGAACTCTTCTACAGGAATCACTCTGAACTTGCCTTGGCTTGCCTTCCACACACACAAAAATATTCCCACTGACAGAACAACTGGGAAGTTCACATGCAGGTTATAGACTTTCAGTCAACCAGAAACTGACAGTCACTCTACAAGGTGGATAAGCAAGGTGGCCCAATTTTAATTTTTTTTTTTTTCATTTGTAATATAATGCTGACATAAATTTTCATTTTTCTTTTTCATTTTTTTTTTCATTTCCTGTTTGTGACTTTTACCTATTACAATGTTTTAACCATTTGGGTAATAATGGAATCATTACATTTTACTCACTACCAAGATTTGGAAAATGTTAACCTTTTCCCACATTTGGTTCAGATATCTCAAAAATATTTTTTAAAGTGACTTACAGGAATGTGGACTCTCGACATTGTCCTTGAAAATGGCCCCTTTCAACAGGTGGAGGAGCCTCATTTCTAGGCAATTGTGTTTAGATTGTGGACATTTGTGATTTACGTCTTTAAGTCACATTGTCTTTTCCTTTAGAATACAAACTACTAAGAGCCAGTTCAGAATCATATGTATAGTATTTTACACATAACCAAACTCATTGCCCTCAAGTCAATTTTGACTTTCAGCAACCCTGTCGGACAGAGTAGAACTGCCCCCATGGGGTTTCCAAGGCTGTAATCTTTATGGAAATAGACTGCCTCATCTTTCTCCCATGGAGAGGCTGGTGGGTTCAAACTGCTGATCTTTCAGTTCGCAGCTGACCACTTAGCCACTGTGCCACCAGAACTCCTTATTTTACACATAACTCTGTTGAGACAATAAACATAAAATGGCTTATTAACTGTGATGCAGTGAATTACTTGGTATGGCTTTTCTAACCAGTCTTTGTGACTCCCACCAGATTACTGGGTGGGACCATGCAAATAAGATGCGTAGAACTCTAATGTAGGGATTGGTTAGTTTCATCATTCTGCTAGGCTTAAAACAGCCTTCCTACAGGCAGAAGAGGGGACTTCACTGCCATCAAGAGAGATTAGCGGGAGGTGGAGTGGAGTTGACTCTGTCCTTGGTCCCGAGATCTCTGCGCTGGGCCTCCTTGGCAGACATGCCAGCAAAGACTGCGACAGTGAAACTAAGAGGCACGAGTGGGGTGCACCTGCATGTACCTATCGGCAGAGTTAAAGAGCTTTGTAACACTTGCCCAAGGAGGGCAGAGGCCAGGCCAAGAGCCAAGGGCCAGAGAGGTGTGCCTGAGGGTATTGTTGTTGTTAGATGCTGTAGAGTTGGTTCTGACTCATACTGACTCTATGTACAACAGAACAAAACACTGTCTGGTCCTGTGCCAGCCTCACAATCCTTGCAATACCTGAGCCTGTCACTGCAGCCACTGAGGGCATAGCAGAGAGGATACCATCCTGATCAAAGAATTCTATTCTAAGAACGTTCCCAAACCTGAATTGTAACCTGTTTACTTCCCTAATAAACTCCATAATCTTGAGTATTGTCTGTGAGTTCTGTGTGGCCATTGCAGTGAATTCTCAAACCCAGAAGAGAAGTAGTGTGTGCCGTGGGAGGGACAGTTGGTGTGAAGGTTGGAGGGTGGTGGCATGTCTGGCCTCACAGGAATAAGCTTTGGGTTGCTAACGGGGATTCTGTCTTCCCCGTGTGAAGCTGGCGGAGGTCAGAGGATGCCGCCTCCATGCCCTTTCTGCTTTAACTCTTGTGTTATAATTATTTAATTTACTCATTCATTTATTCATCCATCTGTTTATTTATTTACTGAAACATTATCATGGCTTGGTATAGACTCAATTAGTTTTCTGCATTCTTTGGGAGAGAAGGTGTTTAAACCGTCTATAAGCTTTTAATATGGGAGAAAGACGTACTCCATTGTGTGTACTCCATTGTGTGTGTGTGTGCATCAGAGTTTACCCAACCTATCTCCTATGCTTGTACCTTTAGTCATTTCCAATACTTTGCTATTATAAATAATGCTGCAAAGAATAACTTTATGCTCATGTATTTTTCATATTGAGGCAGTCTGCTTCCATAAAGATTTACAGCTCTGGAAGCCCTATGGAACAGTTCTACTCTGTCCTATAGGGTTGCTATGTGTGAAAATCAACTCGCTGGCAGTGAGTTTGGTTTGGTTTTGGTATAATCTCTTAAAGAAGCCTTGGTCTTGCAATGGTTATGCACTCAGCTGCTGACTGAAAGGTTGGGGGTTTGAATCCACCAGCTGCTCCAAGGGAGAAACACCTGTGACCTGCTTCCATAAAGAATACCCCCTAGGAAACCTACTAGGGCAGTTCTCTGTCACCTGGGGTGGCTATGAATCAAAGTCAACGCGTTGGCACCCAACAACTACCATCGAAGTGATGCAGCTCCAGTTAAGGAGCTGGGAGTGGGCAGTCCAGAGCGAACTCAGCCCCCTAATCCCATCTCATCAAGTCCACGACCCAGAGATACAGCCTCGGAATCCTCAAGACTGCTTTGCCCAGTTCATAAACCCTTCCTAAGCTGATTTTAATTTTAATATTCTGACTGAAATAAAGAAAATATCTTTTCAATTCGTGATTTTCAATCCTGATTGTATTTTGGAGTCAACTAAGAAACTTCTAAAAATGCCTGTGTTTAAGCTTCACTGATAGAAATTTTGTTTTAATTGTCCTGACCCGGGCCCCAGGAATCAGTGTTTTCTGAAAGCTCTACAAATAATTCTAATATACGGCCAATCATGTTTGAGAAATACCGCCATTAACTTAAATAGTAATGAATCTGGACCCTAAATTCCATCAGATTTTAATTTCCTGGGGAGAGACACTACATTCTATGTATCTTTTCCTTCAGTCAACATTGAAGACATGAAAGAATCAAAGAAAATATCACAACCAATCAAAATTTCCAAGAGCACTAATTTGTCTGTAGCATGTGCAGCATTGCAGGCTGGAAAGGGACCCTGGTGACACACTGGTTAAAATGCTCGGCTACTAACCGAATGATCAGCAGCTCCAACCCACCAGCAACTCCACAGGAGGAAGATGTGGTAGTCTTCTTCCTTAAAGATCACAACCATGGAAACCCTTTGGGGATACTCTATCCTACAGGGTTGCTATGAGTTGGAATTGACTCTATAGCAATGTTTTTTTTTTTTTTTTTTTCCCCTTTCTCCACCCATTCTACAATCATTTCCATACCAGGTGTTGGTGTAGTCATGGTTGGTATATGTTTTCAAAATTTAATGAGGAACATACAGTGGTTCAAACCAGTTCATTCCGATTTGACCCCCTGCTGAGAACTTGCATTTCCATCCCAGACATACTGAATCAGAATCTACAGCTTAATCTACATTTGTATATAGGAATCACCTGTGAATGTCTATGACTCACCTGGGGATCTTGTTAAATAAAGATGCTGATTCAATATATCTGGGGTGGAAATGTGAATTGTCAGCAGGAAGTTGAGCTAGAATGAACCAGTTCAAAGCCCTAGGATGGAAGGCAGGTAAATAGGTAAGTAGGTCCTTATAAACCAGTTGCTGTGGAGTCGGTTCTCATGGTGACCCCAGATGTTGTGTCAGAGTGGAACTGTGCTGCATTTTTGAAGTAGATCATTAGATCTATCTTCCTGGAGACTCAGGGTTAGAAGCTGAGGCCGTTAGGCATTTGGACCTGCCAGGGACTCGCTTATCTGGTAAGTGCTCTGTAGGCAATAGAAACAAAAGTGCTCAAAATTAGTCTGAGAGACTTGGGAGCTGTTTCTCAGAAACAGTCAGTGACCTCGAGTTTGGTTTACAAGGAAATTAAGAGAAAGGACAGACATAGGAAAGAAACAGAGGAGAAGAAGGAACCAATTCTACAATGCTACAGTAGGTTCTCAGCTAAAGGAAATATGGGGATCCTGAAGCAGAGCTGTAGAGTGGTGGAAGACAATGGGAGAAATAAAAGGACAATGCACAAGAGCAGTAAGGTCCCTGTGGGCATTTGTCTATAGTTCTCCTTGAGGTCCTGGTAGGGCTGAGGGAACACTAAGATAGTGCTTGTCAAACTTGTGTGTACAAAGTTGTTGTTATTGTGTGCTGTGGAGTCGGACCAGACTCATAGCGACCCCTCCTTGGGTTTCTGAGGCTGTATTACTACAGAAGTAGATTGCCCAGTCCTCCTTCTGAGGAGTAGCTGGTGGGTTTGAACAGCCAGCCTTCTGGTTAGCAGTCAAGTGCCTTAGGCACTATGCTACCAGAGCTCCCTGTGTACAAAGAGGCCTTGGCAAATGTAGATTTTAATTCAACTGCCCTGGGGTGGGGCCTGGGATTCTCAATTTCTAACCCAATGCAGGTCCCATGGACCACACTTTCAGTGGCAAGAGTCTCAAATTGAGCAAACAAAAGCAAAGCCATGAGCTTTCCTGCATTTGGGGGCTACAGTCTATCACATATCTTTTTACTCTGTTTGCTGACTTGCCTTCAGTCCACCTTTGTCGAGGCCCAGCAGTCACCCATGTGCTCTGTGATACTGAAGCCTTTGTCAATTCCTGTGATCACTCGACAAACTGTGGAGCGTTCCATCCATGTTGTACCACAAGCATGCATTGGCCTCCCTGAAACAGCCAGCAGTGCACTAAGTCTCTCTGAGGATGTGATAGGACTTGGAGATGTTATCTACCCTCAAGAAACTAAGGACAAACGTAAGGAGAAAGGCTGGGCATGCGTATCAGACATGTCAGGACAAAACGTTGAAAATGAGGGACCCAGTCTGCTGCATTAGAGAGATTTAAAGTAAAAGGAAGTCCAATCTGAGTCATGTAGGGGAAATATGATCCTTTGATAGTGCTCTCTAGCTGTAGATCTGCTAAATTATTACAGAAAACTGTCAGTCTGACTAGGAGATCTGGTGACATAGTGCCTAAGGCATTTGACTGCTAAGCAGAAGACTGGCGGTTCAAACCCACCAGAAGGAAGGTTGGGCAATCTATTTCCATAGTGATACCACCTTGGAAACCCAAGAGGGGGTTGCTATGAGTCGGATCCGACTCCACAGCAGTGGTTGCTTGCGTTTTTTTGCTTGTGTCGGTCTGACCAACTGTCTTTGAGAAGCACATCTGGATTTTTGTTCCCCCTAATTGTTCTAAGAACATAAAGGGCATGAAAAGTAATAAAAATAAATCCACTGGTCATCTCATTTGGCAATGCGAGTTTGTGATGAGAGAGAGGGTGGAGTGTACCCACCAGACCTCTGTTCCCTGTTCGTACACATCTTTAAGCCACTGCAAATGTGGACAAAGGAGACTCTATTAAGCAGCTCCCTAGCGTTGAGCTCCAGACACGTAAGTAGCTCCTTGGCGTGTTCCTTTGGCCTGCCATACAATTAATTAGGCCACAGTTGTTTATTTTGAGACATTTAACTAGAGACCTTCTTGAGAGAGGCCTACCCTTGTGGTTTGTCCTGATCCTTTCCTAAGTGTGGGAACCTTTGTCTAATTGGATTGACTGTAAGTGTAATGATGGCGGCGGCGTTCTGTAAGCAGCACATACACCAAGGACATTCACATGGAAATGAGGTTAATTACACAGCATAGATGCATCTCATGGCTGCACCTGCAGCGCCACAACAACTTCCCTTTAACTCAGTTTCACAAACAATGACAAAGAGCAGCTGCATTCGTTTCCACAGTTAGAGTTTAAAAATCTGTAATGATCCCCCAGCAGAATAGAAGTGCAGGGGTGAGAGTAAGGAGGCACGATTCTTCCGGTTCAGATGCCCTTCCCCAGCCACCTGCTGATTGTGCTAATCCCGGGAGACTCGGACATAGATATGGAGTCATAATAAGCTATTGCCAGTCCTGGTCTTTGCTCCCACCCCCAAGCCCATCTGACTGAGATTAGGGTTTCTCAACTGTTAAGAGTCCGGAACTTTGTGATGGGGGTTCATGAAGAGCAAGGGCAGAGGCAGCAAAGCTTCAGACTACAAGGTCCTTGTTGTTGGTAGTCACCACTGACTCGGTTCTGACTTACAGGGACCCCCATGTGTGCAAAGTAGGACCGCTGCATGGGCTTTGCAGCTTGTGACCTTTCCAAAGCAGATTGCCAGGCCTGTCTTCTGAGGAAACTCTGGGTGCGTTCTAACCATCAACCTTTCAATTAGTAGTTGAATGCTTAATGGTTTGTGCCACCCAGGGACTCCTACAATGTCTGTAGAGTACCCACAATGTCTGTAGAGTACGCAAATCCTTCCCAAAATCACAAAGCACTATTTGGGAGTGATGCTCCTGAGTAACACCCAAAATCTTGCTGCTGATGGGTCTATCTCCCCAACCCCTGGTTGTTAAAATTCTTTTAAATTCCCCATTTTCTCTTCCCTCCGTCATTTGATTTCTTCTCTGTTTTCCTTTTTCCACAGCTGTGAGTCCCCTAGAGGCTCTGTTTAGTAATACCGGGGAGACAGTCAACTGCAACTTGTCTCGATTCCTACCTTTAAAAGTAAGTGAATCTTTGCATAACAGCTGATACCACCTGATAAGGATTAGATTTGCAGAATAATCACATGGGGGAAATGCTGGTGGAATAAGCCATGAACATACATGTCCACATTCACAATCCTCTTGGACTCTTAGAAACATTTTATTATCTACTTAAATATATTGATCCCCATTACTGTATAATTGCAAGTCATTTGGGAAGCCAAATGGGATCCCCATTTATGGCTATGAAACATGATTGTCTACTGCACCAAAACCAAATCTACCCTCAATTATTTAAACATTGAAGGATTGTGCTTCAGGCTGTAGAACCAGTTCTGGAAGGAGGAGATTCAAAATGCATAGGAAGAATTGCATCAACTTTTAAAGGACCTGAGTTGAAGGGGAGGGCACTACAGGGATGTGTGATTTGCTATTTTTTGAAATAACTAGGCTTATTTACCTTCCAGTCCTATCTTGTGTTTCTTTTTATTCCATGTTATCCCCAAAAGGCAAATAAAGGGGTAAATTAACTAGGCACTCATAAGCACTGATCTACAAAACAACCAGGAATTCTGTTTCCAGCCATTCTGACATTGCTGGTCAACATTAAATTAGCTCCAGAGGGGTGGGAGGCAAGATTAACTGGGAAGACACTCATCTCAGAAGAACTAAAGCAAACCACATCAAATCTTGACTGCCATCGACTTGATTCCAGCTCCTAGCAACCCTGTAAGACAGAGTAGAACCTCCCCATCAGGTTCCTGAGTCTGTAAACCTTTACAGAAGTGGACTGCCACGTGTTTCTCCCACTGAGCTGCTGGTGGGTTCAAACCATCTACCTTTCAGTTGGCAGCCACGTGCTTTAACCACTCCTTTCATCTCAGAAAAATTCCATCTGAATTCCATTGGCCATCTCTGAAGTTCATCACAAATCAAGCTCTGCTTAAGAAAATGGTACCAAGTCTCTGCCTGTTTGTGTGTGTGTGTGTGTGTGTGTATGCATGTGTGTGTGGAGGGGAGGAGGGCAGAGTGAACCATCTCACCACTTTATTTTGAGACCATGCTCATTTATCATCACAAGGGCACTTATTTTCCAGGTGTAAGGTACACTTCCATAGATAAACCAACAGATGCATGTACAATTGATTACTTCCTAACCCTTTGATGCTCTAGGTCAGTGTGCTAGTTAATATTGTGTGTCAACTTGGCTGGGGCAGGCTTTTGAGTGGCTGGGCAGCTGGATGTAGCTATTCTCTGTGAGAAGATTGTAATCACCTCCATTGTGGAATGTGCTGGGAGCAGCTAAGTAGAGCTTTTGGAGTGTAGCCTGCTTTCAGTGGGAGTTCTGGTGGTGTAGTGCCTAAGGCATTTAGATACTAACCAGAAGCTAGCGAATCAAATC
>NW_006921605.1:11307340-11309395 GCF_000298275.1 Orycteropus afer afer | reverse complement strand
AGAGCTAAAGCCCAAGGTCAAGGAACCTTCACCCAGCCCCTAGAGCCAGCACTCTGAATTTGGTCTTCTAGCCTCCTAAACTGTACAAGAGAAATTCCTTTTGTTATACCCATCCACTTGTGGTATATCTGTTATATTAGCACTAGAGAAGCAAAAGGGTCAGTACCTGGTTTGATAACATGCTGACAAGACAAATGAAATCCAATGAATGACAGATTGAGCCATTTTCAAAATCTTCATGTCTTGAGTAGTTACTCCTTCCTAACCTACCTTCTCAGATGTTAATAACAAAAGTAATGTTCAGACCAGAGAAATAATCTCAAAATGTGCTGCCACCACTAAGAGGTTTGCAAAGAAGTGAAAAGTCACTGTTTGGATAGAGGTGTGATACGGGCACTTAAGGAAAGTGTACTCAGGGTAGGAAAACACAGACTTGATCTAATTTCTGGTAAAACAGGTGCTAGAATGCATCCATGTCTCTCTCAGAGCAGTCCGCAGCTGCTGTTCGCCAAGTGGTGTGTTCCCAAAACTGGTACCCTGGGGATGCTGAAACACACACAATACATGGATGCTTCTGCTATCACCAGTGACCCTAGAATCGTGCATGCTGAATAGATGCAAACCATTTATACTCAGGACGATCTGAAGACCATAGTGATCTAGGATCACTGAGATAAGAAAGGGTTGCTGGCACAGAATGTAGTTTTAGCACTTTTAGGGAAACGTGTTTTTGAACGCTGCTGTTTGGTTTAATTTGGATTCCCAAAAACAGTTCACCCAAACAAGACTCTTATTTACACTTGGGGGGGAGGCTCATTGGACCTGTTCTGTTTTGCAAAACGCAATGTTTCTGAAATATGTTTTGGTGGCATCATTTCAAATCAAAACAAGGAAAGTGGTTCTCAAAAATAAAACCCGAGGCCAGCAAAGCAAGGATTTGCTAAGTCAATTGGTTGTTTGCTTATTTATCCTACACTTTTTTTCCTCCCTCCTTTGGGAATTTGTATTGAAGCATGCATGTGCACGCGTGCACCCACACTCTCGCACACACACACGCACACGCACACACACACGCATGCACAGGGTGACCTTGGTAGGGATTCCAACAGAGGGGAACATCAGACTCTGTTTCCTGGGACTCTTTGAAAGAGGAGCTGAGCAATTACATATATTTGATTTTTATTGATCTGAAGAAAAGGTTGATAGAAGCTGGGTGAACAGTTTAGGTTGTAAAACAAGGAGGCTTTCATGAAGTCTCGCCTGTTCAAACATGCTGTCTTCCCCTCCCCCCCTCCTTTAAGGGAAAAACCTCTAAAGCTGATTTGCAATTGTTAAGCTAATCTGTGGCCTAGGGGAGAGAAAAGCCACCAAAACCTTATAGAAGTGAAGGAAATTACGTAGACATGTCCACCCCCAGATTTAACGTTCCACTTCCATGTGGTTTTGGAACATATGCGAGGTTTGGGTTGTACTTGGAAAGAAAAAAAAACCCAGGCCTCTACATCTGGAAGAAGCATCGTTGTAATTATAGCGATCCTTACAGTAGTAGGGGATGCTGCTAATTCAGGCTGGCAGCGGCTGAGGTTTATTATTAAAAACATTTTTATTCCCTTTACCAGATCTGCAAAAAGAAAGAAATGAAAAGAAAGAAAATGGTAGCTAGACACAGAGAGCTGCAGTGGACTCCAGCTCATGGCAACCCTATGTGAATGGAAGGAAATAGTGCCTGGGCCTGTGGCATCCTCACAAGCCACGGTATCCTCCAGGTCATCTCACCAAGGGGATCCCTTACCTTTGTTGGCCCTCTGCTTCACCAAACATGATGTGCTCCTCTAGCAATTGACTTCTCCTAAAGGTGTTTGCAAAGTGAGTCAGACAATGCTCTGTTGTGATCCACAAGGTTTCATTGGCTAATTTTTGGAAATAGATGGCCAGGCCTTTCTTCCTAGCCTGTCTCAGTATTTTCTGGTATTTTGATTACTGGTGGCATAGCTCCCAGCATCATAGCAACACACTATGACAAACTGATGGAAGGGTGAGATATATATATATATA
>NW_006921605.1:11305419-11306295 GCF_000298275.1 Orycteropus afer afer | reverse complement strand
TTTAATTCCATGGTGCCTACCAGACACATCCCCAGTTCTGTCCTGGCATCCAATCCCTTCATGATCTGACCATGACATACCATCCACTCTTAGCTTCCACTATACTTCTTTAATAATTCTCAGTTTCAGCCCAAACTAGTTTCAGTTCTTGGTTCATGACTTTGTGTTGCTCATACAGTTCTAACTTAACTATATCCTCCACCCACTTTTGTTTGTCCAAATTGTTCCATCCTTTAAAAGCCATTATAAATGTCATCTTCTCCATGAAACCCTTCCTAGTCCCACTTAATTTCTCCTTCCTGAATTCTCATCTGAACATGAATGTTTCATATCATATCACTTCTTATATAATTTCTTACCACCTCTTAAGCTCTCTTCTTTCCCTTACACCCAAGTCATATGTGTCTCTTATTCTTCCTGCTTCAGTTTAAACTTTTTGAGAAGGGGCCTCTTTATCTTAACTTTTAGTATCACCTTCCTTTCCTTAGTAAAAGTGTTGCCAAGTTCTTAAAAAATATCTACAGTGTTAACAGATGAATGAAAGTTAATCTCTAAGTACAAAATGAAGAGTGAAGTGTATGGTGTGTGTGTGTGTGCACATGTGCATGTATGTTTAGGGGATGGCTGGGGGAATGATTGGTGGTAGCAGTAGGGCCAGAAACAACATGGAGATCAAGGTCATTAAATAATCACTGTGAAAAAGGAATAGTTTTCTACTTCCTTTTTGTTATACCAAACCAAACCAACCTCACTGCCATAGAGTCAGATCTGACTCATAGCAACCCCTCCTTGGGTTTCCAAGGTGGTATCACTACGGAAGTAGATTGCCCAACCTTCCTTCTGAGGAGTGGCTGGTGAGTTTGAACCACCAGCCTT
>NW_006921605.1:11266829-11302444 GCF_000298275.1 Orycteropus afer afer | reverse complement strand
CAAAGTTCAACAGGTCAGAAAATAATAAATGCTGGCAAGGTTGCGGAGAGATTGGAACTCTTGTGCACTGCTGGTGGGATTGTAAAATGGTACAACCATTGTGGCAAACAGTATGGCATTTCCTTAAAAAACTGAAAATAGTAGTACCAATTGACCCAGCAATTCCATTACTAGGAATATATCTTGAAGGGGTGAGAGATAGCGCATGAAAAGACTTATGTACACCTATGTTCATCGCAGCACAATTCACTATAGCAAAGAGTTGGAAAATCTAAATGCCCATCATCAGATGAGTGGATGACCAAATTATGGTACATGCACACAATGGAGTACTATGCTACATGAAAGAACAATGGGGGATATGCAAATCATCTCACAACGTGGATGAACCTGGAGGACATTATGCTGAGTGAAATAAGTCAACCACAGAAAGACAAGTACTGTATGAGCCCATTACTATAAAAAGACAAAGAAGGGTTTGCTTGGGAAAGGGAACTCACTTTGTAGGTTATCGGGGTGGGGAGGAAAGGGGCGGATTAATTTTGGACTAGTTGGGGCCCACATGCTGATGTGGGTAGGGGGGAGAGATATATGGGAAGGATCTGTGACCACCATGATAACATTAGAGAAAGGGAGGACACCAAACTGTGCACATAAGATACGACAGAGGGTAATACCAACCAATGTGTCCACAATTCTGCAATGCCATTAACACCAAATAAACACATCAACACTTGAGATGATCAGACAGGGGTCAGTAAACAGGAATATACTCTAGACCAAAGATAGATTCAGTTGAGGCTATGTTGCACAGACACCAGTGATACAAAATACCTGCAGTCCTTACAGAAACAACAGAAGACAGACACAGAGTAATCCCTCACAGACAACCAGACACTATGGGAGAGAGAGCCAATAGATCTACCATCTCAGGACCATAGAAATTGGGGACACCAGACTCAATTGGCACAACAAAATACATAAAAGCCTTGCTCTGCATCCTACATTGGTGAGTAGCAACTGGGGTCTTAAAATCTTTCAAGCAGCCATCTAAGATGCAGCTAACGGTCTCCTAGTGTCAGAAGCGAAGAAGAATGCAAAAAAAAAAGGACATTTGGAGGCAATCAGCCATACAGTATGATGGCCCTTGAGACCAGAAGAACTAGATGGTGACTGGCTTCCAATGCTAACCACTCAGGAAAGATCAAATCTGGAGATCCTGGACAGAATGGGAGGGGAAATGTGGAACAAAATCCAAAAACTCAATAATGACCAGAATCACTGGTGAGATGAAATCTGGCGAGACTCCCAATACTATGGTCCTGGAGTACATTGTGTGCCTAGAGTAAAACGCAATCCCAGGGGTGGGCTCACAGCCCAGTAGTTAGTTAACAAGATATACACACAGACTACTCAACTCAGGATGACACACCCACATATTCTATGGTAATACATCCCTTAGAGCAATAGACCACGGGACACCAGGGGACCACCATTCAAATTGAAGAAATGCAGGGCAAACAGGAGTGCATAAATATGAGGGGCACAGGGAGAGGGTTATGGGATAGGGAGGGGAGGAGACTGGGTTAGGGTTGGACATGGTAAATGGGGAGTGAAACTAAATGTCCAAGTAATGTTGAATGTGAAGCTCTAAAATTTAAAAAAAAAAAAATCATGATTTAATAATTTTATAGTTTTATTCCATGTTGTCTTTGATCTCCAGCATATCCTCATTTTAAATGGGAAGAAATCTTACTTCTTTCCCCCATCATGCTGTCTTTCAAGGATTTTAGACAAATTACTTCTGGGGAAAAAAAAAAAAAAAACAATTCCTTAATTATTATGATATGCAATTACACTGAATTCTCAAAAAAGAAAAAAAAGAAAGAAAAAGAAAAAACAGACCTATTGATGAATTTTCACACCAGTTGCATCATTTCTGGCTCTGGGCCACCCAAAACAGAGCAGGTAGGCAGTGTTTATCTCTCTCTGTCTCCTTATGTTTCAAAATAACTGACTTTCAGGAAGAGCTGGAACTGAAGGAGTTCCCAATATCACACAAAGGGAACAAGGTGCAATGAGGCGCTATGGGAAAGTGAAAAGAAAGAAAGAGGAAAAACCGCACTGATGCCCAGTAAACTAGGAGCAGGGCAGAGATCTGCAGGGCTAGTCCGTTCCAGCAACAACAAGAGCTGACATTTGTTACATGTTAATTACACGGTATTGTCTTTTGGAGGTTAAATCAATCAGAAATTTCCTGTACAGCTAATAAAATTGGAACACATTCTGGTTTGCCAAGTCACGTTTCACATTGTCTCAGGACAGAGATAGAAACTGGGGCTTCAATTTGTTCTGGTCAGAAGCCGTGAGAAATCCCTTCTTTAAATGAATTAGCTAGTTAGTGCTGTCCTGTAAGAGATGGTAAAATGTAGTAAGTATTATTATAGCTGCCTTTTATTGAAAGTGTATTGAGTACAAGGCACTTTTTGAAGCACTTCTCAATGGAATCTCATTTGCTTATCACTAAACCCAATGCAGAAAGTTGTATTGTTTCTATTTTAAAGAAACAGACACTGGGTCTCAGAGACATGAAGTAAGGCTTCAAGGTCACACAGCAGGTAAACATTGCTTATAACTTGGACTCAAGTTTGTCTAAAAGCAAAAATCTCAGCTTGTGTTTAGTAAATTTCAGTGCACACATTAAGTTTTCAGTTATGTGATGATTTCAAATGGAAATAATTTAAGTGTAACAGCTCATTGTATCTATTAAACATGTTGATTCAACTAGTTTCCATTATAAATAGAACTTTTTCACATGTGATATTACTTTGAATATTTAAACAGTCAAACTCAAAAACCAAAGTCACTGTCTTTGAGTCGATTCTAACTCATAGCAACCCCTCCTTGGGTTTCTGAGGAAGTATCTCTACGGAAGTAGATTGCCTAGTCTTCCTTCTGAGGACTGGCTGGTGGGTTTGAACCACCAGCCTTCTGGTTAGCAGTCATATATATGCCTTAGGCAGTACACCACCAGAGATCCCAAACAGTCATGTGCCTCCCAAAATATTCAACTATTTTCTTTATTCAGATAATTTATAGGCAATTGATAACATTCAGCAGAATAAACGAGCCTCAAGAGGTTTTAACTAAACTTATCTCAGTACTAAGACTAGTTAAAGAAAGGTAATCAGAAAATGAATAGCAGTTCAACTCACTTTAGGTTGAGTTGAATAAACGTTGGCTTTTGAGGTCTATCTTAGGAAAACCAAGACTCAGCTCCCCACATCTATGATTTTGTTTGTTTTGTTTTGTGAGCCAGTTCAAAATTCACCTCTTCTGGTAAGTTTCCTCTGACTCCCTGAGTCAGAGTTTCTATGTTCTTTCAATCTGTAGTATTCCAGGCTTACTGTGTTTAAACACATGCATATATACACATAAATTAATACATGTATATATACAAATATACACACATAAATAAATATATACATATACACACATACATAAACACAAACACATAAATACCAAACCAAAATCCACTGCCAGCAAGTTGATTCTGACTCACAGCAACCCTTTAGGGTAGAGTAGAATGGTCCATAGGGTTTCCAAGCTGTAAATCTTTACAGAAGCAGACTGACTCATTGTTGTCTTGTGGAGTATCTGGTGCGTTTGAACCACCTATCTTTTAGTGAGTAGCCAGATGCTTTAACCATTATGCAACCATAGCTCTTTTACACAAACACACACACATGCACACACACACACATTAATGCATATATGTACAGAGAGAATATAAATGTAGTACACATATACTACTCACCTCCTGAAATGCTCCCTTGACGATGTAGTTTATACAGATAGGCTTTATGTTTTCTGGTTGTCACATGGGATTCATTCAGTTTACTTAAAATCTATTCTTATATTCCATCAATATAATATGTCATTGATTGTAAGACACACTATTAAATTATTTATAACTAAAGAAGAAAACAAAAGCTAATGAATTTATTGCTAAATGTTTTATAACCACATCAATTGTTGGGTTCATCCCAATCTCAAAGATGTCAAAATGTTTTTTTTTAAGTATATCTTAGAATTGACAAAATATATTTACATATATATATACATACAAATATATATATGTATATATATATTCCTCATATATCTAAATTGGTGTGTACATTGGCTAATTGGCTGAAGTGGGACTAAAAAGTGTTTAAAAGCTTTGAATAAAAAGCAATTATAGAGAACATCCATCAGCCAATGAGTTGATGGGGGTGGAAACCTGTGTCTTAGATGTGTTTTTTTTTTTTTTTTTTTTTTTTTATTAGGATTGGGTGAAGATTTACAGAGTAAATTCACTTTTCATACAGCAGTTCACATATACTTTGTCTCATGTCATTGACCAAAATTTACAATGCAGCTTGAGGACGTAGAGTTGTTTCTGTTTTTCAGAAGAGAAATGAAGGTCCCTGTCAACTCTTGTCCATTCTGCTCACTCCTTCCATTAAGGGTAGGATAGCGATACCTAATAAACTTGTGAAATTGTTATCCTTACTTAATTTTCCATTTATTTTTATGCCAGATTCTCAAGACCGCTAATGCTAAATAGGCCCTTGGGGTCAGGGGAAGCACTTATGGACAACGGTCTTGTGGCTATGGCAATGATCTGCCCCATTTTGGTGGGATCGTAAGAGTTCTGCTTCTTGCATTTTCCCCTCCGGGTAATCTAAAGAAATTCTCCTGCAGTATCACCGACTGTTTCCAAAGTTTTGGAATCTGGTCCCCCTGTGAATCAGCTGCAACTCACTTTCTTGAATCCCCTGTAGGCGCACAGTGGCCTGGCACCATCCTGCTTCAAGTGTGAGAACTGGCTTTCAGCGATCCTACTACTGCAGAGCCTCTTTAATTGGCTGCCTGATAAATGACACACTGTATTCTTTTTATTGGGATAATTCCCAGGCAACTGATTGGGTGCATGGAAATGACAGTTACCAGAGGATTACTGGCAGGACTGGAGTCTTGCTTATTAACCAGTGCAGGTGGGACTGGTATTTGTCAGCCTAAATTTCCTGCTGCATTCCTCTTTGTTCCTGCTAGGCAGACTGCTGGCTCATGTCAAGATGTTGAAAGGGAATTCTTAAACATGTACCAAGCCTGAAACTTGATTTCTCTCCTAGGCCAAGTTGCTATGGACAACACAGAAGGGAAAATTCAGAACGCTCTCTGTAGGACTCAAGTCTCCAAAATTGGGCAAGAAATGAAACCGAGTTTTGAAGAAGGGAATTTCATTATATAAGCTTTCAGATTTCTAACCAAAAACCAAGCCCCTGGCAGCTGAGTTGATTCCAACTCATAGCCTGGTGATACAGTGGTTAAGTTCTCAGCTACTAAGCAAAAGGTCAGTGGTTCTAACCCTCTGGGCGCACAGTGGGAGAAAGATGTGACAGTCTGCTTCCATAAAGATTACAGCCTTGGAAACCCCATGAGGCATTTCTTCTTTGTCCGATAGGGTCTCTATGAGATATGAGTTCAGACATCTAGACAAGTGTAAATTTCAAGAAAAAAGTGACTTTTTCTGAAGAATTATATCATTATGCTGACATTTGCTCGGAATTGGCCCAACCTTTACACTTCCTTTTATGTCATTGGTGTGGAAAGGACTTGCATTCTCTTCCTACAGGACAAGATGAAATTTGCTTTTTGCCTGTCTACTTACCCAGATATTAATCCAAGTCTATTTTCTTCCCATTTGTAAGGATGAAAGTTTGACACATCTGATTTCTATGTGTTGCTCATCATTCTTAGTTTTTTCCAAGCCTTCCTATATATGCACCTTGCCTCCAGCAACTGACAGCATTAGTTTTTGCATACGTGCATGAACGACAGCTCCAACTTGGCAAGAAGGCACAAGTGAGCTTTTCACTTTTTCCATTAGGAGGAAGTTCACTTTGAACTACTTCTATAGTTTCCTTGAAACTGTGCATGTGTGTGGCTTGGCCATGACCTAAACTAAACTAGCCCCATGGACCAACCAAAAACCTGTTGCCGTTGTGTTCATTCTGACTCATAGCAACCCCACGTGTTGCTGAGTAGAACTGCTCTATAGGCTCTTGTTGGCTCTAGTCTTAACACAGGCAAATCACCAGGCCTTTCTTCCATTGTACCACTGCGTGGGTTCAAGCAATCAGCCTTTAAGTTAGCAGTTGAATGCCAAATGTGTATGGGCAACCTGGGGTTGGCCTCCTGTCCCTGTGCCTGTTACCATGACACATCATGCCACCAGCTCATTGTGAAATGTTCTCTAGTTTATCATCATTGCCTCACTCCAAGAAGACCAAAAATAATTGAGGATTAATGTTAAATTATAGACTTGATAAAACACATTCTTAAATAAAATTGGAGAAAAACCAAATTTGTGTGAAGCCTACCCAGTAATATTTCTGTGCTCTGGCTACTCTTCCTGATGCTTAATTCTTCCACTCTTCAAAATTCCCATGGCTGGGTTTCAGTACTTAGAGTTCTTAACTGTAGCACCTTCTCTGGGCTGCTCTTTTTCAGTGCTACTTAAGCTGCATTTTTTTTTTTTTTTTTTCTTGATACTTCTTTTGGTCATCTGGTCCCTCTGCCAAATCCAATCTCAAACTACTTTATAGGGGAGAGGTAGAGCAATGATCTGATTAAGCTAATTTGCAGTGTTACATGAGGAATGACAGCTGCCCTGGGTAGTCAAGAGGGAAAAAAAAAAACTGCCATCAAGTCAGAGCCAACTCATAGCGACCCCTCCTTGGGTTTCCGAGGCAGTGTCACTATGGGAAGTAAATTGCCCAATCTTCCTTCCGAGGAGTGGCTGGTGGGTTTGAACTGTCAGCCTTCTGGTTAGCAGTCAAGTGCCTTTTTGAGCATTCCCAGACCTTCCAAATAAACTACCAACACATATCAAAAACACATGCAACCTAAGATGGCATGTACAGTGTTCACAGATTCAGTTCATAGCTGTGGGGGCTTGATGATGAGTGTGGCTACCTGGGAAGGAGCTTGGCAACACCTCTCTCACTCCTCCTCGCTGCAAAAAACAAACCTTTTCTCATAAAAATGAAAATCCTCTTCAGATTTCTTCCAGTTAGCAGAAACAGGTACTAATGTAGGTCTTTCATAAAAACAAGGTGGCATGCAGCGAACTTTTGAAAAACGAGGGATTCCTCTATTTCTTGTTTGAGGTAGATGTGCTTTGGAGAGGAGCCCTGGTGGTGCAGTGGGTAAAGTGCTTGGTTGCTAACCCAAAGTGGTGGTTTGAACCCAGCAGCTGGTCCACAGGCAAAGGATGTGGCAGCCAGCTTCCGTAAAGATTACAGCCTTGGCAATCCTGTGGGAAAGTTCTACTCTGTCCCTTAGGATGACTGCATGGCAATGGGTTTGAGATTTTTTTTTTTTTTTTTTTTTGATCCTTTGGAGGTTTTTCTACAAGATACCTCCAGAGGGCATGATAACTCTCCCCCATCATGTTCTCTGCTACAGAGCAGGGTCAGG
This sequence comes from Orycteropus afer afer, assembly GCF_000298275.1. Taxonomy (NCBI): domain Eukaryota; kingdom Metazoa; phylum Chordata; class Mammalia; order Tubulidentata; family Orycteropodidae; genus Orycteropus; species Orycteropus afer. The sequence continues at coordinate 11,294,917 of NW_006921605.1, read as the reverse complement.
AAGTAGTGTTCCAAGTTATCTGTTCTACTTGGTAGGATTCAAATGGTTCAAAATTTAGTTGCAAGCTATTTAGACACTGGTGGCAGCTGATCAGCCTCATCACCTGATACTGATAAAGCACCTACTGAGCGCATGAATTTTTCTGCTGCCACAACCTTGATATTTATACATCTCACTGCCATCCAGTCAGATCCAACTCATAGCGACCCCTCCTTGAGTTTCCAAGGCATTATCATTACTGAAGTAGATTGCCCAACCTTCTGAGGAATGGCTGGTGGGTTTGAACTGCCAGCCTTCTGGTTAGCAGTCAAGTGCCTTAGGCACTACGGCTATCAGAGCTCCCAATTTAGACATAATGAATATTAAATTGACCTCTGCTCCCCAGCAGAATGTTGCTGTGTGCTGTGGAGTCCGACCTGACTCATAGTGACCCCTCCTTGGGTTTCCAAGGCAGTATCACTACGGAAGTAGATTGCCCCATCTTCCTTCCGAGGAGTGGCTGGTGGGTTTGAACCGCCAGCCTTCTGGTTAGCAGTCAAGTGCCTTAACCACTATGCTACCCCAGCAGAATAGTAATTTTAAAATTTCTTGTTTTATTAAAAAGACATGTGCTTTGTCTCATTCTCCAATTAATAAAATGTTAGAAGTGTTACCTGTATTTGGAAGTGATATCTTTTTAAATTTTCCTGCAGAATGTCTTAATTTTCTAGGATGAATTCTGCTTACATGTGGCCACTTCATACATAGATTCAGAAGTCCCTCTTTTTAAGTTTTGTTCAGAAATCCATTACAAACATAGATGTTCCTTTAATCTTTAATATTTAAGCTTACTAAACACAATATAAAAGAAGAAATTTCCAAATATTTGCAAATACTTACACATATATAAGGAGTTCTGGGGACATAGTGATTAAGGCATTTGGCTGCTAACCAAAAGGTTGGCAGTTCAAATCCACCGTTCTGTGGGAGAAAGAGTGCAGTCTATTTCCATAAAGATTTACAGCTTTGCAAACCTATGGGGCAGTTCGACTCTGTCCTATAGGGTTACTATGAGTTGGAATTGATTCAATGGCAGAGTGTTTGGTTGATAAACACACATAATATATATACAGTTGTTGAGTTATTGTTCTGGTTGTACCTGGAAGCTTGGCATGACTGGAACATGGAGAAACAGCCTACGAATGATGAGCTCTTATAGCCATGGGCAGAATACATTGGTGGTGAAGAGCAGAGCTTCAGTGGATCAACCACTTGAGTTCAAACTGTGGCTCATATGTTTGCTAGTCACTTGACCTTGGGATTATTGGGTAACCTCTTTAAGCTTAGTTTTCCTATTTATAAAACAAGAAATAATATTAGCATATCTCTTATACCAAAAAAACAAACCAAATCACAGCCGTCCAGTCAGATCCAACTCATAGTGATCCTCCTTGGGTTTCTGAGGTGGTATCCCTACATATGGTTGTTTTATGAATGAAATGAGATAATCTGTGAAAGCACAGGGCCTGGCATATAGTAATCACTTGATAAATACTATGAGTAGGAATCAACTCAATGACAGTGGGTTTGTTTTACTATTGTTGTTGTTGTATCAAGCCCAACTCATAGTGACCCCTCCTTGGGTTTCCAAAACAGTATCACTACAGAAGGAGATTGCCCAACCTTCCTTCCGAGGAGTGGCTTGTGGGTTTGAACCTCCAGCCTTCTGGTTAGCAGTCAAGTGCCTTAGGCACTATGCCACCAGAGCTCCCTATGCTACCAGAACTCCCATTATTATTATTATTATTATTATTATTATTAAGGGCATAAAATTAATAAGGGCATAATTATTATTACTAAGGGCATAAAACCTTTCATGAAGCACAGCTAATAAAGCTGTAATAAACATAGAGGCATATGGTACACAAGTGAGCCTATTGACATCTGCTCAGTGTTCTAAATTTTGGGGGTTTCACTTATTGGTTACAGACGTATAGTGGCATACCGCACACATAAGGAATGATTTGAGAAACAGGTAAGGTGGATGTCAGTATGACACAGACACAAAAACACACAAGTCATCCAATCAATCTGAATTGTGTCAATGACTTGCAACTAGAAAATCATATGCAATTTCTTACATTTGAGTAACACCGATGTGTCAATTGCTTTTATACAATTTTGAACATGATTGAGTCAAATATCTTCTTTTATGTGTATAATTTTATGAAATCCATAATGTTTTCTCATACAAAAAAGGTCAAATAAGGTAATAAAAAGTTGGAAGATAAAGGAGATTTGATATCTCCCACACATCCTCTTAAGCACAGCTTCCTTCCCTGGAATCAGTTTTTGTCCTTGAGACAGTGCTTGTATTGTGTGTGAATAGTTGGAGTCAATACATTATCTATTCCCTCAAATACAAAAACAAATAAAGGACACCCAGCTTAAGCTAAAAGGGAAACTTTCTGAATCATGTCAACATGGCTTCACATGTAGGACTTTCACCCTTGGGATGTCACAGTGTGTGCACCAGGTGGTCACTTAAGATGTGATTCCAGGTGCTAAAGATCTCTGTAGCCAAGTCAATCCTGCCTCATCTTCTAATTGATGTTTGAAACTCCACTTGACCAAACCCTGTCCTTTTCTTTCAGGTTTTGATATGTATGACAAATATAACTCTATGCAGTCTTCAGCCTCTTTTGAAACTTGTTGTTATGTGCCATTGAGACAGACCTGACTCATAGCGACTCCTCCTTGGGTTTCTGAGGCAGTATCACTACAGAAATAGATTGCCCAACCTTCCTTCCGAGGAGTGGATGGTGGGTTTGAACCACCAGCCTTCTGGTTAGCAGTCAAGAAACTTAGCAAAAATAAAAACCTTAACGACTTTTTAATAAAATAAAATTCCTTACAGTAAACTCCAACTCATAATAACCCAAAGGACACTGTAGAACTGCCTCACAGGGTTTCCAAAGCTATAATATTTATGGAAGCAGACTGCCACATCTCCTGTGAAGCAGCTGGTGGTTTCCAACTGCTGTCTTTTTAGTTATCAGCTGCGTGTTTAACTGCAGAGCCACCAGGGCTCCTTAATGAAATGATAAGGTAGAGCAACTGAAAAGTCTATGCCTGGCACAGTCAGCTTGTGCTCAACTATTAACTGAAGGGTTGCCAGTTTAAGTACAACCAGAGGTGCCCAGAAAGAAAGGCCTGGCAACCTACTTCCATGAGATTCCATATTGAAATCCCTGTGGAGCACAGTTCTGCTCGGACACACATGGATCACCATGAGTCGGAACTGACTTGAAAGCAATGGGTTTGTTTTCTGATTTTTTAATTTGAGAGTAGTTGAAGGCACTGGTGCTCTGATAAAAAGAAGAGGATAAACTAGCTTAGAACAAAGGACCCACAACTCAAAGCTGACATCATGAAGTTAAAATATGAATTCCTCCCAAGTTATGCCCCAAAAATTTCTAGGTGAATGGATGAGGCTGCATTTCTGATTTCTAATTCTGTCTGTCAATTTTACTTGTACAATGATGACAGTTTGGGGTCTTTTTACTTTCTTGGCCTGCTCCCATCTCCAATGCATGTAATGGTTTTCAATTTTGACATAACATCCACAGACACACACATGTATGTTGCACTATTTTTCTATGGATGTTTAGTGCAGGGCACACGTGATTTGTGACTTTGGTGGCCTGATTTGGGTTTTGCCCTTGAGATAAACTTAAGTTCTTATGCGTGTATATAGTAAATGAAGCAGATTAATGGCATAATTGGTACACGGTGGATCGTGTTTTGACCCCACAGTGAGCTGACAGAGGAATGGCACGTTGCGCTTTGCCTTGTGTAACCTCCCTGAGCCTTCTCTTCCCAGTGAGATACGTAGGCTTGGGGGTCATCAGGGTTCTTGCCTTTAGGTTTTGTTCTAAGAAAACATAATGTGCTTACATAATAAAAATGCGTGCTGTACCTGAAACAGAAATGATTATTCTGAGGATTATCTCTGCCAGTCTCTACCATTATATCAAAGCAAGTAGAGGCTTTGAAAGTCATGAGAACGTCCATTCCATCCACTGTTCCTTTGTTAATACAAAGATGCCTTTTGTCAGCTGGGATGGGTTGATAACATCTAACATTGTCCCATTTAAGCTTAACCAGAGAGTGACCAAGATACCACACTTGTCTTGGTCACAATCTTTACTTGAGCTGAAATGGGGAAGATTCTCTTTAGGATCAAGAGATGAATGTCTGGGAAGAAAATAAACTCTAGAGTTTTTTAGGCCAAAACATTTGAGTTCTTACCAAAGGAACCCTAGGGTCCAGAAAGAGATCAGTACATATTTAAGATCTTAAGAGTCTCCAGCCCAGAAGAGCCAGTGTTTTTCTAAGGTAATTTCCTTCCCAAGAAGCCGTCTGCTTTCTCCAGTGTTAGGAAGACCAAAGGAGTCCCTGGGTGGCACACGAATGGTTAAACATTTGACCATTAACCCAAAAGTTGCTGGTTCAAATCTGCACAGACGTGCTTTGGAAGAAAAGCTGGGTGATCGTCTGACAGGCCACAGCCTTGAACATCCTGTGGTTCACAGTTCTGCTCAGTGCACTCAGGGCTGCCGTGGGCAAGAATCTGCCCAATGGCAATTGGTTGGTCCTTTTTTCAAAATTTTTTAGCAGGAGCTCTGGTAGCATAGTGCCTAAGGCACTTGACTGCTAACCAGAAGGCTGGCGGTTCAAACCCACCAGCCACTCCTCAGAAGGAAGGTTGGGCAATCTACTTCCATAGTGATACCACCTCAGAAACCCAAGGAGGGGGTCACTATGAGTCGGGTCTGACTCAACGGCAAATAACAACAACAACTGCCCTGGTTAGCCCAGGACTAATGGGATTTCCTGGCATGTGGGACTTCCTGGGTTAGAACAGACAAAGTCTTAGGCAAATCAGGATGAATTCATCACTCTCAAGGAACTAACAATCTGATAAGATTAAAACAAGAGCTACAAGGAGTTACACAAAAAGTTGTTCTGGTGGACTGATGCCTTAATTCCATCACCTTTCAGCAATTAACTTGGCTGCTCCAGTCTTTGCACCAGTGATTTCCTGGTCAAGGAAAATAGAATTCTATCCCTCGAGGCACTGATGTGTTCCTTTTCCATTATCACCTGAGAAATCGGTATTCTTAAAGTTGCTTACATCCCAAAGTAATAAAATGGTATTGAACTGCCCGGTTTTCATTTTCCCGATTTATTTAATTTCTGGTCACTGCCTACAGACGTTTGGCAAATATTGCCAGAAAAAAAGAAAAGTGAAATGCCTAATCCTTTGCATGATTTATACTATTATACACCACAAAAACAACAAAACACCCATCGAGTCAATTCCCACTCATAGTGACCCTAGAGGACAGAGTGGAGCTGCCCCATAGGACTTCCAAGGCTGTAAATCGTCACAGAAGCAAACTGCTTCCTCTTTCTTCCTTGCAACAGGTGCGGGGTTCCAACCACCAATCTTTTGGTTGGCATGCTTTACCCACTGCACCATCTGAGTAGGGACTGTTTTAAACCCCATTACAATAAAATGAGTTGGTTTTATTATACGCGCTAACAGTAACAACAACGACAAAATCAGAAGTTGGAAGCAGTTTGAATAGACATTTATTTCATTTTTACTAGAAAAACAATTGCAATATTATGCTTCAGAAAATCTTTCTTCAATTTCATGTTACTTTGCCGAACTCACAGTAATATTGTTAAGTAGCTGGTAGAACGTGGTCCTGAAGTCTTCCTCTTATAAAGAGCTTGGAAAATAAAGCTAATGTGAGTCTGGATGTAGTGTTTGCTCATGTGTAGGTTTGTAAGCTGTAGAGCAAACTGGGATGTCCATTTCCCTATGTGTGAACCCACCATTGCTTCCCATCTTGCTTTCTGTCCATCCCTTCTCAAAACTCTCTCCCTGAGCAAGGAAGTTTTACAATAGTTAGCAATTAAATTTTTGCACTGTAATAGCTAACATTTGCAAGAGCAGCATAAGTTCAAATCTACAGCCTAAATCCTAGGGTTCAACCGGAAAGCAGAAAATCTTCCTCGGGTCTGAGAATTCTCAAGAAAGTTCCATGATAGCATAAGCACCCAATAAAACACAGCTGACCCAGTAAGTACAGTGATGCTGGAGTAACACCATGCTTCCCTTTCAGATCATGTGTCCACAGAGGATGAGACGGCTCAGTTAATTACTCTTTCCATGACAACAGAAGGTCTCCTTGAAGGTCCTACCCACAGCAGCAGTGCTATCTCCACTAGCCTCACCCCCACTCTAAATCCAATTCAGTAGCATTTGGTATAGTTCATCATATGGTCATCATGTGTCTGAAAGCATCTTTTCCTTGATTAGTAAGAAACAAAAGAAAATGGCTCCATTAAATAGTTTTGTTAAAACACTTCATTGTGGCTCAGTCTTAGAAGGAGGTGACAGAAGTACTCCTGACAGAAACACACACAGTGACACAGGGCCCCTTTTCTCCACCATTTTCCTTTCCATCATGCATATCAAGTTTTCCTTACTCTGAGAGGGAAGCTTTCTGTTTTAATGGATACAAGGAAAGGATTTCAATATAACTTTTCAGTCTTCTGCTTACAAATATTTTAACCTTTTTAATCATTAACACATTCTCTCCAGGTATGTGTGTCAGCAGCGTTGGTATCAGAGTAACTAGCTCCCTTGTCCCTGAGTAAATCTAGCCATGAAAGGCATTGGGGGATGGGATTAAGACTTATTTTCTAGCCGCCCCCCTTTGCAATATCGTGTATTTTCTGTTTCTATTATTTTATAATAGAAGGTAGAAATTATGCAACATAAATTTCAAGGGCTTTTTCAGTTATAAAATTCTTTTTTTCAGACTAAAGCACTAGAAGTTTACAAGTCTAGTAAGAATAACTCTGCCAAGAAACTATCGATGGTTACCAACCAAACTCTCCTATCCACCCATTCATTTAGTTGTCCCTAACTTTTCCTTGGTCTAAACCTTCAACATGGACCCTTTTCCACAAGGCTCTTGATAGTACAGGAGGGCCAATAGTCAGTATTTAAGGGGAGCAAAGAAAATTGTAGTTACGAAGCTTGGAAAGGCATCTCTCCTTCCCATAACATGTTGGAAATAAAAATAAATTAGTTCTGCAAAGAATATGCACATATCATATGCACATACCACGTTTGACTAAGCACTGAGAGCTGGAATTCAGGCTGCCCAACCCCCCACCTTGAGATTAGTTTGCAAAACTTAGTGGTAATAGGCATGCGATTTGGAATATATATCTTTCTTGGATGAAAGTTGTTGAAATAAAGAAGGGAAAAACCTAACAAGTTAATACCAACATTTAAAAAAAAAAATGTTATTCTCATCAGCATTATTGAGGCAAGAGTCCACAATTATTTGCGCCGACAATATACACCCATTTTAGAACACAGACCAATTTAATCAAGTAAACAATTTGTTAAATATTCGGTAAACACAACTATGCTATGTGTCTAAATTGACTGCATCAGAATCAAAACTCATTGCCATTGAGTGGATTCTGACTCCTAGCGACCCTGTACGGCAGAGTAGAACTGTCCCACAGGGTTTCCAAGGCTGTAAATCTTTACGGAAGCAGACTGCCTCATCTTTCTCAAATGGGTTCAAACTGTTGACCTTATGGTTAGTGGCTGAATGCTTTAAACATTGCCCCACCAGAGCTCCTTAATTGACTGAACTGTTGAGTCTGAAGAGCTGATCTTGTGGCCCCATTATAAACATGACCCAGGTTACCTAGCTGCGTACAATACAATGTCCTATAGTCCAATCCTGAAACAGGATTGCCTGCTTTCCATGCGCAGGTTCAAGTCTCTGAGAGGGAGTACATTCTCGATGTTAAAACAGCAATCGGAATGATTAACAACCTCTAGGCAGTGGTATGACCTTCTTCCCACATGTGCACACTGTGTGTTAACCTTCACATGCCAAACCAGTCCGGCAAGCACAAACAACGCATGGAGGGAAAGAGATAATTACTGGGAAAATAGATCCATCCACACAGCAGGTTGGAAGGTGCCTCAGGGGAAAGGGCTTCTTATAAACACCAAGTCTTTAATGCAGCCATTTCTGCATCATCATGCTGTGTTCTTGGTGGCCTACCCATAATCTTGAAACAATACTAACTACAGTGGGTGTTCCAATGGAGAAAAGTCATACTGTGCTGAGTAGAAACTGTCAACAATCTCCTCTGTGGTTTCCTGGTGATTTTCCAACAAGCTTGCACCCATCTGAGGTTCCTTGGTCTCTTTGGTTATTTTAGCCCTGCATATAAAAGAAGTTATATCATGGAAAGCAACCCAACTCTGCTGAGAAGACAACCCGTACCATATTCATAGAGTATACATTATGCTGTTTAATCCTTCCTGGTGTCACGTGTTCCAAATTGATTTATTTACTGAAAACAAACAATGGGAATGAACCCAATTAACAAGAGCTGGGAAAATAAGTCTCATCCAGTTGATGACACTCTTGTTCCTCTCCTCTTTCTCACACCAATGACAGTTATGAATGATCTTTGGATAGACTGAAGTTATAGGAACTTTTTCTGTGTGTTTTGTTTCCAAATGGCAGATAAAACTAGAAAAATATTTGAATGTGGATATTGGAGTTTTGTGATTGACCTCGTGGGTCCCAGCATTTGATCTGACCCTTCTGCCATCATCCATACAGGATACTAACACCTTTCAAGGCAAGTCAGTGCACAGAAACATGGCACTCAGGTGGATGTGTGTGTACGAGTGCGTGTATTCATGCTTAACTTATTTTTAATTGGAACACAGACAGCCTCCTGAAAACTTTCAAACATAATTAGGCCAGCCTGTTTCAGTAATTTGGCAAAGGTTTCTTAGCAGTGTAGGAGTCAACACCTTGATTTTTTTTATTATTATTAATGACATAACAACATTATATCATTATAAATGTCACCATCGATATTGTGGAGTGATCTGGGTATTAAAGGATATTGTATATGAAAACATTAACAAATATTTAACAAATCATTTAATAAAAATTCAGTAGACCAGCATAGTGACAAACATTCTATATTAAAGTTTTGTAATTATTGATAACTAAAAATCTATTTGGCTGTCAGATTTCTAGGGATGGATTCAATATAGGGTTTACAAACCTCAGCACTCATACCATTTTGAGACAAATAATTGTTGCGGGCTGTGTGTGTGTGTGTGTGTGTGTGTCCATTGTAATAAGTTTTGCAGCTTCCCTGGTCTGTCTCCACTAGATGCCAGTAGCATTCCCAGCCTTTACCAGCTATGACAATCAAAATGTCTCCAGTGACCAGACATCACCTAGGGGAGAAAAATTGCTTTCAATTGAGGACCACTGGTTTAATGTAATACAAAATAGATTTTTATTTTTCTCAAAGTCTATTAAGATAGATTATATACATCTAAGAAAGTTTGCAGGCACTATCATTCCAAGATTACAGAGTTACGCACAAATACCATTGAATATTGTTTTCAACTGGGGATATTAGAATCAAATTTCATTGAGAAAGAAAATACTTAACCAGGACAGAGAGATAACTGAACAACCTCCTAAAGCATGCTCAACAAATTACCAAAAGCCTTAGACTGAAGTACAAATGACATTTAGCAAGAAAATGAACGACAAATTCTAAATGCTGATTTCAATAGAACTTGTGACACCCAAGGATGAACTGCGCCTTCTGATCCAAACAAGTTTTAATGGTGCGGAGGCAGAATCCATCTGAGATTAAAACAAAACAAACAAAATACATGCTCTTGGTTATTCATAGGTTCTGAAAGACAGTTTGTAGGAAAATGGAGCTTAAGGGAGGATTGTGGAAGAAAGTCGAGAAGGTGCCTTGTCATTTGGCACCTGCTCATTAATAGGTAAGTAAATTGAAGGCAAAGAGAAAAGTTACTCACGCTCTGCCCATGTCCCTGACATCTCAACCGCATTTTAGGAATTCAGTGGCACTGCAGATGAATGCCATTTCCTGTTCCCCTCTGGCCTGATGCCCAGCTCAGTGCTGCACATGTAATTCAGTGCTCAATAAAGGTTTGATAATTATGGTAACAGGGACAAAATAGCCAGGAACCCCAGAATTTCCCATTTGAAGAATCCTGGGCAGGAAACGTAATATCCGTTGTCGTTAAGGAAGAAGCTTTTCACCAGAGCCATCTGCCTCTGATTTACAGAGATAGCATACAATTTCTTCACTCCCAAGGGACAGAAGGGATACTCACTCCTCTTCTTATAGTTTCCCTGAGCAATGACAGCCCACCAACTTTGTGGCTCCTAAGCTATCACTTCACTTCAACCTCAACAATCTAAAATGGAAAATCTTCACTATTTTTGTCTTGCTATGAAAATGTGAAACAGAGAGGCGTGTTCATAATGGACTGTCATGCTTACTGAAAAGTTTCAGTTATGTAATGTTGGTTTATATAAAACAAGAAATGGAGTGCATAGGATGTCAGCTGGCATCGCTAGACTTGCTCAATAGCTTACAGGAACCCATGCTAGATACTAAGAACTTGGGAGAAATAGTGTGGCCCATATCCAACAGACACATTGTGAAGCTGGAGTCCCTTCTGGTATGTAGTCACCTAGAGAAGGTAATCTATGGGCAAAACCCTGAGGATTCCACAGAAGTAAATTTCACAGGGCCTCCCTTCTGCTTGAAGGATCAGTGGTTTCCCATTGTGATTGTGAAAGACATCCCAAATCCTTACCATGGTGTAGAACATCTACACCCCCTTTCCTACACCTTCCCTTAAAGCGTTCACTTTCTTTTACTACTCTTTAGCAATTTCATTTTTCTCGCCGCTTCTCTTCCAGCTCCAAAGCTCTATATGCCTTCCTTCTCCTTCGATTGCCCCTTCTCCAGGATTTTCCACACCTGGTGCCTACTCGCCACCTGGTACTTGTTCAGTTCTCATGGCACCTCTCAGAGTGGTTTTCCATCGTGCCCCTCCAGCTAAAGGTTCCACCTCCCACACTCATGATCCCTGCTGCTCCTACTCAGTCCCTTGATCTGGTTTGATTCTTCCCCTAAAAGTGATTCACATTCGAAATTATATTAATACTTATCAGTTACATATTTATTGCCAATCTTTGCTCACTGAACATCAGCTGAATGGAGTCAGGAATTCTGCTTGTCTCATTGACCACTCAGAATTCTTTTGGCCACATGAATTTTAATCACTTAAAAGGAAACCAAACTACATCTTTCACTCCTGTGAGGGGGGAGTGAAGATCTCTTATCTTTATCATTGTTGTTAAATCATTATCTAGGATAACAATGAACAAATAATACAGGAAGAGGAAAGTGTTCTAGACCAAGAAATATTAGTCATGACTTGTACAGATACAGCTTCAGAGTCACCATACCATATTATGACCTCAGCCCCAAAGGCAACATAAACCAGTGGCTTGATAACCTAAAAGTGCTTTCACTTTTCTATAAAGTAAGGGGGCAGTATGTGTCTGTCACCAGTAAATTCTGATCTACCATCACAAGGATGTGTGTAACCTACATTAAAATATTTCCTCTCTCTGCCATCACTCACTGCCATCCAGTCCCTGAAAAGCTAAGAGTTAACATTTAGCATCTCCTCTCTATTTTGATCCCAAAAGGCACCTTGACAGTGCTTGGTTGTGATTAAATTAAGGCACTCTTTGAAAGCACTTAATATCATAGAAATGATCTGCTATATTACTGGCTTTTCAGAAACACTACTGGCAAGAAGATCCTGTTATAAATTGAACCTTTAGCTACGTTTCTGCAATTCAGAAAGGACACTAGAACAGTTTGTTACAACTGCAGACAGATAGCTGAGGAATTAGAAGGCCATATTTGCTTGTGAAAATAGACCACAACAATAGGTACTTTGATAAAAACTCTGAAAGAATCTTTATACTTCAAACTATATGCTCTGAAATCATGCCACATTGCGTTTATGTCCAGACAAACATATCTGTGAACAAAAGAGATTTGAGGGCTTGTGGGAGAGTGAGATAGTCCGTGAAACATAAGTGTATCAGAATGAAGGTTTGAAATGGAAAGGAGAAGCGTGTGTGAACAGCTGTAGGACTCAGCTTAAAACAAGCAGCTGAAGGGGAGTGTAAGGCTGTCTGAGAATCTCCAATGTCTTCTAATCAGCCACGGGTGAGAGGGAGGCAAACATTGTCCTTTCTCTTTATGAATAAAAACTTAGGTCTTAACGAAAGCTATACTGTGGTAAGGGTTTAGGGAAGATGAAGGGAAGCTAGGCAAACTGTTCAAAGAGCCAAAGTTGAAATTTCAGTGAAATGACTTATTTCTCACTAACGTCTTATATCCAGCTACTCATTTTTCTGACTAGATGGTTGGGTTTAGGCTGTCATTTTAGTAAAGAAAAATCTTCTGAAAATATTTGTTCTGTTATCAATGTTTTTCAACCAAATGCTTCATCCCTGGACTATACTGAAGTCGTCAAATCAGTAAGCATTTGTTGAATGACCGTAGGCCCTAAACTTTCTGAGAGTAGAGGCTATCTCTAGTTTTGTTCATCTGTTTATCCTCATGGTACGTGTGATATATAGGCAGGCATTCACTACAACTGTTCATTGAGTAAATGAATGGATTAATTTTCATTGCCAACCCAGATTTGCATCCTCTTTAATTAGATGAATTCCTTTTGGCAATCTAGAATGATGGCCCCAGATGTGCACAAGAACAGAAGTAAGTCATATAGGTACCTTCTGTGTCTTCCGGTAGCATTTTTATTGCAGCTAAAAAGAAAGTTGAAGGCATCTCTTGAGAGCAGAAGCAATTGCTAGAAGATTTCGATGCAGTAGTGTAGACAAACACATTCTGAAGAGAACTCTGCCATAGACTGGGGACACACTCACTGGGCTGGTATCACCTTCACTAATGAGAAGTCTGTGGTATCTGAGCCTAAGTCCTCCATCAAGAGGAGGGCCATGGTAATTCATTTGATTAACCTTTAAGGACTGGAACTTTTGGCTGGATTGCTCTGAAATTTGAAAAACTTTATTATTATTATTATTATTTTTCCAAAGTACAACTGGCTCTCAGTATGTGGTTACTCATAAGAAAGGGAACATTTTCTTTTTTTTTTTTTTTTCTTTTAGGATAGCCATGGGTATTTTTAAAAATGGTGCCCATTAAAGGCTATAATATTGACGCAATTTTCCAGTCTGGTTTCAGATTCCCCACTGAGTAGTAATTAGGTCATTGGGCTAGTCCTTCTCTTGACTGACCAGTATGATTTCACAAGACTGGCTTCTAAAAATAGTCTTTTGTAGGAATTGTTAGTCACTATCAGCTTTTCCCCAAGTAAACTAGACTCTCCTTTAAGGTGCCAAGTGTCCCTCCCTGCAAACATCACTTTTCCATGTGTTCATATGCAAGAATACACTAGTTTCCCCCATCTTTGGCTGAATTTCCTACAGTCCTGGCCTGAGGACTAGCAGAGGAAGAGAGTTTATTTGGTGGCCCTTGGACTTCCCGCTGGAAGGAGTCAAGATTGGTGAGCATGTTTTTCTTTTCACTTGAACAGCTAGAACCTGGGAATTGGGAACACCACCTCTGCAGTTTTACAGTATTTGTCATAAGCCAGTTTGACTTGAATATACCCCTTGGTCTGACACCCCTCCTCACCAAAGTGCTTTTAGGGGGGAGTTCCTTCTTCCCTTAAGGCTAAAGGACCACCTTCCTCAGGAGACTCCCCTGTGTCTTCACAGAGCGATGAGTGGGAAGCCAACTTGGAACAAAGAAATTGGTATCCTAGAGAGTTTTCGCTCCAAAGATTGAAATCCATTGAACACAATCACCTCCACAACTTATTTGTGGTGTAACAAATCAAGGTAACCATTACCACTCACAGACCTATGAATTGATTTAGAGTCAGCATAACAAGGAGATGAATGTTAGGTACACCTTCACACTGGTAGTCACTCATGTGTACCCAAATGTACAAGAACTTACATCTTCAGTAGATGGAACACAGGGCCAGGCATCAGAGGACTGGAGTTTTAGGGATGTGCAAGTTGCTCATTTCATACCACAAAGATTTTTAAGTTCCTATTATATACTGAAGGAAACCTTGGCGGTACAAACCATTTTGCACTGGGCCGTTAACTGAAAGGTTGGGGGATGGAGTCCACCCAGAAGCTCTGTGGTAGAAAACCCTGGCGAATGGCTTCTGTAAAGATAACACCCAAGGGAATCCTATGGGGAAGTTCTGTTCTCTCATATGAGCTTGCTACAAGTGAAGCTGGTTGGATGGTACCTAATAACAACAACAACATTATATAATAATCACTGGTTGTTGTTGTTATGTGCCGTCGAGTCGGCCCCGACTCATAGCGACCCCTCCTTGGGTTTCCGAGGCAGTATCACTGCGGAAGTAGGATTGCCCAACCTTCCTTCCGAGGAGTGGCTGGTGGGTTTGAACCGCCAGCCTTCTGGTTAGCAGTCAAGTGTTTTAGCCAGTATGCTACCAGAGCTCCTAATAATCACTGGAGTATCCCTTAATCTTGCCAATACTCCATCCCCACCTGTAAAACAGCTGTCTCTGAGGAAGTAATAATGTTTTTTTGAAATGACTTTGCAAATTATAGCAGCAGTTCTGAAAATGAGATCCAGTGGGTCCTGAAGGTCCCTAAGATCATTTCAAGTTATCTCAGAAATCAAAACTATTTGTAGAATAATACAAAGACATCATTTACCTCGTTCCCTTTTGTGGACATTCGTATCGATGGTGCAAAAGCTATGGTGGATGGAAACTTGCTGGTACCATAACACGAATCAAGATGGTAGCACTGCATTTTTCATTACCCAGCATTCACTGGAGCAGGGCACAGTCAGTTAAGAATATCCTCAATGAAGCCGTCAAAATTATTAATTTTATTAAACTGAGGCTTTTTATTTCATGTCTTTTTTTCCTAATCTGTGTGATGAGATGTGAAGCAGGCATAAAACAAAGCACTCTAACTTCCTGTGGAAAAAGAACGTTGAGTGACTGCTTGAGTTTTCAGTTGAATGAGGTACTTTTCTCATGACATCCATTTTCACTTGTCAGTCAAGCTACCAAATTATGGTTACGCAGACTTGGGTCTTTAGTAATCACTATTTCAAAAAGGAGTGAAGTGAACCATTCACTTTAAGGAAAACAACTGACAGTATTTGTTGAGGACAATAAAATATAAGCTTTCATGTAAACATTAGAATTTTGGAAAATTTGCTTCCACTGCTACAAGCTTGACAGTTTCTCAATACTCAAGATTTTTTTTGATCCGATCTGTAATGATAGTGATCAATGATTGTTTGATGTAATAAAATGTGTCAATGTATATAGGAGCCACTTAACAGTGAACCATTACACAATATTATAAGATCATGCAGAGCTAAAAAGACCCATTTGATACACTTTTAACTTAAGAGAGTACAAAAAGTTCATTGATACTGTTTGATAGTCCACATTTCAGTGAAACATTAAGAAGCCACTCCTTGTGGAGTTTTGGTGTTGTATCAAGGAAAAACTATCCATAATCATCTGACAAGGTTACTAAATCATTCTTCCCTTCTAAAATTCACATGTGTATGAAGTCAGATTTCCTTCCTATGTTTCAAGTGAAACAAAATATAAAAACAGAATGCATACAGAAGTGGTTATAAGAGTCTAGCTGTCTCTTTTAATCCAGACATTGAAGTGATTTGAAAAATGTAAAATATTGCCACTCTTTGCATTATTATTATTTTTTTTTGAAACTATAGTCATTCTTCATTAAAAAAAAATGTTAGTTCAGTTGACAGACAAATATTTATTTTTGGTATTTTAAATGCATTAACCTCTTGCTGTCAAGTCAACTCTGACTCACAGCAACTCTCTGGGTTGCAGAGTACAGCTGCTCTCCGTAGGATTGTCCATGACTGTCACCTTTGGGAAACAGATCGCATGTCTTTCTTCCAAGGCACCTCCTGATGCACCACAACCACCAACCTTTTGCTAAGCACTAAACTGTTCGGGCCACGCAGGGACGCCTGAGATGTATTAATACAGATTTTTCAACTGTCTCATTTTTCAATTTCTAATAGGGTAATTATTAATGACTATTACACAAATAAACAAAAAAGGTGTTTGGGTCCTCAGTGATTTTTAACGTGGTAAAGAGGCCTGGAACAAAAAACAAAATGTGAGAATCCTGCAATAAAATGGTGCACGGATCCCCAACAAGGATGTGTATTGTGACCAACAGGAGAAGACACTGGAGGACTCAGAGACCTGAAAAGTAGCTGCTCTCTGGGACATACAGACTCATGGTTGCCCAGGAACATAGTATTTACACCAAGTTTACCATTGAGTCCAGTTTGAACACTGTTGTTGTTAGATGCCATCATGTCAGGTCCAGCTCCATGGACAACAGAACAAACCACCACCCAGTCCTGCGCCATCCTCACAATCATTGTTATGTTTGAGCCCATTGTTGCAGCCACTGTGTCAATGCATCCCATTGAAGATCTTCCTCTTTCCCACCGACCTCTACTTTATCAAGTATAACGTCCTGCTCCAGTGACATATTCCCCCTCATAACATGTCCAAAGTAAGTGAAATGAATTGTTGCCATCTTTGCTTCTAAGGAGCAGACTGGCTGTCACTTCTTCCAAGACAGATTTGTTGGTTCTTCTGGCAGTCTATCGTATATTCAGTATTCTTCACCAACACTGTAACTCAAATGCATCAATTCTCCGGTCTTCTGATTTTTAATTGTCTCATATGGCCTGGACTTAGTGGTAAAATATTAGACTTATTGGTAGTCAACTGTCAAAACCTTGCTCCAGCTGATTTTTCTGTTCCCACTGTCATATAATCTCTTTTTCTTTCTTCAGTTGGCCTCTTCAAGACAATTGTATATTGTTTTATGAAAGGCTGAGGATATTCATTGCAATCCATCAAAAACAAAGCCAGTTTACCTTGACAGCTACTGAAATGATTACTTTTGTTTGGATTGCTTTCTTCTGCCTCTGAGTAGCTCTTGGATTTCCTCTTGGAAACAGTGGAATTGTACACAAGCAATCATGTGTAAATATTAAGCATTAGAGCTGCAGGATGTCCTGAAAATATTTCTATTCATGATGTTCCACATACAACAAGTTGAGGTTTTATTACAATCAAGCTATTAGAAATGAAATTGTTTTTATACCTGATGTCTCTTATTGTATATAATTAGCTTGGAACCATAAATAATAAGCTTAATTGAAAAGTTAAACATTAACCAATGTGTGCCATTTTTTTTTTAATTCACTCAATAAAAATGTGTTGCAGACCTATTAAGCATAAGATTATGCCTAAGAGTTTCAGTTTAATTCTTACAACATTCACCTGTCTTCTAAAATATTCAGTGTTATCTCCATTTTACAGATGGAAGTGAGAAACTTGTGGAACCAACATGAAAACAAAGATTTATCTGACTTCAAACTGATGAATCTTTTAAGTAACATGACGTGGATAGAAAAGAAAGGGAAAAATTTCAAGTACCGGAACTGTTAAGAAGTTACTGCAGTTGTCCCAATGAAAAGCATCATGAAGTTTTCTTTTCTTTTGTCTTGAAGAATTATTCAAAACATTCCCATCTATTTGTCTGCTACAACCACTCAGCAAAGTAGTGAACAAAGCCGGCAGCATCAGTTCCCCAGACTCTCACTTTTGGTGTTTAAAACTCACTATGTAGCGTAGTGCCTAAGGCACTTGACTGCTAACCAGAAGGCTGGCGGTTCAAACCCACCAGCCACTCCTCAGAAGGAAGATGGAGCAGTCTACTTCCATAGTGGTACTGCCTCAGAAACCCAAGGAGGGGTCACTGTGAGTCAGGTCTGACTCGACGACACATAACACAACAACAACATTGCTTCATCGGAATGGACACATATAAATCACGGTGTTGGTGAAAAATATTAAATATACCACGGACTTCCAGAAGAATAAAAAGTCTGTCTCTGAAGAAGAAGAGTCAGGATACTCCTTAAAGGGGAAATTGGCAAGACTTCCTCTCACTTACGTAAGGGATGTTCTCAGGAGGGACCAGTCCCTGGAGAGGGACATCATGCTGAGTAAAGTGGAGGGTCAGCAAAAGAGGGGAAGACCATTCATGAGATAGAATGGCACAATGTCTGCAAAAATGAGCTCAAATATACCTACTATTCTTAGGATGATGCAGGACCAGGTGACATCTCATTCTGTTGTATTTAGGGCCACTGTGAGTCAACACCTAACAATATTGCTTCATCAATAACTGCCCAATAACTGCTAGACAAAAAAATCACTTGTGCTTGGTCCAGTGAAGTGTTTTTGCATTTAAAAGTCAACAATTAATGCATATTTCATTGGACGCTCATATGGCCAATCAATCTCAATATTCTTATGTCCCAATGGCATTGTTTATTCCATTGCTGTCTTCATCCTTCCCAGATCACCAAACTGAAGTTTGAGGAACAAACCCCAAACCATTGCTTTGACCTCCATTGCTGTTGTTGCTAGGTGTCATCGAGTTGGTGCCGACTGATAGCAACCCTACGTACAACAGAACGATATACTGTTGGGTCCTATGCCAGCCTCACAATGCCCACTATACCTGAGCCCATGGTTGCATCCACTGTGTCAATCCATTTCATTAAGGCCCTTTCCCTTTTTTGCTGACACCTCCAACAAGCATGATAATCCTTCTCCAGGGACTGGTCCCTTCTGACATGACCAAAGTAGGTAAGACAAAGTCTGGCCATTCTCACTTCCAAGGAGCATTTCCCCTGCACTTCTTCCAGGACAGCTTTTTGTTAGTTCTTCTAGAAGTCCATGGTATTTTAAATATTCTTTGCCAACACCATAACTCAAAAGCATCAACTCTTCTTCGATCTTCCTTATTCATTGTCCAGCTTTCACATACATATGAGGTGATTCAAAACAGCATGTCTTGAGTTAGGTGCACCTTAGTCTTTAAAGAGACATCTTTTCTCTTCAGCAGTTTAAAGAGGACTTTTGTAGCAGATTTGCCCAGTGCAATATTCTTCATTCCACGTCCTCTTCTGAATCCAATTTGCATTTCTGGAAGTTCCTTGTTAATATACTGCTGCAACCATTTTTGAATGATTTTCAGCAAGATTTTACTTGTGTGTGATATTAATGACAGTGTTCAATAATTTCCACGTTCTGTGGGATAACCTTTCTTTGAAATGGGTACAAATGTGGATCTTTTCCAGTCAGTTGGGCAGGTAGCTGTCTTCCAAATTTCTTGGCATAGATAAGTGAGCACCTCCAGGGTAGCATCCATTTGTTGAAACATCTCAATGTGTGTTCTGTCAATTCCTGGAGCCTTGTTTTTTCGCCATTTCTTCAGTGCAGCTTTGACCTCTTCCTTCACTATCATTAGTTCTTGATCATATGCCATCTCCTGAAATGTATGAACATTGACCAATTCTGTTTGGTACAGTGACTGTGTATTTCTTCCATCTTCTCTTGATGTTTCCTGCATCATTCAATTATTGCAACTGGAGCCTTGAATTTTTTTTTCAGTTCTTTCAGCTTGAGAAGTGCCAAGCATGTTCTTCCCTTTTGGTTTTCTAACTCCAGGTCTTTGCACATTTCATTATAGTAATTGGCTTTGTCTGCTCGAGCTACTCTTTGAAATCTTCTGTTCAGCTCTTTTATCTTGTCATTACTTCCGTTTGCTTTAGCTATTCTCCATTCAAGAGCAAGTTTCAGAGTCTCTTCTGACATCCACTTTGGTCTTTTCTTCTTTTTCTGTGTTTTTAATGAATGACTTTTTGCTTTCTTCGTGGAGGATGTCCTTCATGGATGATGACTTCCATTAAGAGGTGATAGCTGAATACTTGATCACTGTTTTCCCTTGATACAAGATTTCAATGTTAGGAATTTACTAGAGTCCTAACCCTAGGTATGGAAAGCTGCTTTTGGTAGAGTGTAAGATTCTATCTGCTTTTTCACTTTTGTCATTTAATATCATTTGAGCATTAAAATTCCAGTTTTTGATAAAAACGGTTTACCAAAGTTATAAAGGAAAAAAGTATTTCAGTGTTTGCAAGTTCAGAATTTAAGATGTAGTAACTATTTTTTTTTTTTTTATCACATTTAATGTTGCCATTGTTGTCTGGAAAATGATCTTGTGGTACTGCTGATGAACATAACGTTACCCCTTACATTCAGGATGAGTTGTGATCCTTGTCATTTAGCTGAGAGATAAAATGCTGCTACCCATGCCTGCACTCCAGCCTTAGGTTCCCTCTGAAACCAGGTTATATTTCTCTCTCTAATCAGGACGTTGCAGTTCTCATTTCCGAAATATATCATTTTGTTTCATGTTCATCTGCTTATGGTCATTCTACTTCTTGTTCTTGGAATGTGCTCCCCCCTTTTTTTGTGTGTGTTTTTCAAGATTCTCCTCCCCATTTCAGTCCACTCCCTTCCCACCCCATTCAGGTCCCTGATAACCACAGAAGTTTGAGATTGCACAGAGTGAGGAAAGAGAAGAGAAAACAATGGGTTAGGATTTTAAACAAAATTTTAAATGAGATATTAGGACAAAGTAACTGACCCCTGAGAGAGGAAAGTAAAGGACAGTAATATTCCTGGAAGAAACAGAATTGTTTTATCAAACATACAAAACGTGAACAAGTTTTCTTTCATTGCCTTCATCATCTTCGCCATCACCACCACCACTGTCACCATCATCGCCCCATCACCTCACCACCATCAGCATCATCATCAGGTTGCTGTTGTTAGGTGCTGCCAAGTCAGCTCCCACTCATAGCGACCCTGTGGACAAGAGAACAAAACACTGCCCTGTCCTATGCCAGCCTCACAATCCTTGCTGTACCTGAGCCCATCGTTGCAGCTATCCATATCATTCATTCATCTCATTGAGGGGCTTCCCGTTTTTTGCTGACCCTCCACTTTACCAAGCATGACATCCTTCTCCAGGAAATGGTCCCTTCCAACAACATGACCAAAGTAGGTTAGAAGAAGTCGGGCCATTCTCACTTCCAAGGAGCATTCCAGCTGCACTTCTTCCAGGACAAATTTGTTCCTTCTGGCAGTGCATGGTGTTTTCAGTATTCTTCATCAACACCATAACTCAAAAGCATCAACTCTTCTTCGGCCTCCCTTATTCATTGTCCAGGAAATGGTAAAATTGTTTCATTGTCCATCATCAGGTAGTATTCTGTAATGTTTCAAGCCTCAAAAGTAGATTTCCTAAGCACCAATCTAGGCCTGTCACGGTTGGCTGGGTCACTTTTAACCCTCTAAGCCTCAATTTCCTCACCTATAAAATGAGGGAAATATTAGGACCTAAATCAAGAGGTTTTAAAGAAAATTTAATAAGATCAGTGACCTAAACTATTTAGCATTATGTCTTGCCACAAAACATTATCTCAATAAATGTCACTACCATCATCACTATACTAAAAAAAAAAAAAAAAGAAAAAAAGAATCCTGATAGCCTGTTTTGTGTAGTACTAGGCAATTCAAAGGGAGATTCATGTATTTTGGACCCAAGTCGTGTGATGGTCACCAAATGGGTGGAAGGATATAAATTATTTTTTGAACTGCTTTTGTGATCATGTGGAAATTGCCTTTAGATGAACAGAGATGGTATTCTCTGAATTATTGCTAAATTTCATACTTTTAAAATTTTCTACAAAATGCCAATGAAAAGCATTTTTTCCCCCTTAAAGTATTATGGCTCTGGTCCCTTTGAATCATTAAAGAACTTATTTTTGCTTTGTCCACTCTGCCTTGGCTTTAAAAAAAAAAAAAACTCTAATACACACTTCTTGGG
Organism: Orycteropus afer afer; assembly: GCF_000298275.1. Taxonomy (NCBI): domain Eukaryota; kingdom Metazoa; phylum Chordata; class Mammalia; order Tubulidentata; family Orycteropodidae; genus Orycteropus; species Orycteropus afer. The sequence goes on along the minus strand of NW_006921605.1, from coordinate 11,273,021 downwards.
CAAACTCCAGCCAGACAGATATTTGCTATTTCATTATTGTTTTAAAGTGTTAGCCCCAGACACATAAGCATTGTTGGAATGCAATGGAAAAAAAAAAAGTTTTAAATCTCAAATGGGGTAATAAAGTGTAGCCAGAAGCTAATTGTCCTGAAACTTGAGCTTTTATAACATGTTACTACTGTAGTGGGACCACTCAGCACTGCTTTGGTGGGGTTGTTGTGTAATTGGTAGTAGATTACATTGCAGACATATTAAAAAAAAAAAAAAGATGTCAAATCAGACATTTCTGCTTATTACTGTAGACCTCAGCATAATTCTCAAAGCAATCAATGCATTTCATCCATTAAACTATTGATGGGGGGTATTAATTCATATAATGTTTAACTGCTCACTATGGACTTTCTCTCTGCCAACTTTCTTCCACCCAAGAAGTCCTGAAATGCTGCTACTCCTGTCAAAAGAAATGAATCATTCATAAGAACCACCAAGTCCAGGAGGCAAGCTGGAAGCTGGACCATGATATATAAAGGCTTTACATTCTTTTAATTTGGTGCTGAATCACGTGTGCAAAGGAGCAAACAGCCCAGGAGGATTTTGCCGAAAGTCTGGAAGCAAAACCAAAAAGGATATATCCGTTAAATGTATTAATTTAATTTCTAGAGGATCTAAGAATATTTTTGTTTTTAGGTTATATATGAGTTAGGCCTGTTAGAGTCAATGGTAACAAGATTTTGTAAGCAATGCTTCAACCAAACTCTAAACCCACAAGAGGCCAGGGAAATGGCTTCACTCATTTATCATGGTCTCAAAAGAAATTAGGCCAAGTCCGGAGGAGAACAGAGGCAAGTGCAGAGACAGGTGTGTGATAAAAATATGACAAATACCTTGTTTTTCAATTCCTCATCTTTATGTTCTTTATTTCATTTTTGTTTTTCTTTTCTTTTCCTCTTCTTTCTTTTAATTTTGTTTTTTTGAGAACATTTGCCTTTAGAAGAACTCCATGTCCATGTAGGTTCTTGAAATAAAGAAGAAATTCATCCATAGGAGAGATTCTTGCATGATCACAAAACCATGAACTTTTTGTTTGTTTTGGTTTTTTGTGTGTAAATTTTTCTTGACTTTTTACAGTAGTGGTCTCATCCTATATACATCCTTTTGTGATTGACTAATTTCACTCACCATAATGCCCTCCAGGTTCACCTATGTTATGAACTATTTCAAAGATTCATTGTTATTCTTTCACATTGCATAGTATTCCATTGTGTATGCACTGTAATTTGTTTATCCATTCATCTGTTGATGGGCACTTAGGTTCTTTCCGTCTTTTGTTATCGCAAATAATGCTATGATGAATACAGGTGTCCATATATCTATTGGTGTCACAGTTGTTATTTTTCTAGGATGTATACTTAGTAATGGGATTGCTGGATCATATTTCCAACTTCTTAAGGTAACACCATACCATTTTCCAAAGTGGTTGCACCATTTTACAGTTCTCCCAGCAGTGTGTGAGGTTTCTAGTCTCTCCACACCCTTGCCAGGATTTTTTTTTTTTAAATTTTTCTATTAATACTGGATTGAGATGATATCTCATTATTGTTTTGATTTGCATCTCATAGTCCCTAAGCCATTTGACTGCTAAACAGAAGGCTGGTGGTTCAAACCCACCAGCCACTCCATAGAAGGAAGACTGGGCAATCTATTTCTGTAAAGATTTACCACCTCAGAAACCCAAAGGGGTTGCTATTGAGTCGAAATTGACTCGATGGCAGTGGATTTTTTATTTTATTTTATTTTTTTGCTTTGGAATAGCTAATGATCTTATTTCTTCATGTATCTGTTAGCTGCCCGAGTGTGGTTTTTGGTGAAGTGTCTGTTCATGTTTTCTGCCCATTTTTAAATTAGATTGTTTGTCTTTTTGTTGATGAGGTATTAAAGTTTTCTATAAATTTGAGATTAGTCCCTTGTTCAACATATCATTATTGCCATTTTTTTCTTCCCCCACTCTGTAGGTTCTCTTTTTACTCTTTTGGAGAAGTCTTTTGATATGTGTGGAAGTTTAATTTTCAAGAAGTCCCAGTCATCTAGTTTGTCTTTTGTTGTTTGTGCATTGTTAGTTATGTCTGATAGTGTATTTATCCCATGTATTAGGACCCCTAACTTTGCCCCTATTTTTCCTTTGGTGATTTTTATTTTTCTAGATTTTACATTTAGACCTTCGAGTTATCTTGAGTTAGTTTTTGTATGTGGTGAGAGATACCAACCCTGTTTCATTTTTCTGCAAATAGATATCCAGTTTTGCCAGCACCATTTGTTAAAGAGAATATCTCATCCCCATTTAATAAGTTTTGACCCTTTATCAAAGATCAGATGTCCATGAGTGGATAGATTTACTTCTGAGTTCTCAATTCTGTTCCATTATTATATGTACCTGTCATTGTATTAATACCAGGCTGTTTTGACTACTATGGCTGTATAGTGGATTTTGAGATTGGGGAGTATGAGGCCTCCTATATTATTCTTTTTCTTTAGTAGTGCTTTGCTTATCCAAGGTCTCTTTCCTTTCCATATAAACATGATTAGTTTTTCTATCTCTTTAATGAATGTGGATGGAATCTACATTGGAATTGCGTTATATCTATAGATCACTTTTGGTAGTACTGACATTTTCACAATGTTAAGTCTTCCTATCCATGAGTATAGTATATTCTTCAATTTATGCAAGTCTCTTTTGGTTTCTTTTAGTAGTGGTTTGTAGTTTACTTTGTATAGATCTTCTGTATCTTTGGTTAGATTTATTCCTACATACTTCATTTTTTGGGTGGCTTTCATAAATTGCAGAGGGAGCACTGGGGATGACAAAAAGCTACAGGATCCAGGTAAGGGGTGGAGACAGGACTCACCCCAAGAGGCAGGAAAGGGAGGGAGGATGGAGAGGTTTCCAACAGCTAAGGGAGACAAACTTGTTTGTCAGTTTGTAATACTGTGATGGCTTGCATGTTGCTGTGAGGCTTGAGGCTGTGCACCAGCAGGGTTGCACTTGGTGCACAGGTATCACCTGGCTTACAGACTGAGACAGACTGGGAAGAAGGAAGAGGCCATCCACTTCTCAAAGAATTAGCCAGGGAAAACCTTATGAATAGCAGAGAAACACTGTCTAATACATTATTGGGTAACTTTATGTATAGCCTGGAAACACTGTCTGATACAGTGCAGAAAGACAAGCCCCTTAAGTCAGAAGTCACTCAAAATACAACTGGGAAAGGGCTGCCTCATCATAGTAGAAACAGCTCTACTGATATGGATAAAGTAAATCTTTTGGGCCCTCCATTTGCTGATGTAGCAGAACTCAAATTGAGGAGAAACAGCTGCAAACATCCATTAATAATCAGAAAATGGAATGTATGAAATATGAATCTAGGAGAATTGGAAGTTGTCAAAAATGAAATGGAATACATAAAGATTGATATCCTAGGCATTAGTGAGCTGAAATGGACCAGTTTGGTCCACTTTGAATGAGACAACCATATGATCTACTATGCCCAGAATGACAATTTGAAGAGGAATGGTATGGTTCATCATTGCAAAGGATATTTCAACATCTGTCCTGAAGTACAGGATAGGATATTGTGGATGACTTCAAGAACATCATCCATGAAGAAACCAAGAGGTCATTAAAAAGACAGTGTTTCCAGGCTATACATAAAGTTACCCAATTTCATTATTGAAAGATTCTATGAGCAAAATATTGAACGAAACAGGAAGCATCAAAAGAAGATGGAAGGAATACACAGAGTCACTGTACCTAAAAGAACTGGTCGATCTTCATCCATTTCAGGAGGTGGCATATGTTCAAGAACCAATGGTACTGAAGGAAGAAGTTGAAGCTGCACTGAAGGAATTGGCAAAGAGCAAGGCTCCAGGAATTGACAGAATACCCATTGAGATGTTTCAACAAATGAATACCCCACCGGACACAGTCACCCAGTTATGCCAAGAGATTTAAAAGACAGCTATCTGGCCAACTGACTGGAAGAGATCCATATTTGTACCCATTCCAAAGAAAGGTGATCCCACAGAATGTGGAAATTATTGAACAATATCATTAATATTGCATGTAAGTAAAATCTTACTGAAGATAATTTTAAAAAGGTTGCAGCAGTATATTAACTGAGAATTCCAGAGATGCAAACTGAATTCAGAAGAAGACGTGGAATGAAGGATATCATTATTGATGTCAGATGGATCTTGGCTCAAAGCAAAGAATACCAGAAATGGGTGCTTATCTTTTATTGACTATGCAAAAGCATTTGATTATGTAGATCATAACAAATTATGGATAACATTGAGAAGAATGAGAATTCCAGAACACTTAATTATACTCAGAAGGAACCTGCACAGAGACTAAGAAGCTGTCATTCGAACAGAAAAAGGGGATGCTGTATGGTTTGAAATCAGGAAGGGAGTGTATCCTTTCACCATATTTATTCAATCTATATACTGAGCAAAATAATCCAAGAGTCTGGATTATATGAAGAAGAATGTGGCATCAGGATTAGAGGAAGAATCATTAACAATGCTGACAACACAACTTTGCTTGCTGAAGGTGAGGATGACTTGAAACACTTACTGATGAAGATTGAAGAGTACAGTCTGCAGTATGGATTACATCTCAATATAAAGAAAACAAAAATCCTCACAACTGGACCTATAAGCAGCACCATGATAAATGCAGAAAGATTGAAGTTGTCAAAGACTTCACATTGTTGGTTCTACAATTGACGCCAAAGGAAACAGCAGTCAGAACATTAGACAGTGTATAGCACTGGGCAAATTGGCTGCAAAAGACCTCTTTCAAGTGCTGAAGAGCAAAGATGTCTCCTTGAGGACTAAGGTGTGCCTGACACAAGCCATGGTATTTTCAGTCGCCTCATATGCAAGTGAGAGCTGGATGATGAGTAAGGAAGACTGAAGAAGAGTCAAAGCTTTTGAGTTGAGGTATTGGTGAAGAATGCTGAAAGTACCATGGACTTCTAAAAGAACAAATCTGTCCTAGAGGAAGTGCGGCTGGAATGCTCCTTGGACACGAGAATGGCCAGATTTTGTCTTACATTCTTTGGTCATGTTGTCAGAAGGGACCATTCACTGGAGAAGGATGTCATGCTTGGTAAGGTGGAGTGTCAACAAAAGAGGGGAAGACCCTCAATGAGATGGAATAACACAGTGGCAGCGGCGACGGGCTCAAGTATAGCAGGGATTGTGGAGCTGACACAGGATGAGGTGGTGTTTCGTTCTACTGTGCATGGGGTTGCTATGAGTCAGAGACAACTTGACAGCACCTAACAACTAACATAAATGGCATTGTTTACCTGAGTGCCTTTTCAGAGTTCTCTTTGTTAGTGTGGAGGAATCCAATTGATTTCCATATGTTGATCCTATACCCTGCTACTTTACTGAATCCTTCTATTAGTTCTAGTACTTTTCTTGTTGAGTTTCTGGGGTTTTCTATGTATGATCATATCATCTATAAATAGAGACAGTTTTACTTCTTTGCTAAATTAGATGTCTTTATTTCCTTTTCTTGTCTTAATGCTCTGGGTAGGACAAAACCATGACTTTAGAGTCAGATTTGAATCTAAACTTTTGTTCTGCCATCTCATAGATATAAAATTATTTGATGTGCCTGAGTTTCAATTTTCTTGTCTATAAAGTGAGGATAACAATACTTACCTCACAGAGATCTGATAAAGAATAGATGGAACAGTATACACGAAGTGCCAAGTAGAGTTCTTAGCACTTAGGTAGTAATGGGTAGTGCATAAATTATGTTGACAATGACAATGAAGAAATAAATAAAGCTCACTTGATCAGTTTGGACAGTTATTTCAGTTTACTAAGGGAGCTCTGGTGGTGTAGTGCCTAGGGCATTTGACTGCTACACAGAAGGCTGGCAGTTCAAACCCACCAGCCACTCCCTGGAAGGAAGGTTGGGCAATCTACTTCTGTAGTGATATCACCTCGGAAACCCAAGGAGAGATAATTATGCATCAGATATGACTTGATGACAGTGCGTTTAAAGCAAATATGAAGTCTGGATAAATATCTGTATCTTGAACATTTTTATTTGTTCTATATGCATTTGTTTTATTCATCTGTTGGGTTTTTTCCAGCCTGATTTTAAAAAAAAAAAAA
>NW_006921605.1:11241448-11250853 GCF_000298275.1 Orycteropus afer afer | reverse complement strand
TCAAGGCTCAGGGGTCCAAGGTTATCTTCTGTGTCTGTGTTAATTGGTTTCCCTTTTCTTTGTTGAAGAGGGTCTGTGCAGTCTTTCTGCCTAGTCCACCATCTTGCCGGATCTCCTCGTCTTAATGAATTTTTGTCTGTTTCCCCTAAGTCCCAGCACAGAGTTTTGTGATATATGTCTGCAAACAACTACTGAATGCACAAATCAACTGCTTAAATTGAGAGGTTATCTCTGCATTATGACTTAAAGTGTCATGCCCCAATATCAAATATAAGTGAGAAAATAGCTGAGTAATTCCTCAAAATGTTAAACATAGAATTTCCATGTGACCCAGCAATTCCATTCCTAGGTATATGGCACCCCATCAAAAAAAAAAAAAAAATCACAAACAAGTATTCCTACCTGAAGTCCTTTAATGGAGGAATTGACAAACAAAATGTGGTGCATACATACAGTAGAATATTATTCAGCTATTAAAAGGTAATAAAGTACTGATACACACTACAACATGGATGAACCTCAAAACATTATACTAAATGAAAGAAGGTAGACACAAAAGGTCACATATTACATGATCCCATTTCTATGAAATATACAGAACAAGTGAGTTCATAGGGACAGAAGGTAAACTGGTGGTTGCTGGGGTTAGGAGTGGGGAGTGACAGCTTAAGGGGTATAATGTTTCTTTTTGAAGTGATGAAAATGTTTTGTAACTTGATATAGGTTGTGGTTGTGCAACACTGTGAGTGTACTAAATGTCATTGCATTGTATACAGGTAGTCCCCAATTTAAGATGTACTTGAGTTATGACAAACCACACTTATGATTACTAGTGTATTGGGAGCATTGCATCTTCCTGAGAGGGAATTAAGCAGCTCTGGTGATGTAGTGGTTGAGCACTTGGCTACTAACCAAAAGGTCAGTGGTTCTAAACCAACCAGCTTCTCCACAGAAGAAAGATGAGGCAGTCTGCTTCTGTAAAGATTTATAGCCTTGGAAACCCAAAGGAGGTCACTGTGAGTCAGAATCAACTTGATGGCAATGAGTGAGGGAGAGAGTTACAGGGAAATGCATGCAGGGAATATGGAGAAGAAAAAAAAAATGTTAAATTTTGGGACACTTTCTGAGCATTTAATGAGGATACTATCCTGGAAGAGATGGAAAAACTATTGATATGGTAAGAACACTGAATTTATTGCTGATGTGGAACAGCTCATAGATCACAGAACAGGGGAACTGACAGATCAAGACTTAATGGAATTTGATGAGGAAAGAAATGCCGAGGAAGAAGTAGGAGAGAGGTTGTCAAAAAATGTTACCGTGAAAGGATTAACTGGAGTTTTTTCTTAACTAAATCAAGGGCTTCAGTTGCTTGAAAACATGGACCCAAATTCAGGTTACTTTGCTAAAATCAGCAGGCAGATACAGGAAGCATTATGATGCTACTGAAATATGAAGGAAAAACAAAAGGACCGTACAGATAACTCTTACCAATTTTCTGACTGCAAATACCATCCTCCTTTCCAGGGATAATCCAGATGATCCAGAACCTTCCACAAGTAGAGTTACTGTCACAACTGAAAAATGTCAATGTCCCCCAACTCTTTTTCATCATTGGAGTAAATTTTTATTATTGGCATAAGTTTTGGTGTATGTATGTATGTGTTAAAATATACATGTAATTTATAACCAATGTTTGCAACCCCCAAAGACAAATAAAGACTGGATTTATAGAGATACTGATAAGAAAGAATACTAAAATAAATACATAAATAAAATGAGGTATTCAACTTACCTCAGAACCAACTTATGACAGAGTCATTGGAATGGAACCCTGTTGTAAGTCAGAGACTCAAACTCACTGCCATCGAGTCGGATCCAACTCATAGTGACCCCTCCTTGGGTTTCTGAGGTGGTATCACTATAGAAGTAGATTGCCCAACTTTCCTTCCAAGGAGTGGCTGGTGAGTTTGAACCACCAACCTTCTGGTTAGCAGTCAAATGCCTTAGCCACTACACCACCAGAGCTCCCAAGTCAGAGACTACCTGTACTTCAAAATCAGTAGTTTTGTGTTATGGGACTTCCACCTCAATTAAAAAAAAAGAAAATGGTGGTCCCATTCTAGATTAGAATCATGTATGTGTGTGCGTTGTGTCTTTCTTATTTGTGGGTGTTTAACCCTCCTTTGCCTTCCCTCTTCATGTGCCTTTCACAAAACTGCTGACTGTAACTATACATGCAATTGGAGTCTCGGAGCACAGCTCTCCTGAGCACAAAGTTATATATGTGGATCCCATCTGTTACCTGCTTCTAGAACATTTACTGGAGCACAGCACTTCTAGGGACACTCAAAAATGTTCTGATTTTTTATTTGAAAGTTATTTTAGACATCTAGAAAAGTAGTATAACAGTAAAAAGAGTCTCGGTACATTCTTCTCACAAAAGTCAAAATACAGATATTTGATGATAAAGCAAACAGGTAAAATTTGCTTACATATATACATACCTATGTTGTTGTTGTTGTTATGTGCTATCAAGTTGTCTCTGACTGATAGTGACCCCTCTTTGGATTTCTGAGGCAGCATCTCTACAGAAGTAGATTGCCCAACCTTCCTTCAGGAGTAGCTGGTGGGTTTGAACCACCAGCCTACTGGTTAGCAGTCAAGTGCCTTAGCCACTATGCCATCAGAGCTCCCATATATACTTACAGACATGCATAAACCATATAGGCATATCATATATGTTTATACATACATCCTCATACATGTGTGTTATATAATCAAATATGTATTTATGTACATATATACATCAGGATATCCTGCTTGGTAAAGTGGAGGGTGGGTGAAAAAGAACCCCCTCAGTGAGATTGCAGTGGATTGCTTGATATGGCCCTTCTAGCCATGGTCCTTCATTCTGTGATGTATTGTAAATCCCATTATCCATGCCTGTTTGGGGTGGTGTGGTAGTTAAGGTCAGGTATTAACTTGGCGGGGCAGCTGGTAGCAGTTGTTCCCTGTAATAACTGGCAATTGGCTCTGTGATGGGGTTTGCCTTGAGCTGCTGATTGTTAACACCATCCACTTAGGTTATTTCTGTTGGGACAACACAGGTGGAATGTATCTTGAGTCCTGCCTTGCTGGAGGGTATAATTCAAGTCACCACCCTTAGCTTCTTTGAGGGTTTACCTACGAATCTCCAGGGAAGATTCACCCTCCTCTTGCTCCGGTTTTGTTTTGGCTTGTCCTCATCTCACCCCTGGATTTGGGACAGCAGCTGTCATCTGATCTGTTGATTGAGGTTCATCAAACCCTGAGAATTGGGAGGATCCTCCAGACCCACTCACGGACCCGGGACTCGCCAGCCTGCCGGCCTCCACCACCACTTCGTGAGATGATCCCTTAGGTGTCTGTGAGTTCTGTGAGGCATTACAGCGAAATATAGAACCCTAAGATAGGGGAGATTACTGGGAGGAGAAGAAGAAGTTAATGTCTGAAATGATAGAGTGGCACGGTGGTTGGGACATTTAACCTCTGCCTTGTGCTGATTTTTATGTTCTGTGTCTGTGTTAATTGGTTGTGCCTTGTGCTGATGTTTCTGAGAGAAATTGTTCAAGCAGAGATGGATTGACACAGTGGCTGCAACGATGGGCTCAGGTATAGCAAGGATTGTGAGGTTGCATCAGGACTGGGCAGTGTTTCATTCTGTTGTATTCTGTGAGTCAAAGCAGACTCAGTGCCACCTAATGACAACAACATCATATATATGCATATGTGTGCATATATGTATGTATAAACCAAAAACCAAACTCACTTCCATTAAGTCGATTCTGACTCATAGCAGCCCCTTTTGAGTTTCCGAGGTGGTAAATCTTTACAGAAGTAGATTGTCCAGTCTTCCTTCTGTGGTATGTATGTGTAGTGTGTTAGTTCCTATCGAGTTGATCCATGGGTGTTTATATACATTTACATAATTATAGATATATGTATATGTATGTCTACATGCACATATATGCATTTTATACATATATATAGGTATATATGCATATATGTACATGTGTAAATTTTTCTGCAATATTCTACAATAAGTTGTATACTTGTTGCCCCTTTACTAATACAAAGTGAAGGAATTGTTGCATTTTGATAGCACAGTTACTAACATCAGTGTAGTAACATTGACAGTTGTTGTTGTTAGGTGCTGTCGAGTCACCTCTGACTCATAGTGACCCTATGTACAAAGAACGCAACACTGATGGGCCCTGTGCAAGCCTCTCGATCCTTGCTATACCTGAGCCCATCGTTGTAGCCACTGTGTCAATACATCTCATTGAGGGTCTTCCTCTTTCTCATTGACCCTCCACTTTTCCAAATATGATATCCTTTTCCAGGGAATGGTCCCTTCTGACAACATGACCAAACACTGATAGAGTACTAAAGAAAATCTAACTATAGCCCTTTTTCAAATTTTACTAATTGTACTTATAATGTCCCTTGTAGTAAAAGAAAGAAAATAATGTGTTGAAATAGATGAAATGGTTTGGAAAGGAACTGATAAGTAGAAGTTTTTGAAGACCTTCTCTTGTATCCAGCTCATTGTATTTTTAATCACCAAGATAATATATTATGTAGCATGCCTGGGGTGCATGAAGACTGGATTCAGGAATTAAGCTCATGCAATTACTTAATCCCAAATGTGGGTGCTTTCACATTGTGAAACTATTAATCACTCCTTTAAGAATAGAAGTAAGGCCAACAAAAAATCATAAGGGCATGAATATCTTTCAGCCTAAAAGTGTTCTCTGTTTACTTTTTCTTTGATCATGAAAATCCATGAACAGCCATAAAATTTTTACTGGAGCTATAATTATTTGAAACTTTCAGGGTGTCTCTAAAGCACTTTATAACAACCTCAAGTATCATAACTTGATATTATTTCTACTTTTCCACTTATAATGAAAGTAAGAGTTGTGGGTCCTTTTCATCATTTCCACATGAAAAAACAGTAGAAAAAATGGTGTGTTTATTCACCTAGAAAATACCCAGCTGGGGTTTATTAAGCACATTTTTTCAGCTACTCATCTTTATGGGTCTCAAATACAGATAAGATAAAAATCACAAAGACCTCCCAGATGAGGGGGTTTAAGATGGTCATTGGATTAGAAGGAAGCTGGGGTATTCTGTGATGGCTTTACGGTTAATAACAAATTATCTCTATTCAAGACATCCATGCCCTGGATTTCTCTTTTTTTCTTAGTAAATTAAAGCCTAGAGCCAGCTTCATACCAACATCTATGACCTAATTGTTGTATCCTTCAATACTGAGATGTTGGAGACACCAGACTGCAAACTAATATTAGCATGTGCTCTATATAATGAGATTTTTAAAAATGTGTGTGTACATGTGTAATTTAGATAGCTGCCTTCAAGTTGAGCCTGTCCATGGTGACCTTATATACAATAGAATCAAATGTTGCCCAGTTCCACCATCCTCATGACATGGTCAAGTTCACCCTTGAGGCTATTGGGCCAATCCATCTCACCAAGGGTCTCTCTACCTCTTGCTGGCTCCCTAATTCACCAAACATGATCTCCTTCAACAACTGATCTCTCTCGATGATGTGTCCAAAGCAAGCTAGCAGGACAGTGTTTTGTTGTAATCCATAACGTTTTCAGTAGCTGGCTTTTGGGTGTGGGTTGTCAGACTTTTCTTCTTAATCGGTCTTAGTCTGGGTGGTCCACTGAAACCTGTGTACCATGGGAACCTTGACATTATCTGAAACACCAGTAGCATAGTTCCCAGAATCACTGCAACATACAAGCCACCACAGAATTGACAGATGAATGTATATAGTATATAATGTATGATATAATATATTGTTGTTGTTAGATGCTGTTGCACTGGTTCTGACTTTTCATGGTCCCGTGGACAAAAGAACAAAATGCTGCCTGGTCCTACACCATCCTCACCATCATTGCTATATTTGAGTTCGTTGTTACAGTCACTGTGTCAATTCATCATACTGAGGGTCTTCCTCTTTTTAGTGGAACCATCTACTTTTGCAAGCATGATGTCCTTTTGTAGGCACTGCTCCCACCTGTATGATCACATACACGTTCATAGTATGTGAGATGAATTCTTGCCATCCTTGCTTCTAAGGAGCTTCCCGGAATATGGAATTGATCTGAAGTCCCTAAATATGGCTTTCCCATTTTATCTATCTACCTATCAGTCTAAAATTATTTTCAAAAGCATTTGGATTTGAGCAACTATAATAAACCATACCTTGAGTTAAGAAAGGGATACAAAATAAGGTAATGCATCTCTGGCCTTAAGGATTTCACAGTCTATTTGGAGTTACTGAGATATAAAGAGATAACTCACAACTCATCATCAATAGTTTTCCAAAATAGATCTGAATTGGGTGCCATGGGATCAAGAAGAATCGTCTGGCTGAGATTTCCCAGGGAAAGATTCATAGAGAGGCTCATACACTGATCAAGGCTGATTCTAATAAGCATAGGCAACACATCCAAGAACAAAAAATCTCCAAACAAAAAGGAAATCTGTCAATTGGTCTGGCACAAGAGAATTGGCATACAGTAAATGGTGATAGCTGAATCACTTTGTAACTTTCATATTATTTTCTATTAGTAATTTACTCGCTCTTTAACGCTTCCATTCAGAGAAAGAATGCAAGTGAGAAGCCATAAGATGAGGAGAGAAGCTGTGAGTAAAACTCTGACTTCATCGCCTGTGAGTTTGTCCCCACTTTCTCCATCCAACCACACTTCACCAGCTCATTCCTTTCCTAGAGGCTCCACACTGGTAGTGCCTGGAACACTATTTCTCTGTAGGATCCATTCCCTTTTTTGTTAGGTCTTTTCTACAATGTTGCCTTCTCAGGGAAGCCTTCTCTGTGAAGAGTGGCATCTGTGGCCACCTTTTCTAAAATTCTATCCTCCATACATTTCCAAGGCTCCTTCTCTGCTTCATCTTTTTGTTTGTTCGTTTGTTTTTCATGGCACTTATCACAATGGGACATACCCTATCTTTCCCCTTCACCCATTTTTTATAGTCTCTCTCCCATATTGCAATGTAAGCTTCACAATTGCTGGATTTTTTCTCTGTTGTGTTCACTGCTCCATCTCATGTGCTTATATCAGGGCCAAGAATCCAACTGGCACTTGAGAGAATTATCCTCTATCCCACTCACCACAGATCCAATCTTCAGCCTTCTCCAGGACTGTTCTCCGCCCTTCTGTGGAACGATTCTCCATTCTTCTCTGTATTGCTCTATGCACTGGACGGTAGACCCCTGTGGACTGCATCTCTGATTATATGGCCTCTGGTTGACTTTAGCCAATGGGAGGGACTGTGGAGAGAGTATAAGGAGGAAGGAGAGAAGGATTGTGATATGTTTTCCTCAGTGCATCATTCCTTCAGTCCTACATCTCTGGCATCTCTCTACAAACAGAGTTCCTGCCAGGGACTCCTTTCCTCCATAGTTGCAGTCTTAGTTGGCTCTAGAAAAAGCAATTCTTCATCTTACACCTTAGAAACTAGGGATGCAATGGCTTCCTGTTGCTTCCAGCCTCTGAGAATCACATTATCTGTAGATTTTTACCCATAACACTGTAATTAAATACATGCTTCATTAAAATCTTTTCATTTATACCATCTGCAGTGAGTTTTCTTTCCTGCCAGGACTCTGTTTGATAAAGTACTCAAAAAACAATTGCTGAAAGACTGGTGAATGAATAATAAAGCTTGGCATCCTTTGAAAACTTGAGTGTTTGGCTCTAGCATCAAAACTACCATTGGAGAGACATTAAAGGAGAAAACACTAGAAATCAGCACTGGGAGGACGACTCTGGAAACTCTAGCCAAACCTGGAACATGTGTCCATAATGCAACAGCCACTGGTTAAGAAGTGAAGAATTCATTCCACAAGCAAGCCTCTTTTCTTCATTATGCTGATCAGTTTGGCTGGTTTTTCCCTCTATAGATTGGATATTTTTGTGCTGGTAATGACCCCTTCTTGGGTTTTCGAGGCAATATCTCTATGGAAGTAAATTGCCCAGTGTTCCTTCTGAGGAGTGGCTGGTGGGTTTGAACCCTCAGTCTTCTGGTTAGCAGTCAAAGGTCTTAGGCACTACACCACCAGATCTCCCTTGGAATAGATCATAGTGCTTGAAAAGTAGGGCAGCACAGTGTGGGAGGTGGCAAAAATATTGTTGAATGCCAATTTGGTACTTGATTATATGACCTTGAGCAAATTACTTAAACTTTCTGAGCTTGGTTTACTCCTCTAGAAAATTAACAGAAACTTCATAGAGTGATTGTCAGTAAAAATGACGTGATTATGTAAGGGGGCAGACAATGATACATGACTTAGATTTTCTCAATGCCTGTTAGTGTCTTCTGTCCCTTTTTCCTTTGATTCTTCATTCCCTTTTTTTCTTCTCTTCCCTCTTATTGCAGTGCCTCCAATAAACAGAGAGCAAGAGATTTTCTTCTGCTAAAACCATTTAATTCCCTGATTAAAATTTTTAAAAAAATGTGTAATAATATTTCTGGTCAGGAAAGAGAAGATACTGATTACTTATTGGATCTTCAGGTACAAAAGAAAAGTAGATGAGAAAAAAAAAAAAGTCAAAATTCTGAATAGTCATTCTTTCAATATAAGGCCTTCAACAAGTTCTGCCCCATCCTGTCCTGTCAACTCTCTGTGCATGATTACCTGGAAATATAAGCAATGTTCCACCAGCATTAGAATCACATATCATTGAGACAAAATTGAGCCTACTTCAGGGAAAACTTGGTTGCTTTTATTCCTCACAGGGGAATATAGAAGGGCCTTCTCAGGAGATTGTTGGTGTGAAATCATCAATTGCATCATTTAAAATTCACCAATTTATGTGTATGCAGGATTTCATCTTACCTGGATGCACAATCAATGCCCATGGAAGCAGCAGTCAAGAAACCAAATGACATAATACTGTAGGCAATTGTGCTGCAAAAGACCTCTTTAAAATGCTGAAAAGCAAAGATGTCATCTTGAAGACTAAGGTGCTCCTTATCCAAGCCATGGTGTTTTCAATTGTCTCATATGCATGTGAAAGCTAGGCAGTGAAAAAGGAAATCTGAAAAAGAATTGATACATTTAAATTATGGTGTTGCTTAAGAATATTGAATATACTGTGGACTACAGAAGAACGAATAAATCTGTCTTGGACGAAGTGCACTCAGAACGCTCCTTGGAAGCAAGGATAGCAAGACTTCATCGCATGTGCTTTGGATAAGTTATCAGGAGGGACCTGTCCCTGTAGAAGGACATCATGCTGATAAGGTAGAGGGTCACTGAAGAAGAGGAAGACCCTCAATGAGCTGGATGGACACAGTGGGTG
>NW_006921605.1:11239636-11240641 GCF_000298275.1 Orycteropus afer afer | reverse complement strand
CAAAGACTAGTGTATGGAGGTAGAGAGGCCTTAGCAGTTTTTAGTTCAAACAAACTTGACACACTATAGTGTAGAGTAACAGTCCTGCACATTCTTTCAAGCAACATGCTGTTTGTTGTTGTTGTTAGGTTCCATTGGATCAGAACGAAACACTGCCTAGGCCTGCGCTGTCCTCACAACCTTGCTATGTTTGAGCCCATCATTGTAGCAACTACGTCAATCTATCTTGTTGAACATTTTCCCCTTTTTCACTGGCTGTCTCCTTTTCAAAGCATATCTTTCTCCAGGGACTGGTCTCTTCTGACCATATGATCAAAGTAGATGAGATGAAGTCTAGCCATTCTCACCTCTAAGGAACATTCTGGCTACACTTCTTCCAGGATAGATTTGTTTGTTCTTCTGGAAGTCCGTGATGTTTTCAGTATTCTTCACCAACACCACAGTTCAAAAGCATCAATTCTTCTTTGTCTTCCTTATTCATTGTTCAGCTTTCACGTGCATATGAGGAGACTGAAAATATCATGGCCTGGATTAAGTGCATCTTAGTCTTCAAAGTGACATCTTTGCTTCTTAACTCTTTAAAGAGGTCTTTTGCAACAGATTTGCCCAGTATAGTACAACATCTAGTTTTCTAACTGTTGCTTTCATGGATTTTGACTGTAGATCCAAGTAAAATGAAATCCTTGGGAATTTCAATCTTTTCTCCATTTATTGTGTTTCTTGGTCCACTTGTGAGAATTTCTGTTTTCTTTATGTTGGTGTGTAATCCACAGTGAAGGATATAGCCTTTGATCTTCATCAGTAAATGTTTCGAGTCTTCTTCACTTTCAGCAGACAATGTTGTGTCATCTGCATATCACAGATGGTTAATAAGTCTTCCTCCATTTCTGATGCCACGTTCTTCTTCATAAAAGCCAGCTTCTCGGATTAGTTGCTCAACATATAGACTGAATGAGTGTAGTGAAAGATATAACCTTGATGTACACCTTTCTTGCTTTTAAACCA
>NW_006921605.1:11234822-11236976 GCF_000298275.1 Orycteropus afer afer | reverse complement strand
GATGTTCTTAACAACATTTCACAACTCATTTGTTCTTTGGTCATTGGTGTTCAGTGAGTCAAATCTATTCTTCAGATGGTCTCTACATTCAGGTGGAATATAATGAAGGTCATATTTTGACTCTCTTGGACTTGTTTTAATTTTCTTCAGCTTCAATTTGAACTTACATCTGAGCAATTGATGATCTGTTCCACAGTCAGCTCCTTGCCTTGTTCTGACTGATGATATTGAGCTTGTTAGTTTATTGCCTCTTTCCACAGATACAGCTGATTTGATTCCTGTGTATTCCATCTGGAGAGATCAGTTATACAGTTGCCATTTATGTTGTTGAAATAAGGTGTTTGCGATGTATGCTGTGCTTCCAAAAACCAATATAAAAATTCTACAAATCCACATGCTGCCAGCAGCACATTCAACACCCGTGGGTGGATGGGTGTTGAGTTGATTTTGCTGTGCTCCTGTGTAATTTTTTGTCCTAAGACAATGAAAATGATCCAACAAGTTATAAAACTCCTATATTTTTTGGTTCTGTGTAGCTGCCAAGCCAAGAGGATGTGACCTTAGAGACAAAACTAGCTCTGGACTCAGAAGTCCTAAAGGGCAGCAATGAAATATTTAAACCACTTGCAAAGCACATGGAAAATTAACACATCCTACATCAAAACCTCCACTGAGGTCCTGCAGAAATGTTTCCCATACTAACTCACTCTGTGTCTTTAATCATGGCCTGCATTGCCTTTATTTGGCCAACATTTGGCACAATATTACCTTTTCCATGATAATAAGTCCAACTCCAGGGAGAGTTGTACAGTTATTTGCAACCCTTATAGGTTTTATTTATTTTTTCATCACTCATCTGTTTACAAGAACTGCCAGAATGAACGAATCTGTCTTGTAAAAAGTATAGCCAGAATGCTCCTTAGAAGCAAGAATGGCAAGACTTTGTCTCACTTACTTCAGACACAGTATCAGGAAAGACCAATCCCCGGAGAAGAACATTACTCTTAGTAGAGGGTCAGTAAGAGAGAGGAAGAGCCCCAACAGGGTGGATTGATCCACAGGTGGCAACATGGGCTCAAACATACCGACCATTTTAAGAATGGCACAGGGCCAGCAACATTCCGTTTTTTTATATATGGGGTGACTGTAAGTTAGAAGTGACTCAATGGCACCTTACAACACCAGTACCCCCATTTCACCAAACTATAAGTCATGTGAAGGCAGGAGCCAAGTTGTATTATCATTGAATCTTTTATCATTGCTATTCCTCGTATACAGTAGATGCTCAGTAAATATCTGTTAAAATCAATTCTGTCCCTGTTCTCCCCTTCTAATTACATCAGATAAGTGGTTCAGTTGACTATCATCAGGGTAGCCTTCATGCAAAAAGTTGATCTACCTTGATTAGTGCAAAAACTCTGCAAGCTTTTGCTTCTATGCTGTTTATTTTACATTTTTCCAGTAGAAAGAATTAATTTGCTTGCTTCATCACACTGTCCTTACTCTACTCTTGACCCCTACTTTGGATTTACTGAGTCTAAGGTTGTGATCTAAGCCTTTAATCTGTGAAACTCAACTCAGGATAGAAGACAGAATGCTCATATTCCCCAAGCAGGAACCCATTTCCCCACTCTGTTCCAAGGTCCCCTGTGAACTGGAGGTGGTGTCCCAGCAATGGATTTCTGCCTGTTCTTGGCACATCACTTACATAGCTACATATGAGAAATTATGAATTATAGAAATTCCTCATGCACTGTCAAGGGACTTCCTCACAGTGCAGGTGGCAGTCACTGAAACCCTTTTCCTGACCCTGACTAGTTCATGGACTCTATCTTCTTCAAACACTCAAAAGAAGAGATGTATAATATCGCCTGCCTGTAAGCTTATTATTACTTTTAAAGACAGTATTTCTTCATATGGGAGCTAGATCAATCTATCAGTGGATTCAGCCTACCTTACTTGCTTAGAATTAAGCCACTCATTTCAGACTTTGAGTCTTATAAAAAGCCTTAATTGCTATGAGTATGCACCTGATCCAAGCTGGACCAATTCAATTCTTTCCTCCATCACTTCTGAACTGGGACTTATAAAAGCTGTTAGGTCTTCATTGGACAATTGAAATGGGAAGGTCACTTTTAGTGGGAAGATCACCTT
>NW_006921605.1:11232188-11234722 GCF_000298275.1 Orycteropus afer afer | reverse complement strand
TGAGAAAGAGAATAAAGGCCACCTGTGAGAGACATAGAAATAAGAGACTGTGCAAGTAAAGATTCAGAAAATAGTAACATTGTTTTTAATAGCTTTTGAGTGCCTGCTTATAACCTCTCATGAGGTCCTGCTCTATTTCTTTCTCTTGGCACTGTAGATATACTTGAACCTTAGAACAATTTCCCCCCTTTATCCTTAAGTTAACTGGAGGGATTTTTCAGTTATTTGAAACCAAAAGAGCCTTGGTTGAAATAACCACACTTGACTCTGAGCTCAGGAGCAATGGGAACCTTCACTTTTTTACTTTTCATTGTACCTAACATAGTATGTAGCCCATTGTAGACATCAATACATATTGGTTAGAAATAATAATAAATAAAAGTATTAATAAAGTTTAGTAAGAGCACCAAAAAGCGCGTATACTGATCTCAGTGCACTTCAACTTGCCCACCAACAGAAAGCAGCTGACCCGTATTCATCCATGTACAGGGCTGCAATGTTCCTGTCTTAGGTTTATTTTAATCAGTAATTGCCTACTCATTTAATCCATTTGAAAACCAGTCTTAACCACCACTCACATTGTCGGTGTGTATTTCTCCAGGACATGTAGTAAGGGATTAATTCACCTTGAAGCATTTAGGCTTCTTTCTCATTCTCAGATGTTCAAAGCTGCTCCGCAGAGGAGAGCAGGCCAAAGAAATGAGGTCTTCAGCTCCAGAAAATCCAAGAGTTCATCAAAGCCAAGGGGAAAAGAAGAGTGTGGTGGGCTGTTGTTTCTTGGGATGCGCATTAAGGAAAGGCTGAATTTAGCAAACACTAAAGCCCCTCTTGTAATGTTTTATGATTGTTAGAGTATTTGGTAACTTCTGTTCCCCTCTGGCTGTGATGTGAGAGCCCCCTCACCCCATGACAGCAATCTCTAGTTGTAAAATAGTAAGACCGTCAGCCAGCAATAATTTGCAATCCAAACAGACTTGACGCTCTCTGACATTTATCGAAACCTCAGGCCCTGCTCGCTGGTTTCGGTTTTCCTCCCTTTGCTCTGTTTTTACAGACAGACAAGTGCTTAGATTTAGGTTAATAATGAGGAGAAATTTCTTCTTGGCCTACTCTTGCTTGTGTTGGCTGCACTGGGGGCTCGCGACAGACGGGTGGTTGGAGTTAATTACACTAAATGGTGAGAACATTATTTGACCCCACCGGTTCAGCCCCAGAGACTGTGTGCCTCCTCACAGACACAGCAGATGGATTGCTTCACTAGCTGAACAGAGGGCAGGAGCCGCGTAGACAGAGCTCTCTTCTCCAAAGACATGGGATTTCATTCCTTAACAAAGCCCAGAACTCTGGGATCTTTTATAAGTATAAACCAGTGATGCTCAGAGGGACATGAGGTGACAGTAAGATCCAGGGAAACAAAACTTATGCATGAAATGATTCTCAAAAGAAGCAACCATCTTCAAGAACAGTAGACCTCATCCTTTTCAGGGATGAACAATAGGAAGTTTTCACCAAAGTATGTCACCTCTGATCAGACAAAGGGAGAACAATTATCATGTGTGTTATGGTAGGATAACTGGTGACAACCTTATTTCAAATATATCGAAGAGTCAGTGACTATCACGTATTATTTAGCTCAGGCATAAAAATCAACACACTGTACAAGTTCTTGTGGTTATGATTTCTAATGATGATGGTGGTAAGGAAGGCAACGGCACACCCAAGTTCCTGTTGTCTTAGGGATCACTTGGCGTTCATAGTTTTGAAGATGAAAAATTAAACAATACGCCTAAGTATAGTGGAGAGTTATCTATAAACAGTTTGTTGAATTACTATAATACAACTTCAGGTGTTCTAAATTGATGCTATTATAAAGCAACAATAAGATCAGCAACACAAAGCTAGTAACACTGACCACAGGATTGTTGTTCCTAGATGTATGCTTTTCTATTGTACATCAGTTCTATGCAAATCATTCAAAAGCTCTTGAAAATGTCTAGGCAGTTATGGCTGGCATAATCTGTCTGGCAATATTAATTCCATAAAATAACACTGGGCAAATGATGTTTTTTTAAAAAATGTGTTGCAATAATTGCTTAAAATGGCATTGCTAAATGATTTCTAGTCTATGACACAGTTTAGGGTAACATGGCAGAGAAGAGATGGTTAGCATCCCTGAAGATGTTTCCCAGTCTTACCTAATAGGCAGTCTTCATCCTTACCCTACACTTGAGATATCCTCCTTTTCCGCACTATGGCAACTATCACTTTCCCCCTTTCTGTTCATGGTTAAAAGTTATCAGTGATAGGTGAAGGGACAGTGTACTTCAACACACCAAAAGTTTCTTGATGTATCAGTCGGGAAGCAGTGGGCTTGAATTGGGTTTTAATGTGAGTAAGAGCACTGACTACATCTCTTTCAGAGCAGTACAATTCATTCAGTTCAATGGTCACATTCCACTGTCCTTGTCCTTACCAACATATACTTGACTGTCATTAAGTTAGGTGAGCAAACAGGTATAGTTGGTACAACTCAC
>NW_006921605.1:11229889-11231848 GCF_000298275.1 Orycteropus afer afer | reverse complement strand
GCATTTAATCCACTGACTCCTTTCAGAGTGTAAATGGCAGTAGGTATATTATAGACTTTATTGCAACAGATTCTGTAAGATAAAATCACTGAGGAAGGGAGGTCCAGGATTAGATCATATTTAAGAAGGAAGTTTAGACAACAAGAGGGCAAGGTCAAAGGTAGACAAAACAGAAGGCAATTTTAATGCCAAGGACAAGAGTTTCTGGGGGGAAAAAGGTGGGAATTTTTGTCTTCTATAGTCATGATTTCTTAGTTCCCTGTATCAATGGAGAGAAAATCAGAAAATCTTCCTGAAGACCCTCTACTAAATGTGAATATTCCAAACTTGTTATTGTTATATGTCTCCTTGTTAATTTATTTCCAAACAGAAATTGCAGAGGAAAGTTATTGCAGGTAAAGAAATTATGCAAGAAAGATTTTTAACATAGCTGACCTTGACCCTTTCCAAAAACAAGGTGTAGCTGGAGCCTACAGCACTGGGCTGAGGGATAGCTAGAGCCAGATATCAGAAAGATGGGGAGGCATGCCATTTGTCCTGTGGGCAGTGCTGAGGCATTGACTTGTTTAAGGAGAAATACAATGGTCAGAATGGTGTTGAAGATAGTTCACAAGGTCAATGTTATACAAGATGGATTGATTGTGAAACTGGAGTCTAAGAGATTAAGCAGTTAGAAGGCAGGTTCCATGCAGCATCAAATAAGGGTTTAAACTAAGGCAGAAGCAGTGAAGAAGCAAGGAAATTGAACAAATTGGCAGGTTTTAGTTTGCAGATGTGGTATGACAAAATGAGAAGAAACAGCTGCAAATATTTATTAATAATTAGAATGTGGAATGTACAAAGTATGAATCTAGGAAAACAGGACATTGTCAAAAATGAAAAGGAATGCATGGAGATTGATATCCTAGGCATTAGTGAGCTTAAATAGCCATTTTGAATAAGATGATCATATGGCCTACTATGAAGGGAATGGTAAATTGAAGACAAATGTCATCATATTCATCATCAAAAAACAAATTGCAAGATTTACCCTGAAGTACAATGGTGCACATGATAGGATAATATCCATACTCCTACAAGGAAGACCTGTTAATACTATTATTGAATTTACACACCAACCACTAAAGTCAAGATGAAGAAATTGAAAATTTTTATCAACTTCAGCACTCTGAAATTGACCAAACATATAATCAACATGTATTAATATTTACTAGTGATTGGAATGTGAAAGTTGGAAACAAAGAAGAAGTATCAGTTGCTAGAAAATATGTCCCTGTTAAAGAAATGATACCAGAGACCACATGATAGAATTTTCTAAGACCAGTGACTTACTCATCACAAATATATTTTTCAATGGATGACTATAAATATGGATCTCAACAGATGGAGCATACAGGAAGCCAATTGACTACATCTAGGCAATAGACAAGCTCAGTATCATCAGTCAGAACAAGGCCAGGAACTGATTGTGGAACAGCGCATCAATTGCTCATATGCAAGCTCAAGTTGAAGCTGCAGAAAATTAAGACAAGTCCATGAGAGCCAAAATATGACATTGATTATATCCCAGCTGATTTTAGAGACCATCTAAAGAACAGATTTAACACATTGAACACCAATGACCAAAGATCAGACAAGTGTGGGATGACATCAAGACTATCACACATGAAGAAAACAAAAGGTCATTAAAAAGACAAGAAAAGAAGAAAAGATCAAAATGGATGTCAGAAAAAACTCTGAAACTTGCTCTTGAATGGAGAGTACCTAAAACTAATGGAAGAAATAATGAAATAAAAGAACTAAATAGATTTTGAAGGATGGTTAGAGAAGAAAAATAAAGTATTATAATGAAATGGGCAACAACAGACTTAGAAAACATTTCTCAAGCTGAAAGTTCTAAAAAAATTTCAAGCCTCAGATTGAAGTATTTAAGGATTCTATGGGCAAAATATTGAGTGA
>NW_006921605.1:11226320-11229129 GCF_000298275.1 Orycteropus afer afer | reverse complement strand
TTTGGTAACATCAGGACTGTGCCTTTTTACTTGTTAACCTTGGGCTTGTCAGCCTCAGCAGCCAGCAGCTGTCTGAGTGAAGAAAAGCCTCTAGTTCCAGTGGGTCGGGAGCAGGAGGCAGAACTGAAGCCCATGGTTGAGGGGCTTT
This sequence comes from Orycteropus afer afer, assembly GCF_000298275.1. Taxonomy (NCBI): domain Eukaryota; kingdom Metazoa; phylum Chordata; class Mammalia; order Tubulidentata; family Orycteropodidae; genus Orycteropus; species Orycteropus afer. The sequence continues at coordinate 11,228,981 of NW_006921605.1, read as the reverse complement.
CACCCAGCCCCTAGAGCCTGGCACTTTGAACTCAGACTTAAAGCCTCCAAACCATAAGAGAATAAACTCCTGTTTGTTCAAGCATCCCATTTGTGGTATTTTCTATTAGAGCAGCACAGAGGTAACCAGAACAACCAGAAAGATGTTTACCTGTTTTTTTTCTTTTTCTTTTTTGGACTGTACAAAGGTATTCAACTGTGTGGATCATAACAAACTATGGATAACATTGCAAAGAGTGGGAATTCCAGAACACTTGATCGTGTTTATGAGGAACCTGTACATAGACCAAGAGCCTGTCATTTGAAGAGAACAAGGGAATACTGCATGGCTCACAAACAGGAAGGGAGTGTGTCAGTGTTGTATCTTTTCACCATACTTACTCAATCTTTATGCAAAACAAATAATCTGAGCAGCTAGACTGCATGAAGAAGAATGTGGCATCAGGATTGGAGGAAGAGTCACTAACAATCTGTAATACAAAGATGACACAACTTTGCTTGCTGCAACTGAAGATAACTTGAAGCACTAGCTGATGAAAATCAAAGACTACAGCCTTCACTGTGGATTACACAACAGTATAAAGAAAATAGAAATTCTCACAACTGGACCAAGAAACAACAACATAATAAATGGAGAAAAGATTAACGTTGTCAGTGATTTCATTTTACTTGGATCCACAATCAACACCCTTGGATGCAGCAGTCAAGAAATCAGAGGCCATTGCACTGGGAAAATCTGTCACAAAAGACCTCTTTAAAGTGTTAAAGAGCAAAGATATCACCTCGAAGGCTAAGCTGTGCCTCACCCAAGCCAACGTATATTCAGTCACCTCCTATGCATGTGAAAGCTGGACAATGAATAAGGAAGACCAAAGAAGACTTGATGCATTTGAATCATGGTGTTGGAGAAGAATACTGAGAATATTATGGACTGCCAGAAGAACAAAGAAATCTGTCTTGGAAGAAGTACTGCTGGAATGCTCCTTATAAGTGAGAATGGCCTCATTTCATCCCACGAACTTTGGTCATGTTATCAGAAGGGACCAGCCCTGGAGAAAGATATCATGCTTGGTTAATTACAAGGTCAAATAAAAAGGAGAAGACCCTCAACAAGATGGACTGATGCAGGGGCTTCAAGGATGGACTCAAGCATCGAGAAGATTGTGAGAATTGTTCGGGACCAAGCAGTGTTTCATTCGCTATGAGTTGGAACTGACTTGATGGCACCTAACAATGACAACAGTTGTGGAGAAAATATGGTAGCATGAGAGGGAAAATTATATAATGGTTTGCAGGCTTCTGCCTTGAGTCAGAGGGGCTGGTGGTGTCATAAATGGATATAATTAAAATATAAAGAAGAAAAATCAAACCTGGGGTAAGATTTGATTATAATGAATTTAAAGTTTCTGTGATGTAATTGTCAACATATTCAGCTCCTAACTGAAAAGTTGGTGGCTTGAGTCCATCCAGAGATATTTTGGAAGAAATGCCTTTAGAAAAATCAATCATTGAAAACTCTAAGGATCACAATTCTACCTTGAGACACACTGGATTGCCAAGAGTTAGATTCAACTGGAGGGCAACTATTGTGGAAACCAAAGTTCAGGTGTTATGTATCTAATAACCATTAAGGCCAGGATTCAATACCATTTGTACTGGACTCTGTCTGTAGTAATGCTTATATAGCCTGCATCTCCTCAGAGAGGCAACTGTTGTTGTTGTTATTTGCCATGGAGTCGGCCCTGACTCATAGCGACCCCTCCTTGGGTTTCTGAGGCCGTTATCACTACGGAAGTAGGATTGCCCAAACTTCCTTCTGAGCAGAGAGGCAACTAGGGAATTAAAATGTGTAGTGAGTTAATATAAAACAGTCATGAGACAAGTGTCAAGGCAAGAATTGATTCAGTATATTCATGGAGCCAGGGTGTTATTTATCAATTTGTATTTTGTAATAGCCTCTCTCTCATATTACAGAAATAACTATCTGTAAAATAAGATCTTTCACAATTTGCAGTCCAAGCCAACGCACTTTTTAGTTTAGACTATTAGCCGTGTGTTGGAATTTTGTTCTGTTCTTCCAACGTGCAGTTGAGTGCAAGAAGCCCTGGACAGAGACTCTTGAGGGTTATAATGATGAAATGATGTTAATAGAAATCAATGAAAATGGTAGGACCCCATGGATTCAAGGAGTCAGACCTCTGACAGAATTCTGTTTATAATAAGCTCTCAGTTTCGAGCCAGAGGGATTTTTTCAAAGGTCTGTGGTAATGCAAGGAGCTCTGGTAACATAGTGCCTAAGGCACTTGACTGCTAACCAGGAGGCTGGCGGTTCAAACCCACCAGCCACGCCTTGGAAGGAAGGCTGGGCAATCTACTTCCGTAGTGATATCGCCTCAGAAACCCAAGGAGAGATTGCTGTGAGTTGGATCCGAGTCCACAATAATGAGTTTAGTTTTTTGTGGTAATGCAAGCTCTCTTATTTCATTTTTTTTTTTTTTTTGGGATATTGATGAACTATTTCATGTTGTGCTACTATTACTATTATTGTTATCTTTTTCCGAAATATCCCACTACCATTAATTCAATGCTCTGCAAGCAAAATCTTCCCCCTCCCTCCTACCCCTGGTAACCACTAATAATCTTTGTTTTTTCTCTCTCTCTC
>NW_006921605.1:11218141-11226205 GCF_000298275.1 Orycteropus afer afer | reverse complement strand
AGACGGCACATAACAACAACAACAACAACATACACATTAATTAGGAGCTCTGGTAGCATAGTGCCTAAGGCACTTGATTGCTAACCAGAAGGCTGGCGGTTCAAACCCACCAGCCACTCCTCGGAAGGTTGGGCAATCTACTTCCTTAGTGATACTGTCAGGCAACCCAAGGAGGGGTCACCATGAGTTGAGTCCGACTCGACGGCACACAACAGCAACATGTATAGGAATTATCTAGGAATTTTCCACTCTCTTATCTTTTCAAATTAAGAGTTAATGAAGACATGAACTTCATCATAGGAGATTTAAGTAAGATTTAAATGAAGACACGTATTTCAACATTTGAAGAGTGACATTAGTTAGAATTTTCAGAAGCAGAATGGACTGAAAGATTTATGGTGATACTTAGAAGCACAGCCTTCAGACAGCATGCTAAAGCATGACCAAAGAGCAGGTCACAACAGATCTCGTTAGAGGCTGTCTATTTAATTTAACATTATTCTTCCAGGGATGTTTTCATTGCCAGATTGAACTCAATTTTTTTCATAGTTTAAATAATGCCCAACTACATGAGAAAATATTTGTATTAGCAGTAAGCTATAAATGCAAATTCAGAATGTCTTCGAAGTTCCTCAATTCAGTATGATACTCTGGAGCAATAGTTTCAGGTGATCAGGACCTGTCTCCTTCTTTCCCAAGAGGAAGGAAGTAATAAGTCATGAATGCTTGCCCAGAAAATACCCTGGAAAAGGAATATACCTTGGAAGAATTAAGCCTTCCTACTATCACTACTTCCGTAGTGATAATGCCTCGGAAACCCAAGGAGGGGTCGCTATGAGTCAGGTCTGACTCGATGGCACATAACAACAATAACAACATTCTTATTTTTTTTTCCTTTTTATTGCTATTCCAACAAAAGAATATTTTCTTCTCCTTTTAGTCTCTAATTAATGTTTCAAAGAGGTTAAAGCAACTACTGAAAAGAACTTTGTAGAAAAAGGGGCCAATATTAATTATCCCAATAAAACAATTTATTTTTGAATATTCAACTGACAAAAACAAAAGATGGCCTTGTAAACAACACACTCCATATATGGCCTCTCATCTTCTGCTGGAGTACCTGGGTGATACAAATGTTTAATACATTCAGCTGCTAATGGAGAGGGTGGAGGTTCAAGTCCACCCTGAGGCACCTTGGAAGAAAGTCCTGGCAATCTCCTTCCAGAAATAAACCCTTGAAAACCCCATGGAGCACATTCTACTCTGACACATGGAGTTGACATGAGTTAGAATAGATTCAACAACAACTGGTTTAGCTTCTGCTATATCATTTCCACCTTCTCTGAAAAGCAGATTTTAAGAAATTACCACATTACTTGGATTTGTATATTTAAAATATAATTCATAGCTCACTAGGATAATATAATTTAACCTCAGTTAAGCTATGTGATTGAATTAGATATTATTAAAGCTAAAATGGTAAAGAGAAGCAACTAAATTTTCCTCTGTGATATTAGCTATTTCAATATGAATAAGGGGAAAATAATATAAATTCTTGGGCTGAAAATATCATCCTTTGACTAAAATTTCTAGAACAATGATAATCCATTGATAAAAAAAGAGAAAAAAAAACCCTCACTGTTGTCTAGTCGATTCCACTCACAGCAACCCCTCCTTGGGTTTCCTAAGTAGTTATCTTTATGGAAGTAGATTGCCCAATCTTCCCTCCAAGGAGTAGATAGTGGGTTTGAACTGCCAGCCTTCTGGTTAGCAGTCAAATGCCTTAGGCACTATGCCACCAGAGCTCCTTTAAACTTCTTAGCAGGCCATATTTTCTCTATCACGCTGAACTCTGGTCTTGTAATTCAAAAGTAATTTAAAAGTTGCCATGGACAATAAGTAAATAAATGACTGTTGCTGTATTCCAATAAAACTGTATTAGAAAACATGCATAGCAGCCCAGGTTTGGTCCATGGGCGGTAGTTTGCCAATCTCTGTTCCTTTTCCCCATACCTGCAGTTATACCCTAACTAAACCCTCATTGTTTCTCACTTGTACTATTTTTCTATTTCATTCTCTCATTTCCCACCTCTTCCCAGTCAAAACTTCCCTAAGTAAGCTATCATAGAAATTTTCTTTAAGTGCAATTCACTCAAGTTATTTCCCATTGAGAGAAGCCTTCTGTAATCTTCGGTTATCTATAAACTTTATTTAAAGCCATTTCAGAATATAGTTACCATCTAATTTCATGCCTCAGTCCTCATCCTTATCAGAGATGCCTGTTCTCCACATTGCCATTCTCTTTCTTGCAATTATTTCTCTTCTTATACTTGTCTTTCCATTTGGAATACTTTGTTCCCTATCTTCACTTATCATAACCTTATCTGCAATTCAAGTTCTTTACTTCCTTATAAACTTCTTATGACTTATCCCTTTCTATTATCCCAGGGAAGAGTTAAAATTTTCCCTGTGTGAGAACCCAAAAATAGATCCATCCACCTATGGACAGCTGATCTTTGACAAAGGGCCAAAATCCATTAAATGGGGAAGAGACTGTCTCTTCAATAAATGGTGCTGGAACAACTGGATATCCATTTGCAGGAAAATGAAACAAGATCTATACCTCACAGCATATACAAAAACTAACTCAAGATGGATCAAAAACTTAAAACCTGAAGATATCAAGTTCATTAAAGAAAGGGGGGGTGGAACTTGGAGACCCTAATATATGGCATAAATAGACTATCAAACATAACTAAAAATGCATAAACAGCAGAAGATAAGCTATATTACTGGGACTTCCTGAAAATTGAATTATTATGCACATCAAAATTTTCTCCAAAAGAGTAAAATGAGAACCTACAAATTGGGAAAAAATATTCACCAACGAAATATCTGACAAGGTAGTTATCTCTAAAATTTATAGGAAACTCCAGTACCTCTCTACATAAAAGACAAACAATCCAATTAAAGAAATGCACAGAAGACATGAACAGATATTTCATCAAAGAAGATATTCTAGTGGCCAACAAACACATGAAGCAATGCTCATGATCATTAGCCATTAGAGAGATGCAAATCAAAACAATAATGAGATATCATCTCACCCTAGCAATAATAGTAAAGTTCAACAAGACAGAAAATAACAAATGCTGGTGAGGATGTGGAGAGATTGGAAGTTTTATACACTGCTGATGGGACTTTAAAATGATAGAATCATTGTGGAAAATGGTAAGTTGCTTCCTTAAAAAGTTGGAAATGGAAATACCATTTCATCCAGCAATCCCACTACTAGGTATATATCCTAAAGAAGTGAGAGCTGGGACAAGACTAGATATATGCATACCCATGTTCATTGCACCACTATTCATGACAGCAAAGAGATGCAAACAACCTAAGCGCCCATCAACATAACTAAACTATGGTATGTACACACAATGGAATACTCTGCAACAATAAAGAAGAATGAAGAATCTGCAAAACACCTCGTAATTTGATGGTTGAACTTGGATGACATTATTCTGAATGAAATAAGTAAATCATAGAAGGACAAATATTATATGAGTCCATTATTGTAAAATGTCAAGGAAAGAATTATATGTGGAAGAAAACATTCTTTGTTAGTTACCAGGGATGAGAGAGGAGAGGAGAAAAAAATGCTAGATAGGTAAGAAAAAGAAAATCTCCACTGTGTGGAGAGGACCCATCAAAGGAAGGAATAAACTGAGATTAAAAAGAATTACAAAATCTTGTAGTTAATTAGGCTTAAGATGCAGAAGAGGGATTAGTGTAAGAGAGAGCCAAGAGGACTGGAAAAGACAGGAGAGTCAAGGCCATCCAGCATGACAGATTAACACAGAGATAGGCCACAATGTTCATATTCACATACATTCCCCTGAAGAAATGTATCCTCGTACACTTAATTTAGAATATTGTCAACTGAGCAATTCAAGTTGTTATTTCACACTGTTGTAAACAATAGTGTAAAGACAAAGAAAAAAACCTATATTGTTTACTTATTTTAGAAATATTGCAGTAATCACTTAGTAAGGACTATGTGTCAGGCATTATATAATCATCTACATAATTGGCAGACCTTAGAAAGATCCCTGGAAATGGAGTTTCCCTACAATGCCTAAAGTTATAGCAACAATGGGAAGAAGTTACCACAGGATTACTCACATGTGAGCAAATTAACAGACTTGTCCTGTGGGAATGTGAGGAATACAAGTTGAGAAAACAGACTAGGAGATCATAATCTTGATATGTTAATCTTTTAGTTTTAGGCGCCTCAGCATCAAATTAAAAACTTACATATATATGTATAAATGGTTTTTACAGGTATTCATTATTGGTTGTGGAATGCAACAGGTTATCACTTTTCTAGATCAAAGGGGAAAAATCCCAACTCCAGAAGTTTTTAAGGTAAAATGTCAGAAAATTAATTAAAAATCATTTACAAGTGGAGAATATTGTTTTATTTTAGAGACATGTCCATGCTCCAATAACCTTGATGTTATACATTGAGCAACAGCAGTGACAGAGGACAACATTGCGATGAGGATCACCTTATCTGAATTAAAGAGAGAAATTGAACTGATGAATTTCAAAGAATGGGGGGTGAAAATGAGTAGATACATAGAGGAAAGAGTGAAAGTAAAATACATAGCAAAATTAGATATGGAATATATTTATATTGTCAGCTCCAACAGCTTTCTAAATAGGAAGCATTGGTTTCTCTTTGGTGGTTAACTTTTCATTTGGTAGATTTGGAGTTTGACTGCACATGGATAGATCTGAGAGTCTTCAGCTGGCCAGAAAGTTTTAATAATCACAATAGATTGATGTGGTAACTCTTTGGTACAGTTACTTCTACTGTCACTAGAAAAAAGAAATGCTTAAGCACTTCTTTCTATGGAAAATGTAATTTTTTTTTTTTTTTTTTTTTTAGGTGAGAATGGTCCTATGTTCAGGTAAGAGACAAAAATAAAAGCTGGATTACATGGTAGCAGATGCACTTCAGATATTTCAATCACAAGTATTTAAGGAATCAAAGCAGATTATGTCATTGGGTGAAGCTGATTGGATACAAGAGTGGTGCAGGCTGGGAAGGGTTGGGGAAGGCCTGACCAATGAAAAGGGCAGCCTCTCCTCAGTACTAGGAGATTGCTTCTAAGGAAGAATGCAGGAATAGTGTGACTGATGAGATACTAAAAAAAAAAAAAGATGGATTTCCAGATTTGTAATAATATATCTAAGGCTTGACAGCTAGCAAAAATATTAGTACTCTGTTTGCTTTCTAGTGATGAAGTTGATTCCATTGAGTCACGACTGCCTTTGACTACCAGAGGACAAGTTAGTTACTTGTAGTTAGGTGAGTAAGTTATTTTATTTCCCAAACTCTCGATATTATTATTAATTTAAAAAATAACAACACAATAAAAGGAGAGGGAAACTTCTGAAATCTCCTGAAACTGCAGGAGGTACCTGAAAGAGACTCCATGTGAACCCAAAAGACCCTCTGGCCGTAGCTCAGTTTGTAAGTGTTTCCATTCTTGGTGCATCTAAGGCACAGAGATGTCAGAGAACTCAACTAATGAGTGTGTTCACATATAAAAATATGTAAAATAGCTGATTGCATTTAGTAATTGTTACATAAGGCCATTTGACTTCTCTTTTTTTGGAAATGTATTCAAAATGTAATGGAATATTAAGAACCACCCTTTTCAAGATACTGGAAATCACCCAAAAGAAAGCAAAAATCTGAGAAGTATTTGATCATGAAAAACTGTTCTTAAAGCATGGGGAGAAGAAAAAAATGTTGTGAGCTTCTTGCCTAGGGGATTTCTATACCAACTCCACCAGTAACAATCTACTAGCTAGAAGTGGTGACCTTGATTTGGCATAGAAGACTATGTTGTTGTTATTGTTTTTAGGTGCCATCAAGTCATCTCTGACTCATAATGACCCTGTCTATGCATAACAGAACAAAATACTGCCTGCTCCTGAGCCAGCCTCACAATGCTTGCTATGCCCTGAGCCCATTTTTGCAGTCGCTGTGTCAATCCATCTGGTTGGGGGCCTTTCCCTTTTTTGTTGACCCTCCACTTTACCAAGCATAGTATCCTTCTCCAGGGAATGGTTCCTTCTGACAACATGACCAAATAGGTGAGACAAAGTCTGGCCATTCTTGCTTCCAAGGAGCATTCTGGCTGCACTTCTTTCAGGACAGATTTGTTAGTCCTTTTAGCAGTCCATGGTACTCTTAGCATTCTTCACCAACATCACAACTCAAAAGCTTCAACTCTTATTCAGTCTTCCTTATTCATTGTCCAGCTCTCATAGGCATAAGAGCCAATTGAAAATACCATGATGAAAAGAAAAAGAACCATGGAATAACTGATATAATCAACTCACTGGCTGACAGCTAAACTATGTATGCATATGGGAGACACCAGAGAAACTGGCAAAAATCAAAAGTCTGGGAGACCTATAAATTTGCTACACTTTTGAATGTATTCCTCAACTCCACCCCTACTCCCAGTTTGGTTGGCAGAGGGTGAAAACTTCAGTGGCTTGAGGATTTGAGCATTGACTCTACACAAAACATTGACTGACCACGAATGTGCACAGGATAATTATAGAGAATACAACTTAAAATAATAATAATTGAGCAGTGACTTCAACAATTATATACCACAAGGGTGAGAGATTTTTCAGTTTCAGGACCAAGATGATCAATAGCCTGCAAAAACACACAAACCCCAACTCTCAGAGGAATGAAATAGAACCAAGAGTCATTACTATGCCTTATCTTCAATGCCTACCTTTAAAGCAAAAATTACTAGACTTGCAAAGATGTGCTAAAGCATGATCCATACCCAGGAAAGGAAAAGAATCAACAGAAACTTATACTGATGGCCCAGAAGTACACACACACACACACACACACACACATATATATATATATATACACACACATATACATATACATATATGTTGTTGTTGTTGTTACGTGCTATCGAGTTGGACCCGACACACAGCGACCCCTCCTTGGGTTGCCAAGGCAGTATCACTACGGAAGTAGATTGCCCAACCTTCCTTCTGAGGAGTGGCTGGTGGGTTTGAACCACCAGCCATCTGGTTAGCACTCAAGTGCCTTAGGCACTATGCTACCAGAGCTCCTATATACATTTATATAGACATCTATATATACATATATATATATATAAAGAATTAGTAAACAAAAGGGACTCACAGCAGAGACATGAAAACGAAAAAAGAAGTACATGAAAACTCTAGAGGTTAAAACAGCAAAATAAGTGAAATGTAAAATACACTGCTCAGGCCAAACAGAATATTGGAGACGGCAGAAGCAATAATCAGTAAACTTAAAAATAAAACATGACAAATATCAGGAAGAGAGAGAGAAAACTCTACAGATTTCAGAAATTTGCGGAACAATGTGAAGCCTTTTAACATACGTATAAATGAGGCTCCAGAGGGAGAGGAGAGAAAATCATGGCCAAAATCTCCCCAAATTTTTGGAAAAACATTCCTTCATACTCAAGAAGCTCAACACACTCACCCAAGGAAACTACACATAGACACATTAGTGTCGATCTGCTTAAGACAAATAAATTCTTGAAAGCAACCAGGGAAAAACAACATATATAGGGAGAAGATGGTATGATTAATGGCTGATATTTCATCAGGAATATTGGAGAACAGAAAACACTGGAATGAGACAAGTGCTACAAGACAAACAAACAAAGAAAATGCTGACAAATAATTCCTTATCTAGCAAAATGATTCTTCAAAGCGAAGGTGAAAGAAAGGCATGAACAAATAAATCTCCACAACAAAATACACTAAAGGAAGTCTTTCAGATGGGAGAGAAATGACAGCAGATCATATCCCCCATCTTGCAAGACATGGTGAACATGCAGTAACTATAAAATATTAGTATATATGACTGCGGTGTAGTAAATTACTTAGTGTGGCTTTTCTACCCATAAGTCTTTGTAAACTCTAAGGTGGGAATTGCTATTAGCTACGGAGGAG
>NW_006921605.1:11213097-11217596 GCF_000298275.1 Orycteropus afer afer | reverse complement strand
TACTGCTGGTAATCCTGCCTTCCCCTTGTAGGGTTAGAGGAGGTCAGAACATGTGGCCTCCTTGCCGTTTTTGCAATGACACACACCAATATTCCTTCCCCAGATTCCTTAAAGACTTTTGGGTATTTAGAGCAAAACATATGACTTTATTGTTGAGTTTATAAGGTTTATAAATATGCTGTACATGAAAACAATAGTGTAAAAGTGGATTGGGTACACTAGTACAGAGTTTTCCATATTTTACTGGAAGGACTTCAATATTAACTTGAAACATATTAGTACAATTTGAAGATGCATACTGCATACCATATAACTACCATCAACATAATAACATGAAATACAGGAGAAAGATGTGGTAGTCTGCCTCCATAAAAATTTACAGCCTTGGAAAACCTATGGAGCAGTTCTATTATGCCCTATAGGGTCTCTCTGAGCTGAAATCGACTGGATGGAAGTAGGCTTGTTTATGTTTGTTTGTTTGTTTTTTACTGATTACATGAATTAAAATGACATGCCACAAAATATTTGTTTAACATATAAGAAAAGTAAGAAGAAGAAGAACTCAGAGCAAAATAGAAATGGGAAAAATAGAAAGCAAATGGCAAAATGACAGTTCTAAATCTAAAATAAGTAATTATGTTAAATATGAATCATTTAATCACTTCACTGACATGGAACCCTCATACATTGTTGGCAGGAAGGTGAAATGGTAGAGAAGCTTTGTAAGACTTTGGTAGGTTTGTAAAATATTAAGCGTACACTTATCATATGACACAGCAATTCTGCTTACAGGTCTCCACTTAAGAGAAATGAACTCTTACGTTCACGAAAACACTGAAGTATAATACTCATAGAAGCATGTATTCATAATAGTATAAAACTAGAAGCATTCCAAACGTTCATCAATCATGAATGAATAAACAGAACATGGTATATGTATGCAATGGAAATGGACTCAGTAAAAAGAACAAACTGGTGTGTGCAAAACATAGATGGAGCTCAAAAACTCAGGCTAGCTCTGAGCAGTTACACACAAAAGACAATTGTATGAGCCAGTGCATATGAAATTCTAGAAAAGGCAAAATTACAGTGATAGAAGCAGAATACTGATACCCTGGGACCAGGTGTGGTGGCACAGATTGACTGCAGAAGGCATGACGGAAATTTTAAGGGTGCATAGAAATGTTCTGAAACTTGACTTTTGTGCTGGCTGCATGATGGTATATATTTACAAAAACATTGACTTATATAGTTAAAATGGGTGAGTTTCCTTTTATGTAAGTTATTCTTCAACACAGTTCTTAAAGCAGGGGATAGAATGAATTATCAAATTATTAAGGGCCCTTGTGTGTATGTAGGAGCCCTGGTGATGCATTGGGTAGGTACTTGGCTACTAATGAAAAGGTCAGGCAGTTTGAACCCACCAGCTGGGAACAAGTGGAGGTAGTCTGTTTCTGTAAGATTTACAGCTTTGAAAACTCTACGGGGAAGTTCTACTCTGTCCTCTAGGGTCACCATGAGTCACAATTGACTCAGCAGTAATAGCAATAGATTGTTTGTTGTGTGTGTATGTGTAAGCACATGTATGTGTGTGTGCATGTTTTTATGGCTTTCATTTTTTCTGTGAGGCAGCATTTTATTCCACTTGAAAATCTCTGGACTTTTGCTTATAGTAATGAAACTCTGGCTTAAAACTAATATTCTTACCTACAATAGAAGTAGCCCAAAATCCCACCTTGTGTCAGTGGAGAATCAAGAACTATGAGGTAGCATTCATGACTGGGTGAGCACACCACCTACTAAACTCTTTGGTCACACAATGAGGGAGTATGCTGTGTATTCACCGCTCTTTTAAGCAGGGAGTCCACTGCTATAATAACACAAGACAGAAGGAACGTGGCCTGGACAATTGTCAGTACTCTTAGCTTTGGTTGGGGTCATGGTGATAAAGGCAATACCGATGGTGGAGGTGACACTAGCAGTGACTTAGGTGGTAACAATATCAGTAGTAGCAAGCTTGGGAACAGTGAAAGTATTATTATAAAAGGACAGAAAATCAATATATAAATTCTTCACATGGATACTCTCTATTCTGTGATGTCCTTTGCCCAATTCAACACCACCATTCACTTTTGAACTTGGCAATCCAGAATTGAATTTGGCACTCTCCATGGTTTTTCTCACAATACAAATGGAAAAGATTAGCTGGCAACTCAATACAGCTCTCCTCATGCCCGCACTGCACAGAAACCTATTCTAATGAGTACAGCGCCTTTAGTTCAGCTCATTCATTTTGAATTCAGCTCATTGTGTGTTGACATTTTGCCTTTGTTTACTGCAAAAAGGTCATGAAAAGGAAACACTAATCTGGCCATACTTCTACTTAATCCTTAAGATTCTCACTGGAAAATACTGTATCAACATGCTCCATTGTGAGCTTATGCCATTTTGTTGTGTTTTATTTTGTTTTCTAGATGGAACAATGCTTTTTTGGTTTGGGTATTGTATTGCCTGGAGAAGAGAGGGAAATGTCTGTTTTTGCTCGTTAAACATCTACCAGGTATCAAGCCAAACCTCAAATCTCTAACCGGGGAGTTAACTTCTCAAGGAAGGAGTCCTGTGGCTTACATTCCTTTCAAACATAGGCTCCTGAATGCCTATGCTTTGTCACCTAACTTTCCTATATGTGCTTCAATAGGGAGACTCTTATTTTGGAAGTAGTGTTATGGCAATGTATGGCATTTGATTTGAATTTTCTTTAAGAAGAGAAATATCCACAACTTTGGGCTCTATACTCTGTAGGGTCAGGTGAATTAGACACATTTCAATGGTTTACTTTACAAGTTGTCTTGCTTTTTTCTGTGTTCTTTCTACTTAACTCATCCTAAAAGTAGCATCCATCCATCATTCACTTATATAATTATTGTTCCAAATGATCTCAGAATACCGTCTATGAATGTTTGTTTAAGGCACTAGATTAAGTTAGGTAAAATATGTAAGTTATGGTTCTTATCTTCAATGATACTACAGTTCTATACAGAGTCTATCCAACGTACCACAATCAAAAAATGGAACATTTAAATGGGATAACTGAGAAAATTTTAGGATATTACTTTCAAAATACTAATGAAACACAGCAAGGGATACCAAGCACTTCTTAGCTAGTTAAATATCAAACTCTGAAGGTGCAATGGTTAGACATGTGCTATCCATGGAGACATCTATGGCTATAGGAAGACAGTGATGGGAAGGGAACTATGCCCTTAGGTTGATGAAGACACCCACTGAAAACATGTAACTAATGGAAAGGGAACTAGGGGAATAATTGTCTCACTTTCGTCCTATCATCCCATCTCCTGTTGTCCTCCAATTAATCAAACCCAACTGGAAGCTAGGGGCAAGGAAGCTTGGTTGATGTTGTCCATGAAGTGAGTTTTCCAGAACACAGGGCTGGAACAAGTAGAGTGCAGAGTGGATCTGGAGGGGTGAATGGGAAACAGCCAGAACAAGGACACATCTATGTAATCTCATTGTTAAATTTGTTTAGGGAAAGGACTGGAATGGTTAATTCTATATAATCTATTAATTGATCCATCTATCTATGATGGATATTTTTATTGGTACAGGGCATACACCAAGTAATAGTTGTTGTTGTTGTTGTTTGCCATCAAGTCAGACCTGACTCATAGTGACTCCTCCTTAGGTTTCCGAGTCAGTATCACTACGGAAGAAGATTGCCCCATCTTTCTTCTAAGGAGTGGCTGGTGGGTTTGAACCATCAGCCTTCTGGTTAGCAGTCAAGTGCCTTAGGCACTATGCTACCAGGGTTCCCAGTAATAGTTAGGACTTTGTAAAGTTAGAAATAGCAAGGAAGTCTGTTATTGGAGCATACTCTTTTAGAATAATCATTCCCATATGCCGTAACATGTTGCAGTTATTCTTTTTTACAAGTTCTTCCCACACTTCAATGTTAATTCTACTAGATAAATACTAAACAAATATGATGAAAGGAGCATAGAAAGAGATAGGAAGAGAAAAGGAGAAAGGAGATCCAACTATGAGAGAGATAGCAGTGGGGAGGAAGAGAAAGGAGAGGAGAGGAAGGGGAGTGGAGGGGAGGGAAGAAGAACGGAGGGAAAGAAAGAAATACAATAGAAGCCAATGAAGGGGGATACTTTGAGCTATTCCTGATACTTTGGGATAAATCTAATCATATCAAAAGAAGCTATCTTCTGGTGAGAGATCTAAAGTTCTGGGAAGCAGCATACCCTTTGACCTCCGTCTTTTCTTTTCTTTTTCATGCTTCTATTAGAATTCTCCTCTAAGTCCTTTTCTTTTCTCATTCTATACAATATCCATCCATCTGCTCCAAATATCATCTTGATGCTTATAATTTCTTTATTATTATCTTTTTTAATTGTGATTTGGTTGAAGATTTACAGAGCAAATTCACTTTCCATACAGCAATTCACAAATACTTTGTCTCATGTCATTGACCA
>NW_006921605.1:11180024-11211613 GCF_000298275.1 Orycteropus afer afer | reverse complement strand
TTTCCACAATGGTTGTACCATTTGACAGTCCCACCAGCAGTGTATGAGAGTCCCAATCTCTCCACAACCTCACCAGCATTTGTTAAATTTTCTGTCTTGTTGAACTTGGTGCTTATAATTTCTAAGTCTATATATTAGCATTGACCTTATTCTTTCTTCTGAGATTCTGGCTCATATGAGGAAGAAATTACTGGACATCTCCAGTTAGAGGTCAAATTTAATTTTTCAAAAATCACACTTGTCACCGTTAGCATCAAACATGCTGCATTTATGTACGCCAGAAACGCGGCACCACCCTTGAATATTCCTTTATCCTCTCTCTCATCCTCACTCACACATCAGTCAATTATCAAGGTATCTAGATTCTGCCCCTTTTGTAGCTTTCAGATATCTGAAAGTATCTCCACACCCACCTGTGTTCAGATTCTCGTTATCTCCTTCTTGGATTACTAAAAGCATTATCTACAAGGTAAATCTGTCTGCAGTTTTACTGCCTAAAGTCCATGTTCCCCACTGTATCCAAAAGGATCATTTTGAGATGCAAATTTGATTACATCATTATCTTGTTTAAATCTTTCAGTGGCACTTTAGGAAATAGTCTATATTCTATAACATGGCATCTTAGAATACTGTGCCTCTTTAGGGCTCCACTGTTTCTTGCTACCTTCCATCTCACACTCTCTGTACAGCATGTTGAATCCCATTAGGTTCTCTGACTCTATGCCTTCTCTTGCCTTCCAGTGTTTGTACTGTTTATACTCCCCCTCCCTTTCCATCTCCTCTCTTTCTTCTTCAAACTTTGATTTTACTTGGCTAACTCCAATTCAAAACTCTAGGCTTCAGCTTATTTTTACTAGAAAGACTTCCATAACCTCTCAGATCTAGTTTGGATGCCACTCTTACACAATCTTTTAGCAGTTTGAAATCCTCTTATTATAACATTTTCATATCATATTATAATGTCCTTGTTTCTTATCTGTCTCTTTTACTGGAATGACTCTCCAGGAGGAACAAGGTTATGTTTATTTTATTTATTATCCCATCCTTAGCAGCTAACATTATTTCTGGGTCAGAGTAGACCCTCAACAAGTATTATTTCAATGGTTGGATGACTCTCTTTCTTTCTTTTTGGCAACTTTACCTATTTTATCTAAATTTAGAATTCTAAATGTAACATACAAAAAGTTTCTACTCCCCACCCTTCAAATCAAGCCTCTCTATAAAATAATATCTAATTCCCATTCTGTCCCTGGTGGTATCAATAAGTTAATGCATTTGGCTGCTCATCGAAAATTGGCAGCCCCTGTCCACCTGGAGAGTCTACTTCTGGAAAACCAGCCTTGAGAGCCCCATGAGGCACAGTTCCACTCCGATCACTTGAGATCTCCATGAATCAGAGTCCATTCATTGGCAACTAGTTGAGTAATTCCCTTTCTAGATGGAACTTGAGCTCTAATTTAGAGATATCTGGACTTAAGTTTGACCTATTGGATTAAAATGAATCAATGTCATGTTGTTTTGCCCATTGTAAGTTTCAGACATTATTTGATTCAATCATGTACCTTTTCACAGATAAGTATGCAGCTAAAGGCCAAGTAATATTGGCCTCTATTTTTAAGCTGGGGTCTTCTCTGAAGGTTTGATGATAAGGTTGTTTAAGAGATGATATTCTGATTGTAGAGTGTGAAATAAATTTGTTTGGAAGGTAGCTTAGTTGGCCCTTTCCACTTGTACTCAGGGTTATTCAGAGGAGCAAAGACAATTTCATATCCTTTTGAAGAACAAAGCCTGTCTTCCTAACTCAATACATTTTGGAACTAAACTGCAGCAATATTGGGCACCCGGACTAATGAGCTTATTTTATTCTTGGGGAATAAAGTACATCTGAATGATGCACTACACTAACAAGCTGGAACTCGGCTTACATTTGACTAATTCATTCCCTGGCATCATTACCTGCATGAATCCTTGCCTCTCTTTAACCTTAGCTGGAGCCACAAACACTGTCTGATCTTGCAGACACCTGAGTTGCATCATAACAGAATGATGACTGTAGAAGCTTGAAGAGGTAACAGAGTCATAATACCCATAATCTCAAACCAACTTAAGGCACAGCCATAAATGAACTCAACACAGGGCCATCTAGAAGCCTAAATAATCTAACATCTATCATAATTCTTGAAGAATCTAATGCTGAGTGGTCCAATAAAGAAGTGGTTAAACTGGCCTTTAGGCCTTGCATATAAGCAAGAAAGATTTTTTTTTGAAAGGGGACATCAAAATGTGCTTTATTTTCTCATGTATATCTTTTTAATGAAACCTTTATACTTTTATAAATTAATCACTATCTATTGAGTATCTGCTGGGGAAATGTACAGTAGGAAGGACTATTTTATGAAGAATTATAAACTATGGCCTTAGTCTCCTGATCTCAGTCTTTACTCATTTTCTCTTCATACATTTGTTAAAATTTCAGTCGAGGTGATTGATATTTGAGAAAAATAATCCAAAGCCAAGGTTCTCAACTTCTGCCTACTCATGGGCTGTGTCAAAATTCTTTGAAAACCCTTGATAGACCTCAGTCCTGCATCCTCTGGCCCCACAGCACTAGATACAGCGTGTCTGGGGTGGAGTTCAGTGGAGTGCAGGAATCTGAGGTCAAAACCCCCTGGAAACATCATGTAAGAGATATATCCGCCTTTTACATGCTAGATTCCATAAGCCTTAACTCAGTATCAAATCAGATAATAAAAAAGAAAAATCCACTTACTAGTCTATAATATTTTTAGATCTTATGAAAATGTACTGTTATCATTTGAATTATGATATATGAATCCCACCTTGTTATTCAAATACCATATAATTACTCTTAAGATAAGCTCTTCATTGGTTTAGTGTGTCAAAGCAATGTCTCTCTCCTGGAGAGCTAAAACAAAGAAACAAACAAACTCACTGCCATTGAGTCAATTCTGACCCCCTTTGGGTTTCTGAGGCAGTAAATCTTTATGGAAGTAGATTGCCCAGTCTTCCTTCCACTGAGTAGCTGGTGGGTTTGAACCGCCAAGCTTCTGGTTAGTAGTCATATGCCTTAGGCACTACACCACCAGAGCTCCTGGAGAGCTATAGGATCTATAAATAGTACATGCCACGTGATACTCATCTTTTTTGCTTTATCTGCCAAGGTGATCAAACTTAAGCTCAGGAGCAATAATTTCTTTCCTTTTGGTCTGATTGTATTTTTCATAGCTTTTCATTAATTGGCTCTTAATTTTATGTTTCTATTGTATATATGTCTTTAATTACAACCTTCTATATCTTCTTTGGAAGCAGATGTGACATCAGTTAGAAATACATGAAATATGGATAGAGATGAATGAGCCAGCATGAGAGGAATGTCAGGACAGAGAGCCCAGTCATGGTCAGACTAAACTGATTTTCTATTTTGATAGTATTTGGAATCTTGTAAATAATTTTTTTTTTTTTTCTAACTCCACTTTCAACAGGTTCTCTGCCTTCCAGAGTCACACTTTGAGTAATAAATAAAGAACAAACACTTGGGGCTCAATGCTATATGACCTCAGTGCATCCAAGACCTGTGAAAGAATGTCTGAGGGTCCCTAAAAGCCACTCATATGTCCTGATGTTGGTTTCACCTTTGGCGTCACATCTTGCCCTGGGCTTCCCTGCCAATTACTGTCTCACCACTACTTCATGCAATGGCTACTCCCTTTGGGCTCCTTCTCCACCACAGGGTCCACATGTCAGCTGTCCAAAGCACAGCTAACCCAAGCCTCCTACTTGACAAGAAACTAACCAAGCTTCAGTATACCCACAGGATAATGACAATATGGAAGAAAGAGGAAGGTGTACCAAGTACTTTGCACCATGCCACTTCTCAGGAAGTCTACTCCGGGCCCCTCTCTCATTAGCCTCTGGCTGGCTGCCATATCATAGAGTATGCTCACTGTTCACCTGCCCCGCTTGAGAGCTGTCCCACACATGCCCCTCTCAAGCCCCAGCTTTCTAGCTGAAACCATGGAGGCATAAAAAGACCAGTTGAGAGGTAAACTGGCCCAAAGATAGCTCCTTTTTCCATGATGAAACATAAAGAATTGATACCACAATCGGAAGGATCCACATTGGTATTACTTCCATGACTCAGTGAGTAAATATCTAACTACATACAAATCTAAGTGATATGAACAGCCTCCCTCATAGTCCCTCTGTACCCACTGAGAGTAAACCTCAAATCCAAGCATTTACTCCGTAAGCCCTGATTTTAAAAAAAGGGGGGGGGGCATTTTATAGAAAATGTAATCAATAGCATTGTTTTCTCTTTTCTATTAATCAGTTTTTCAAAAGTATCAGAGTCAAGTCTTCAAACTCTCCATCAGTCTTAAAAGTAAATGCATGCATGCCACAGCATGGATAAACCCTGAAAACATTGTTTTGAGTGAAATGAGTCAGTCTCAAAAGGGTAAATACTGCATGATCTCATTTAATGAGATAAGCAAGTATATAGAAAACAAAGATTAATAATGGTTACCAAGGTGGGAGGCAGGAAGTAAGAGGGAACTTTTGTTTAGTGAACATTGAATTTATGTTAATGGTTATGGACTATGCAGAAAAAGATGGCAATAATGGTCACACAACATGAAGTATGTAATCAATGTCACTGAATTTTACATGTAGTCACAGTTGAATTGGTCATTGTTTTGGTTTGTATATTTTTACCACAATAAAAACTTCAAAAATTTCTGAACTGTAAAAAGAAGAAAAATAAATTTACAGGTCTTAATGTTAGCCTGAGCTGTGAGCATCATTGGGATTCAGACTTGTTTGGGTCCATAGATATAAGATGCTCTGCTGATGGCATCCTCTCTCAGCCAAATAGCTGTGGAGTCAGATCCAACTCATAGCAATGCCTCCTTGGATTTCTGAGGCAGTATCTCTATGGAAATAAATTGCCCAACCTTCTTTCCAAAGAGTAGCTGGTGGGTTTGAACTGCCAACCTTCTGGTTAACAGTAAAATGCCTTAGGCACTATGCCACCAGAGCTCTTCTAGGAAAACCTTTTGTTTAAATGGAAGATTCTGAGCCACAGCTGAGGTCTTATGAAAGGGAAGGTCAATTTTAACTCCAAACCTTATTTATTACCTGATGATAGCTATCATATATGCAACGCTGAGTTCTCTAAAGACAGGAACTGGAGATTACCTGAAAGTGCTCCTTTCATAAAGTCCTTGAGAAATGCCAGAAACTTAATGCAGAACTACACTAACACTTATGTATGGAGTGGCACAGAGAAGTGGTAGAGGAAGTCTCCCTACATTAGGACAGAACACAGTTTGCTGGCTGTGTGCTGGAAGACATACATCACAGATAAATCTGGGCCTTTCTAGATGGTCTGGACTTGAGCAGTGGTTTCCACTCCAAGATGGTCTCAAGCAGCAGTGATGTTGCCAAATTAGAAAAGTTGATCAATTAGCAGTATTAGCAATACTGGTAGGTAATTCTGAGGTGTCTTTTGAATGTAAAATCAACTTCAAGACCATAAGCAGAAGGTCAGTGGGCATGGGCAGCCATTTGGTATATTGAGCTATGATGAAGGTTAGCAAGCCACTGAGCACATGCCTTCAAAGGACTGGGTCAGAAGGGGAGGAAAAGACTAACCTAACTTAAAATAGCTAAGATAATTTGTGCCTGAGTGCCAATGAGATTGGCCCTAAGGATACTTGGGAAGAGTGACAGACATTTTGTTGGAGATTTGGGCAGGGCTTTTCAGGGAACTACAGATCACATAGCATGGAGGAAGGCATATTTGACTTTTGTGGAAATGTGACCCAATTCATATACCTAGGCAGGTGTAGTCTAAGAAACAAAGTTATATAGTATGTACTGGTAAAGTCTTGCCATTGTTTTTATAGGTAGTCATATAGATAGGGCGGCATGAGCCAGTTGATGTCAAGTACAGTTATATCTGGTTAAAAATTATGTCTTCAGAGTGCTAATTACTTTTTATCACTTTGTAAGGAATTCTTTATTGTAGTGTCATAGTATCAAGGCTCTTCTTCTGGTTCTAGCCCATTCAACAGTTTATTAGTGATTTACACACACACACACACACACACATACCTCATAGTAGCACACTTATTTAATTTGCTGATGACACAAATCTGGAAGGGACATTTAGCATCATAACTGACCCAAAGATATTTAATATAAACCTATTCACCTAGAATGATGGGTCACAATGTAAAAGAGGAGGTGGTTGTTGTTTTTGTTAGTTGATCCTAATGAGTTGAATCCAACTCATAGTGACCCTATCTGTGTCAGCAGTGGTTTCCACTCTAAGATGGTCTCAAGCAGCAGTGATGTTGCCAAATTAGAAAAGTTGATCCATTAGCAGTATTAGCAATACTGGTAGGTAATTCTGAGGTGGTTTTTGAATATTAAATCAACTTCAAGACCATAAGCAGAAGGTCAGTGGACACAGGCAGCCATTTTGGTATGTTGAGTTATGATGAAGGTTAGCAAGCCACAGAACACACACCTTCAAAGGAGGTGTGTCCTGCACCATCCTCACAATCATTGCTGTGTTTAAGCCCATCTCAATCAACTCACTATACCAATCCATCACACGAGAACCTTCCTCTTTTTCACTGACCCTTTACTTTACCAACCAAGATGTCCTTCTCCAGGGAGAGGTACCTCCTTATGTCCAAAGTACGTGATATAAAGTCTTGCTTCTGAGGAGCATTCCAGCTGTACTTCTTCCAAGACACATATATTCCTTCCTCTGGCATTCCATGGTACATTCAATATCCTTCACCAACACCGTAATTCAAATGCATCAATTCTTCTTCAGTCTTCCTTATTTATTATACAGACTTTGCACACATATGTGAAAAGAGGTGGTACCTAACCAAACTAAACCCACTACCACTGAGTCAATTCTGACTCATAGCAAGACAGGACAGAGTAGAACTTACTCATAGATGGGTTTCTCAAGCCTGTAAATCTTTACAGAAGCAGACTACCACATCTTTCTCCCATAGAGCAGCTGGTGGGTTAGAAGCACTAAGCCTTCAATGAGCAGCCAAGCATTGAACCACTGAGCTACCAGGGCCCTTGAAGAGGAGATTAAACCAAAATCAAATCAATCCCACTGCCATTGAGTCAGTTCCTATTCATAGCAACCCTATAGGACAGAGTAGAACTGCCCCATAGGGTTTCTAAGGCTGTCATCTTTAAGGAAGCAAATTGCTTCATCTTTCTCCTGCAGAATAGCTGGTGGGTTTGAATTGCTGAACTTTTGGTTAACAGCCAAAAGAAGAGGAAGTTACTTGGGGATAAATTCAAAGTAGTTTCTCTTTTAAACTATTGCACAATTTTAATATAATGGAAAGAGTAGTGGAGGGAACCTAGATTTTAGCCCCTGCTCTGCCATTAATTTAGGTCAAGTTAATAAGTCAGATCTTGAGAGATAATATAGAATTCCTATATTTATGACTAGTTTTTGAGCAGACCATCTTTGAAACCCCTTAAGACTGTAAAAATATGCATATGATGGGGTCTGGCTTTGTTTATTGTGAGAGAAGTACAGTCTTTGGATCAGACTGACGGGAGTTTAAGTCCAACATTTAATATTATTCCCTGTGTAAACCTGAGCACACTACTTAAATGCTCTTAGTCTCAGTTTCTTCATCTATAAAATGGGAATTACAAGTATTTTCCAGAGTTTATGGAGGGATAAAACAAGATCATATAAATGAAGTACCAGAAAGGACCCCACAATACAAAAGGCCTAAGTTCATTCTATTGTCTTACTTCATAGTCCAGGGGAAAATTCCATTATCTAGATTAAATTAGCCAACAGTGTAATATTTATTGCCCCGAAATCGTAGTGTTAATTATTGCTTTCAGCTCATAAGAAGAATCCTGTGCTGATTTTCATACTCAAGAGTGATGTTTCTAAGTCAGCTCTCATATTTTAGGATAACTTGAATAAATTCACACACTGCCATCAAGTCAGACCCGACTCATAGCGACCCCTCCTTGGTTTCCAAGGCCATATCACTACAGAAGTAGATTGCCCAACTGTCCCGGGAAGTGGCTGGTTAGCAGTCAAATGCCTTAGGCACTACGCCACAATGAAAATGCAGTGTTGTGTGGAGAGAGGGAGAGTCGGGGGAAGCTGCCTCACAGATAACATTATACAATGTGTCACAGGAAAGATGCAAGTTGGAGAGGGAAACTGAAAAATATGTAGAATTACCTTTGATATTTGGCAGGAAATGATGTAGGATAGAGAGTGGTCATCTTTTGTGCTGAGATCCAAGCTTAAAAAAAAAAAAACAACCTCACTGTCATAGAGTTGATTCCAACTCATAGTGACCCCCTTTGGGTGTCCGAGGTGGTAAATCTTCACAGAAGTTGAATGCCCAGTCTTCCTTCCTCGGAGTGGCTGGTGGGTTTGAACCACCAACCTTCTGGTTAGCAGTCACGTGCCTAGGAATTGAGCCACCAGAGCTCCTTGAGAACCAAGCTAGGCCCACGTAATGTTGTACTTAGGTGCCATCTAGTCCATTTCATCTCCTAGCGACCATAAGTACGATAGAGTAAAACACTGCTCAGTACAGCACAGCCGTTGCCCTGCTTGAGCCCATTGGTGCAGCCACTGTGTCAACCTGTCTTTCTGAGGATTTTCTGTATTTTTGCTGACCCTCTCTACTTTACTGAGCATGATGTCTTCCAGGGACAGGTACCCCTAAGAACATGTCCAAAGTACATGAGATGAAATCTTGCCAGCCACATTTTTAAGGAACATTCTGGCTATACTTCTTCCAAGACAAATTTGTTCATTCTGGCAGTCCATAATGCATGCAATATTCTTTACCAAAAGCGGAATTTAAATGCATCAGTTCTTCTGTTGTCTTTCTTATTCATTGTCCAGCTTTCCCATGCAAATGACGAGCTTGAAAAGAAAATGGCTTGGGTCAGGTGCAGCTTAGTCTTCAAAGTTGACATTTTTGCTCTTTAGCACTTTAAAAAAGTCTTTTGCAGCAGATTTGTCCAATGTAATACGCCCCTTGCTTTCTTGACTCCATGGGCTCAAGTAATATAACTGAGCAAAGTAAAATTGTTGCTGTCATGATGATTCCGACTCATGCAATTCCATGTGTTACAGAATAGAATTACTTTATAGGATTTTCTTGATTGTGATCTCTTATGGAAGCAGATCACCAGGTCTTACTTTATGGCACTGATGGGTGGCTCTGCACTGCCTACCTTTAGGTTAATGGTTCAGTGCAAATCTGTTTGCACCACCCCGGGACCAAAAGAATTGACAGAATGCACATTTAAATTCAACATGAAATATGCATTACATCAACTAGACAACAAGGATGAAAGGATTTCGTGGTGACTCAGTGACTTCCCAGGACCATGGGCCTTAAGAAGACATAGCTGACCATTTATCAACACAGTAGAAAAGAATCTTGCATTGGGTTATAAGGTGAACTACATATTTAGAATTACTCGTAACTTTGAGGTTCTATAACTCCAAGGAGGAAGTGGGTTGGCAGGGATTCCATTCTGAAAACTAGTTTCATCAAAACTGTTCTGTTGTGACCTGAACTATGAAGGCATTTTGCACAAACAATAAGACAGCCTTCTTCCCAGCACAAGAATTTCCCCGGAGGAATTCTCTCCTTTTGGCACCTTTTGAAATAGTGCTTTGGCAACATACATGAGCCTGGAGCAAATATATCCCGACCCCATCTGGTCTGCTTCCTCTTCATCACCTTAACAGGTTTCCTGTAGCCAACATACACCACTTGGCTATATTAATTAGTTAGAATTACTGTATATTTATCCAAATTTCCAACCCCTTGA
This sequence comes from Orycteropus afer afer, assembly GCF_000298275.1. Taxonomy (NCBI): domain Eukaryota; kingdom Metazoa; phylum Chordata; class Mammalia; order Tubulidentata; family Orycteropodidae; genus Orycteropus; species Orycteropus afer. Next base: position 11,201,716 of record NW_006921605.1, on the reverse strand, counting down.
TTCCACTTCTCTCATTCTCTTATTTTACACTGCTCAAGTGCTTGCCTAATGTGGGTACAATCATTTGACTATAGTTCTTGGCTCTGGTCTCAACCACAGATGTTAGGTTACTTTTTATTAGACTGTCTTGAAGGATGACAGAAGAATGTGGAGAAGGCTGAGAAACTTGGGCAGGGAAACACACATTTTGAGACCTTTGTTTCTCTTACCACAGCTAAAGTCATTGGCACTTGGGGAAATTGAGAGTTCGTGCCCTGGACAGTAGCAGTCTTTCTCTGCTCAAAGACTGCTTTCTCTTTGCTGTCATTGCACATCTTGAGGTTTCTTACAATATGAAGCATTGAAATGTCCATATTTTTAGAACATGTGATATGGCAGGAAGTCTTCCAAGATGACCTTCAATGACTCCCACTTGCTGACATTCACATCGTTAATAATCCTAATCCTCTCCCCCTAAGTGCGGGCTGGACCTAGTGACTTGGTTCTAATGCACAGAATAGGACAAAAAGACATGAGATGTCACTGTTGCTGTTAGGTGCTCTTGAATGACCCACATGGGACAATATATATCTGACCCCTGGGGTTTTCTAGGCCGTAATCTTTACAGAAGCAGAGCACCAGGTTTGCTCCAGTGGAGTTTCTGGGTTGGTTTGAACTGCCAACCTTTCAGTTAGCAAATAATTGCTTAACCATTTCACAACCAGTGTTCCTTTGGAATATCACTTCTGGGATTAAATTATAAACCATATGGACTCCACATTTCAGGCAGACCTGTCTCTTGCTGGCTTCGATGAAACAAACTACCATGTTCAAGAAGCCTTCATGGTCAGCTATCAAGGAACTGAGACCCTCAGACCAAAAGTCTATGAGGAACTGAATTTTGCCAAAACACTATTAGCTGGGTTGTTGTTGTTACGTGCCGTCGAGTTGGACCCAACTCATAGCGACCCCTCCTTGGGTTTCCAAGGCAGTATCATTACAGAAGTAGATTGCCCCATCTTCCTTCCGAGGAGTGGCTGGTAGGTTGAACCGCCAGCCTTCTGGTTAGCAGTCAAGTGCTTAGACACTATGCTACCAGGGCTCCCTTGAATTCTATCCCAGTTTAGTCTTAAGAGGTGACCACAGACCCAGCTGATACCTTACTTGCAGACCATAAGAAATCCTGAGGCAGAGGACCTAGCTAGACATTCCTGGATTCCCAACCCACAGAAACTGTGAGATCATAAATGTGTAGTGTTTTAAGCCACTATGTTTTGGGGTATTATGTTATGCAGAAATAGATAACTAACACACATGCTATTATAGATAAAAACCCAAGCCTAAAGTGCAAATGATTTGTTGCTATTGTTTTATTTTTTGCTGCCATTGAGTCAGCTCTGGCTCATAGTGACCCTTTGTGCAACTAAATGAATCACTGCCTGATCCTGCACCATCCTCACAATCATTACTGTGTTTGAGTCTTTGTTGCAGCCACTGTCTCTGTCCATTTCATTGAGAATCTGGGTCTTCCTCTTTTCCACTGACTCTTTACCAAACATGATATTCTTCTACAGGGACTGGTCCATCCTGATAACATCTACAAAAGTATGTGAGACAGGGACTGTCCATCCTTGCTTCGAAGGATCATTTTGACTGTACTTCCTCCAAGACAGAATATCTGAAAGATGTTCACTTGTGTTTTATTAGCTATGCAAAGGCATTTGATGGTGTGGATCATAAATTACGGATAATATTGCGAAGAATAGGATCAAGGGGCAGTTGTTTGAACAGAGCAAGGGGATACTGCATAGTTTAAAATCAGGAAAGGTGTACATCAGTGTTGCAAATAATACAGGTGGTAGTTATTCATGTTGAGGAGTCTCTGGGTGGCACAAATAGACACTTGACTTCTAATGGAAAGACTGATAGTTCAAACACACCCAGACACATCTGGGAAGAGAGGCCTGGTGATCTGCAGCCAAAAGTTACAGCCTTGAAAACTCCAGAGAGTGAAGTTCCATTCTGTAACACAAGGGGTCTCCATGACTTGGAATTGCTATAAATTAACTGTCAGGTTTCTTTCACCTCAAAAAAAAGCAAATCCACTGCCATTAAGTCAATTCCAACTCATAGTGACCCCCTTTGGGTTTCCAAGGCTGTAAATCTTTATGGAAGCAGACTGCCCCATCTTTCTTATTCGGAGCAGCTGGTAAGTCTGAACCACAGACCTTTTGGTTATCAGCCAAATGCTTTAACTACTACACCACCAGAGCTCCTTATCCTTACCTAAGTGCCTTTGAAAAAAAAAAAAAAAAGTTATCTGTATTTTTTACTATTTGGAGTTGAGAAATTTAGAGTGAAGAGAAAACACTCATAGTTTATTTGAAAATTAATCAGAAGGTAACATACTCATTGAAAAAACCCATTGTCATTGAGATAATTCCAACTTATAGTGACTTTATAGGCCAGGATAGAACTTCCCCATTGGGTTTCCAAAGCCATAAGTCTTTGCAGAAGGAGACTGCTGCATTGTTCTCTGGTGGAGGGGCTGATGAGTTAGAACTACCAATCTTTCCAGCCAAGCACTTTAACTACTGTACCACCAGGACTGCTCAAAGGTAGCATAGGATATCTTTATAATCATGTTATTAATCAAGGTAAGACCAGAGAAGATAAACCAGGAGTATATTAAGAAATTTATGGCAAGGAATTTGCTTACAGGATTAAAGGGGCTGAATGGGCAAGGCTGAAAATCACAGGAGGCCATCAGGAAGTGTGGGATAGAACTCCTGGGACAGACACACTGCAGTTACAACCCATGGGTAGAATTTCTTCTTCTGGGACGTCTCAATTTTGCTCTTAAGGATGTTCAACTAATTAAATCAAACCCACCCAGATGATCTAGGGTACTCTTCATTATTTAGAGTTAATTGATTTTGGACTTCAGTCACTTTTGCAAAATACTTCCACAATAGTGCCTAGATTAGTGTGTGATTCACTAATTAGAGACTGTATTCTAGGCTCTAAGGAACTGTAGTGGTATACTGGTTAAGGCATTTGGCTGCTAAGTCTAACAGTTGGTGGTTCAAGCCCACCAGCCACTCTACAAAAGAAAGATGAGACAGTCGGCTTCTGTAAAGATTTACATCCTTGAAAACCTAATGGGCTAATGGGGTCGCTATGAGTCAAAATCAACTCGATGGCAGTGAGGCTTTTTTTTTTTTTTTTTTTGAGTCTAAAACTGAGCATCATCACATCGTGTAAATCAAAGGAAAATTAACATGATTGATGAAAATTTGCAGTGTTCATAGTATTCTAATAACCATTTCTTATAAAAATTAAAGCAAATGTTTTGTAGTAATCTTAACGGAGAAACTTCTTTGGTTGAAATATGAACAGAGGCCAGTTCCAGAATTAAGTTTAAAATTAGTTTTTCTCTATGGTTGTCAGTTTATTATATTCTGGACTCCGAGAACTCCATTGGAATTGTTAGCTCCAATTATATTAAGTATTCAAGTATGCATTTCGTTATTTAAATATTTTCTAAATTGTCAATTACTTACATGGTAGAAAATGTTCAGGGGATGTTATATACAAAATTCTTATATAATTATTTCGTAATTAAAAGAAGGATATTATGGTTAAAAAGTGGTAACTTCTGAAAAACAACCTACTTTCCTTTGGCTCGTTTAACCCATTGCATGAAGTGGATGCCAACTCATAGGGACCCTATAGGACAGAGTCGAACTGCCATAGGGTTTCCGAGGCTGTAAATCTTTATGTAAGCAGAGTGCCACATCTTTTCCTCTTGGAGCAGCTGGTGGGTTTGAATGGCAGACCTTTCAGTTAGAAGCCAAATGCTTAACTGCTCCCCCACCAGGACTCGTCTTTGGCTTGTTTACTCATTCCTAAAACTTGTTTTTCATTATCTGGCAATTGAGCTATCTCAGAGAAAATGCTGAAGATTCTTTCCACACGTTTGATCACAAATCAGACGTGTCTGGCGGCTCCACTCTGCACGCATGGGGTTGCTATGAACTGGGATCCACTTGCCAGCCACTAACGACAGGGCAATAAACCAGGGTAAAGTGCCTATTTTCAGCAAAAATGAAGGTCATTTTACATACCGTTCCTATATCCATGCATTCAACAAATACTTATCGAATGACTGCTATCACCAGGCACTGGTGTATCTACTAAAGAGAGAAAGGGTTTTTGTTTTTGTTGTAAGCTGAAAGCAAACCAACAAACCCACAGAAAGGGAATTTGAATGAACACAATAAAGTGCTTAATAAGATAATCAGAAGATTACATTTGTATCAACTTAGGTAAACTGAATCAGACAGGATCATTGTGCTCATAAAGATACCTCTTCAAATAACACATGTGGACAAAGTCTATTGGACTCTTACGTTCTCTGAGAGTAGCCACAAAAGGGTAGCCAGAAAATTTAGAGGGGAAACTTGGAACATCAGAAATGGAAGAAGTGCAACAGAAATCGTCAATACCTGGGTCATCATAACAGACTATTCTTCTCCTTTTGAGGAGTTTGACAGTTGAAAGCAACATCTGCTGGAAAGTTCTGGAATCTCAGGAGGTGTTTACTCCTGAATCATGTGCACGTTATGTTCCGGCAGCAATAGCCTTGAGAGGACTCCACACTTTCAGTGGCAACTATGTTGCACCAAGTACTATAAGCAGCCGGGAACTGTTCAGATATGTTGTATTCAGGGCGTTTTGAGATACTCTTGTGAATAAAGGACCTTGGCTCATTTCAGAATTATCAGAGAGATTAGCATTCCACTGAGTTCCCCACTCTGGTGTGTGGGTTCCACGTTGTGTAAGATGTGGGTGGATTACGCTCATACTTTTTTTTTCTCCCCCCTTGTTTTCCTTCCTTATTTATTTTTCACTTGAACTATGGGATCAAACAGCTAGTTTATAGGACACAAAGTGGCTTACTCATTGTGGGACACCTGCAGATTCTTCAACCTGTTTGAAAACTGAACGCATGTTGTGCTCTTTAAACACGATCTAGCTACAAATAAATATAAAGCAATCTAAGTGAAATAGAATATAAACTAAAACATTCCTGACAGCAGAAGAAAATCTAACACAAAGGAGAAATGATGTTTTCTAATCATTAAAATTGGGTCATTAAATTCATTTCCACAGCTCAGTGACCCACAAGCATAGATTCGTTTTTCCACTAGGTTCCTTCCATGCCTGTCTTGAAAACAGAGGGAGCCAAATGCAGAACAAAGAAGACCTGGATGTGCAGTGGTTAGAGCACTTAGCTATGAACTGGAATGTTGGTGCTTCAAACCCACCAGCCACTTCCCAGATGAAAGGTGTGACAGTCTTCTTCTGTAAAGATTTACAACATTTGAAACCGCACGGGGCTGTTTCACTCTGTCCTACAGGGTTCCTATGAATCAGAATCAACTTAATGACAAGAAGTTTCATTTGGTTTTCAGCTAAGATAATACCTTTTAAAAAAAAAGTTCCATTCAGTCAACTCCAACTCACTGTGACCACCTGTGAGTGTGTCAGCGTGGCACTGTGTGCCATTGGGTTTTCAATGGAGGATCTTTCAGAAGGAGACTGCCAGGCCTTTCTGTCTTCCCTGGTGCCTCTGGGTGACTGGAACCTCCAATCTTTGTTAATGGTTTTCACCACCCAGGGATTCAGTAACATTTTAAAAGAGCAGACAAAAAACAAAGAGCCAGGAGTGAAGTGAATAGGCAAAGAAATTTGCATGTTAGATGAGATGTGTTGTTGTTATTGTTATGTGCCATTGAGTCAAACCTGACTCATAGCGACCCCTCCTTGCGTTTCCAGGGCAGTATCACTGTGGAAGTAGATTGCCCAACCTTCCTTCTGAGGAGTGGCTGGTGGGTTTGAACCGCCAGCCTTAGGAACCGGTAACGTTACTTGGATGCTGGGTCCTGCTCACCAAGAGTTCCCATGACAACTGAAAGGAAGGGGAAGAAAACAAATCCATTTCCAACATTCTTATACATGGTCCTTTTTTTTTTTTTTTTTTTTTTTTCTTGGTAATGAACACTCTTTATACCATCTGGTGGTAGCATCTTCCTATCACTTGAAATTAAACAGCCATCTGGAATTCAATCAATCTCTCTCTCTCCCAATTTCTTATCCCCAAGATACTCAATGTCACAAATGCAAACTCCAGACTTTTGGCTCAATTGCAGGTTAAAAGCATAAAAAGTGAACTCAGTCCAGCCAAACTGAGAACACATTCCCTGTCCCGCTTTTGGTGACTGTCAGCTTCTTGAACAGGACTCAGGAACTTGTCCTTGAAAGCCAGTGAGATGTGAATTAATTCACTGATGGCACAGTTCCTTCTGAGTCTTCCTGTCCCTAAGCTCCACTCTCCCCTCCCCATCTACTTGAATAAAAGTGAGTGTCCTTTTACTCAGATGCTAAATAAAGTTGTAGTTATCATAGTATAATCTTCTTCTATACAATCACACGGTCTTGAAATAAGCCTTCAAAATTCTTACTTAAAATATGCTCATCCTCCACAGTCCCATCTCCTTAGTTTATGTCAAAACTTCAATCAACCAGAAGGCAGCTATTTTACCTAGAATACAGCAGTTTAGGGCACACACTCACACACATAAGCTACTATAAAGATTTTTTAAAAAACAGTAAAAATAACAGAAGCCCTTTGGGGATCTGTGATGTGACCGGTATGATCCTTGTTGCTTCCTATTCATTCTCATGTAGAAATACAGAGAGTCTGTCATGCCCCCCTTCCCTCCTCAGGGGAGAGAAAGTCTTTAAGCCTTTGATCTGATCCCCTTTGGTAATGCTGGAACCTTCTCCATCAAGGTTCCCATATGCATCTTGTATCGTCAACCTTTTGTTTTCACTATGTTCTTTCTTCCTAATCTAGAGTCACAAGAAGTTCTCTATCCAATTGAAAAAGGATTTTTTTTTTCTCTCTTTTTGCTTGACCCTGGGCCCCTTCTGTTCACACTTCTGTCTTCTAACTTCACTTTACAGCCTCAGTTCCTGGACAGGATAGATGACAACCATTCTCTCTAACTCCTTTTTTTTTTTTTTTTTCCCTCAGTCTCTATTTTATTTTATTAAATTCGATCAATAATTCAAACTTATAGGAAAATTTCATGAATAATATAAAAACCTCCCTCTAACTTTGTCACATCTTAATCTTTTTGAAATAAAAAATTTCCAATATTTATGAAAGAGAGAACACTACAGATAACAGTTGAAGTTCCCAGTATAACCCTAGGCATTTGCTTCCACCATTTTAATGAGTATCTGGTCCAACTCTTACCTTCAGAATGTTGTACTCCTAGGGTTGGATACCTACATATTCTCAGGAGAGAAAAGGCGAAACCTCTGTAGGTGGATTCCTCTGTGTGGTTTCATGAATGATGACACTTTTCCATTTGGTGTTAGAATTCACCTCCTGGTTTGAAATGTATATAGTAGCTTATACATCTTCCTGTCTATATATGCCCAGCTTCTGGAACAGCACTGAGAAACATTCAGGGTGTCATTGACTTACAGGCTCTTATGTCTTTTAAAATTCTTTATCTTCCATCCATGTCTAAAAGCCCACTTCAAAAGGCAGTCATGTAGGCTCTGGATTTGACAGTGTTACCTTTTTCATAAATGCAGTGCACTACTGTCGAGTCGGACCTGACTGATAGCGCCTCCTCCTTGGATTTCTGAGGCGGTATCACTACGGAAGTAGATTGCCCAATCTTTCTTCTGAGGAGTGGCTGGTGGGTTTGAACCGCCAGCCTTCTGGTTAGCAGTCAAGTGCCTTAGGCACTATACCACCAGAGCTCCTTTACCTTTTTAGTAGTAAGTCAAAATGTAAAATTACGACCCATCTGACAATTCATTCTAATTGCATGTTGCATTCTAATTCATTGCTTGCATGTTGCTATGACACGTTATTTCAGACACCAGCATTGTCACTCACAGTGGACAGGTTTTAGTAGGGCTTCCAGAGTAAGACAGAGTAGGAAGGAAAACCTACAAATCTACTTCTGAGAGTTAGCCAGTGAAAGCCCTATGTATCACAGCAGAATATTGTCCATGTTAGTGCTGGAAGATGAGCCCCTGAGATTGGAAAGAGTTTGAAATTCAACCGTGGTCTTGATCCTACCAATGATCCTGAAGGTGCTGCGTTGTTTTTGTTGTTGTTACGTGCCCTCGAGTAGGACCCGACTCATAGCGACCCCTCCTTGGGTTGCCAAGGCAGTATCACTACAGAAGTAGATTGCCCAACCTTCTTTCCGAGGAGTGGCTGGTGGGTTTGAACCGCCAGCCTTCTGGTTAACAGTCAAGCTCCTTAGGCACTATGCTACCAGAGCTCCCAAAGGTGCTGTAGGACTGAGCAATGTTTATTTCTGTTACACAGGAATCGTCACGAGTCACAGCTGATATAATGGCAACTAGCAGCAACAAAAGGAGTTCTGCTGGTTCAGTGATTAAAGCATTCAGTTGGCAGTTTGAACCCATCAACTGCTCTACAGGAGAAAGAGGCAGTCTGCTTTCCATAAACATTATAGCCTTGGAAACTCTATGGGGCAGTTCGACTCTGTCCTATAGGGTCACTATGAGTCGGAATCCACTTGATGGCAATGGCTTTGTTTTTGTTGTTGTTAACAATTGAAACAAGAAATATAGTGCCTAAGGCATGTGACTGCTAACTAGAAGGCTGGAGGTTCAAACCCACCAGCCACTCCTCGGAAGGTTGGGCAATCTACAACCGTAGTGATATCACCTCAGAAACCCACCAAGGGGTCGCTATGAGTCAGATCTGACTTGACTGCAGTGAGTTTGGTTTTTCAGTTTATAAAGTCCTGGACTGATCTCTGTTTGGTCCATTTCTTTATCCCCAGTGCTTGGCAGAAAATAGAGATAAGTGAATTTTAGGTAAATGGATACGATGTTTCCAGGCATTGAGATTATAGAGTGAATGTCTGTGAGCTGCTGTTTTTCAGCATGGTATCAGAAAAGAGCTGCTCATCCAGGGACTGAAAGCTTTGCAGAGGGGAGAGCTACAGGCAGGATTCATTTCCCAGAGTCACGATTTCTCAGACTTGGAAGAATCCCATGCCTAATGAAAGACTGACTTCAAATGCATCCCTAATACATGGCCATGGACCCTGTATTTAATAGCTCTGAGAAGAATCATGGCACTTGAAAATGAGTCTTCCCTCCTACTGCTAATCTCTTGAACAGGTCTAGACTGCAGTTTCCCTACCTGTTAATCGAGAAGTCTGGACTAGATGATCTGTAACTCAAGATCATGCTGGCCGCAGAGAACTTGGAGTGACGTGGTAATACCCAGAAAGGAATAGCAAATGAAACTTTACTTACTTCATAGTTTTGTCTGGGAACTGGATACTTAAGGCTGCTTCTAAATTAACATGCATTTCTAGAACGCATATATTTTACTGAGGAAGTCAGATTTTGTTTTCCTAATAAACAAAATCAGCCCAGGACTCAAGATCCTCTATGATTGACCCATAAAGTAGGTAACATGCATGAAGATCTGCCAGGGAGTCAAGCATGGACAAAAGGACATGGAAATATGAAGTCCATCCAGTTCACTCTTCCCTGGTTCAGGGTGAAAATAAAGATGAAAGCAGACGAGAGAAAGCCCCTGAAGCCACCATCACTGTCTAGAAACTCAGTCAGGATTTTGATTTTATTTGACATTCACTAGCATTTCCTACATTATCACTACCCAAATGGGATGTCTCTAAATAACAAAAACCCTGACCAAGCAAAAATGATGGAATTACAAGAGGATCTGAGAGCAAAATTCCCCCAGATATGAGCTACCAGTTAACCCCCATAGTCATCTTTCTGTGTTCTAGAAACGGCATTACAGCTCCCCAGGGAGAGACGGGAAAGCCATACAGACCCCTGTTTCATTGTGAGCACTTAAAACATCGTCACCAAAAGTAGGTTTTGATTCTCTGCTCACCAATGCTTTGGCAGTTTTGCCACCAAATCCTAATTGCTAAGTAAATACTCAATATTTCTCCATAAAGGGGAGAAACAGAAAAAGAGAGAGAGTGATAGAGAAAAGAAAGTGGAAATGTATGCCATTTTGTTAAAGAAATCCTTATTATAGGTGTATTCTTTGGCAAAAGTTATTACTCCTGTGTATAAAACTGATCATTCCTATATTAAGAAAATATAATATTCTAGGTTTTCAGAACTTTTTGTACAAATGTCATTCCCTACACATTCCATAACCTAGCCTCCATTATAAAAATGAGATGGCTTCCTGCTCAGTAGTACTTGCTAAAAGGCACAGCTTTGAGAAATTACTTGACATGTTACAAACAATGGCTTTGCCTCTGATTGGACATAAGTTTTGCTTACAAACAGAACTACTGATTATGGATAGTCTGAGATGCTTGGCAGACGCAAGCAAATAGAATGTGTGGGCCCTTCTCCAAGTGGTTTAAGGTTTCTCTTGGGAGGCAAAGCTAGATAATGGGTAGGTTGCTGCCAAATTGCATATATAAACCATAAGAAAAATCAGAAAATAAACTTTTGTATTCAAGATGGATTTAATACATTAAAAACAACATTAGCAAGAATATAATAGTCAATAATTCATTTAACATCTGAGTATTTTCTCCAGGTATTGTCTTGAATCCTACATCGTATTTTTATTTACTCCAGAGTTTCTCAATTTCTTCCCAGTTGACATTTGGAACAGATTATCCTTTGCTGTGGGAGGCTGTCCTATGCATTGTACAGTGTTTAACAGCATTTATGATCATCCAGTAGATGCTAGCAATGGCCCTGCCCCAACTGTGACAACCAAATATGTCTCCAGGCTTTGACATATATGTCCTTGTGTGGATGGTGGAAAAATTCACCTCCACTTGAGGACCATGGATTCTAGAGTCATTACAGAGAATGCAAATGGAAGAACATGAGCAATGATGTTCTTCCTAAGTTTCTACCCTCTCTATTGGATATAGGATAAGGTCAAACAGGAACTTGGAGGAAGGCAAGGTAGGAGCTATAATTATCCACATTCCACCACTTGCCAACTGTGTGACTGGAGAAGTTATTTGTGGCATAGTGGTTAAAGCATTCACTGCTAACCCAAAGTTTGGCAGTTCAAAACCACCAGCCATTGCACAGGAAGAAGATGAGGTAATCTATTTCATAAAGATTTAGCATTGGAAACACTGTAGGGTCATTCTGTTTTGTCCTGAAGTGTAGCAATGAGTCAGAATCAACTCGACGGTAGTGGGTTTGGTTTTTCTTTTTTGCTTTTGGAAGCTCCTATTCCTTCATCTGTAAAATATAGTAATAGCATTCATGGCCCAAAGGTTGCTGTATGCAAAACAAGTAGCAAATTCCTAATGATATGCACTTTTCATTTCAAATGTTAATTGTTACTATTGGGTTCTTCCATAAACCAAATAACTTACCAGCCCTGTGTAGAGTACCTCCCATATTCAGGAGTGTGGAGAAGTGTTCTAATATGTCTAACCCCATATAGGTTTTTTTTTTTTTTTTCTATGGGAATAAACATTTTAACCTCTCAACTCAATCAGTTTAAAAGAATGACTTCCAGACTAGTTACAAATGATTGTGGGTCTATAATACTGAAAGTGTATAGGATTATCATGTGTAATTTCCCTATAGCAAAATGCATCCTTTGGATTCCTGACTGGCGTCAGAATCCCTGAGTGGTTCAAATGGTTCCTGCGCTCAGCTGCTAACTGAACAGTTAGAGGTTCAAATCCACTCAGAGTTGCCTCAGAAGAAAGGCCTGATTATTGACTTTCAAAAATCAGCCATTGAAAATACTAAGGAGCACAATTTTACTCTGACATGCACAGGGTCTCTATGAGGCAGTATCAACTCTATGGCAACTGGCTTTGGCTAGAGGATCTAGGAGATCATCTCCACTCTAGGTAGGCATAGAGAGCCAGACCCACTGCAAGATTTGTGCCTGTTCCCATTCACTCAGCTACATCAGGTTTCTTCGGGTCTCCTGTTGAGGGAAGGGGCTCAGAAGAGAGGGAGAAGAGAATGCTTTATGGAAAGATGAGTAGATAGATACAGGAGCTCCAGGAGACCAGGGCCCGAGTGGCTGGGCCGCCTATACCCATCGTCCCTGAAGGGCCATGACAAAGGCAATGAAACCTTGGTCTGTTTCTATGGTAGCGATGGTAGTGTACTGCTGTTGGAGTTCTATGGAGGTAGAAACTTTGTCTCTTAAATACATTATGGGAAAGAGGAATGACCTCTGAAGAGAAATTTTATGAGACTAGCAGTAATGGTTTTGGCATCTAAGGACTTTAGCCTTCCCATTTCCTATAGGCAGCCCCAAAGTCTGCTCATATAGTAGCTGGGGTATGATAGAGAAGGGGGCAATTTCCTTGAGGGGCCCAAAGTAAGGACAATTCTCAAACCAGGTGGTTGATAGGTTGAAATTGGTTGCTTTTGCATCATCTTGCAACCAGTGTCTGGTACGTCAGCACACTGGCAAGAAGGTGAAGTTGTGATAACGGCTGAGTTGATAGGTGGAGTTGATAGACCAAGTGGAAGTTCTTCTGTTGTTATTATTCATAAACACTGTAAAAGATGGGCAAGTCAGTTAGTAAACTCTGCTCGCAGAAAGCATAAAAGTAGACACGTGGCTCTGTAGAGCTAGCTGGGGGAGAATGAATATGAGGAGAAAGTCTTCAGATTGTATGTGACTTGACTCTTGAAACTTGCTGTAATGGAGGAAACTAGAACTCCATGTAAAATCTGTAAATAGTTGTATAAGTCAAAAGTTTCTTTTCAGACAAGAAAAAAAGAAAAAAGAAAGAAAGAAAGTAAAACACTCTCTGGAGGAAAACATGATCTTTTCTCCATGTTTTCACTGTCGATTTTGACAAGAATGATACGAGCTAATTAAATTTTTGTTAATTTATTTTGTCTGATCCAGTGACTGCCTGTCACACAAATCCCTCAATAAGTAAGATTTCTCTCCACTATAAACTTGCTACTCTTTTTCTGAAATGCCATTAGGTAAACCCAGGAAAAGTGGACCTGTTTTACTCAAATAAACACTAAAAGCACTTAAACTCAATCCACCCTCACTACTTCAACTCTTCATGACTGTTTTGGAGTGGACCTAACTCTTTCCAGCTTATAAATCTCCAATTGGCACCATTTTTCACAAAAATTAAAAGCCTTCACGTAGATAAAATGCAAAGATGGAATTAAGAAATTGATGATGGATGAAACAGAGGGATACATTGCATTCCAGTTTATCTTGGATTTCCCAAAAAATATTCCCTCGCATTGTTTCTCTTTGATATAAAATCTGTAAATGATATTGTATAATCCCTGCCATCCTGGTTATCTACAGTAGTTGAAATATGTTTGAGTATAAACGTGAAATATGTCAAAAGTGATATGATGAAGAGTCTTATTATCATACAAGAACAGAGCTTGTTGTTTAAATAGATAGCTACTTGCTGGGCATCTGTTGTTATTCAATCAAACGTTCTTTTCAACACCATTTCCACTGAAGGGTCAATTCTTGATTGAGACTTAGCTCAGACATCATCTCCACTTCAGACCCTGCCTCAAGTGTGTTTGCTCTGCTTCCACTGTCCTGCTCACCAGAGGAGAATTCTTTCCTCCTCTGGCTTCTATAGTTCATTGTACTTTTCTCATTTTTCATGGTGATTTTTCATTTATGTGACCATTAGTTTACTGGGGTCCTGGAATCCCTCACTGAAAGAATAAGGAAGAAAAGTGGAAAGGTCAAGAAATAGAGGAAAGGGGGTGGATGGAAGGAAGAGGTAAGGGAAAGAAAGAAGAGAGGGAGACTTTGATTATTATTATTTTTATTTCTATTAGTTTATGTCTTTTATTTTATTTTTTAATTGTGATTTGGGTGAAAGTTTACAGAGAAAATTCACTTTCCATACATCAGTTCACATACACTTTGTCTCATGACATTGACTACAATTTACACAATGCAACAGCTCCCCTCCCACTTCCTCCCCATAGTTGCCTCTTCCCTGTGTCCTGCCCTCCATGTACTCCTGCCCCCTGAGTTGTCTCCCTTTGTATAAACAGCCCTTTATCCCATGATTTTTCTCCCCAAAAGTGTATCCAGCTAGTGTAAATGTTCACCTCATATGCCTGTCTTTTGTTTGGCTGGAAGCCACATGTATAGATTCAATTCCAGACCTGAAGGGCAGCTAGGGGCCATAGTCTCAATAGTTCCATCAGGCCCTATCAGACCAGCAAACCTGGTTCCTTTTTCTTTTTAAATGATTTTGAGTTTTGTTCCACATTGTTCTCCCACTCTATCCAGGATCTCTTACATAGATCCCCCTCCAAGTGGTTGACAGTGGTAGCCGGGCACCATCTAGTTCTTCTGGTCTCATAGTTATATAGGCTGAGGATCGCATGGTGTACCAGTTGCTTGGACTAATTTTTCCCATGAATCTTTGGTTTTCTTCATTCTTCTTTGCTCTGGATGAGGAGAGACCCATTGTTGCATAGATGGCAGCTTGCAAGCTTTTAAGATCCCAGTCAACACTCGCCAAAGTAGGAGGTGGAACAATGTTTTGTGTAGTATGTTAGGCCAGTTGAGCTTGATGTCCCTATGGTCCCAAGCCCACAGGTCAACTACTCGCTCCCTCTGGGAAGCTGGCTGTGCCCAAGAAGTGACTACAACCTTGTCCCTTATCAGCAATACTATAAATTTCTACAGAGCATACCAATACACTTGTAGAAATATTGTCTTCCAACCCTATACATGATCTTGGACACACTCCCCTCTGCATAGACATACCTAATAGTTCAGCCTGTCCACCTGTCTATACACCTGTATATCCATGTTTGCCTTCACTGACTATTAGTTTATTTCTATGGTCTATGCTGTAGACAAGAACAAATCCTGTATTGACATTTTCTTGGCTTCCTGGGGCTCATACATTTCTCTCTCTGTGTTCATGATCATTATATACACCAGTCACATTTCATCAGGTTGTGTTCACTAATCATTAAAGATATATCAGAAACCATGATACTCAGGCTACCAACTTGACAATATTTAAAGTCAATCCTTAGAAGTTCAACAAAGTTTTATGAGATATAATTGTTGGTGTGCTCTTGTATATTCAAACCAGAAAATTAGTCATTGTACATTATGCTGAAATGATGATATTAGCAGTCAATTAGTTGGCCTCAACCCTTTGCCTATAAAACTGATCAATCCTCAGAACAACTGTGTGGGGTAGGTACTAAGTTATCTCCATTTTAGAAATGGCAACACTGAGGCAAAATCATATTAAATAAATTGCCTGTGGTCATACAGTTAGTTAGTGGCAGAGCCCAGACTTAAACTCAGACAGCAGAATCCCTCCTCTGAGCAGGCTAGCATTCAATCA
Source organism: Orycteropus afer afer (assembly GCF_000298275.1). Lineage (NCBI taxonomy): Eukaryota > Metazoa > Chordata > Mammalia > Tubulidentata > Orycteropodidae > Orycteropus > Orycteropus afer. The sequence continues at coordinate 11,186,282 of NW_006921605.1, read as the reverse complement.
CTTGGTGGAAGTAACTTCAATAAAATCAATCCATGAGTGTTTGTTTGTTGGAATTTGATAAACTGGTTTGTGTTGCATTTATGTTTATGATATAAATTAAAGTAAAATGTCAATAAATTATGCCCTAAGCTCTCCTCCTGGCCTCTTACAGTAAACTTACTTTTCTATCTTATCTTACAGTTCGTTATGGATATCTTTCTTTTCACTAAACTCTAAGCTTTATAGGAATTTATTCTTCATCACATATTTTACAACCCTTTCTGGTGAGAAAAGAAAAATGTCTAAGAGTAAGTAAAAACACTAACTTCCCCATCAGCCAACATTAATACAATTATTAATTCATGTATGCATTAATTAGCTTACTCTATTGATTCTCATGTTTAAGGGTTTAATATTAGATTTGATATTTATCAGCAATATAGTCTTCTTTTAAATCTACATAGAGTGATGTATAGATTCCATAGCTGAAATTTACTTACAGAACATGCTGTTATTATATACAGGGTTGTTAGGACTCAGAGCCGACTCAATGCCACCTAACAATAACAACAGGGTGAAAACTTCGTGAAGAATTTTGGGCATTTGGAAATGCCTTCAGAAAGACCAGATTGAGGGTCTCAATCAATGGAGGGAAGTAGACGCCATGATACACAGGCTACCAATTGAATTCTTCAGAAACAGTTAAGAAGTTTGGACTTAGTCATCTTGTTAGTCATCAACTTCACATTCAAAGAACCTTTTAGTTCTATCACAGGAGTTTTGTTGTGTTGTCTTGCATAATGTGGTCACTTCTGCATTAAGGCATCTACTTTTTTTAAATTCTTCTTGGCAACAAAACACTGAAGTACGTGACTTGACACTCATAGCTGCTTGGCACATTAGCTCTCTCCTCCCTGCCACCTTCCTCCCCCCAACTTCTCTCCCTTCTGTGTAGCTGGCATTTACTCACAGAACATGCTGCATTCTCTCTCAATGGAAACTGAATATCCAAGGTCAAGAAATTAAACACCAGCCCAATATCAAATAGATAATGTCAGAGATTTGCTGAGTCACCTTGTGCTGTTGTTAATTGACTGCTGCTCCAATAAACTGAATCACAATAAATATTGTTGTTGCCTAGCCAGTGAAAGGCATGACTACTAGGTGATGTGTTCTTGAACTAAGTTGCTTTTGTTTTATATAATTTCCAGTGTGGATTCCTTGGAGAATATTCTGCCATTCTAGAATGGGATTCCCAAGTTTTGCAAGAGATGCAATGTTGTTATGGACGTGTTGCTGTTGCTGTTAGTTGTCACTGAGTCAACCTTATGTATCACAGGACAAAACTTTGTCCAGTCCCACTCCATCTTCAAGTTTGTCCATATGCTTGAGCCCAGTTTTATGGCTCAAACCAAGTGTGTCATTGCCGCCCCCCCTTTTTTTTGCCAAATGTGATGGTCTTGACTAGCAATTGGTATGATGACTATGTATATAATCATCAAATGAGCAGGCTCAGCTTTCCAAAATCATATCTGGGTTACTGCATAGCTGTCATTTGACCAAGAAAACAGAACCAGGGAAGAGAAGTTATTGATGCATGGAGATGAGTTGTGAATACTGAGTGGAATGCCATCCCTCTTCTGGGAAGGGAGTCGATAGGTTTCTTAGAAGATGTGGGTGCTATCCTAGAAGATGTGGGTGAAGATCATGCCCACCCATAACATGCATGGTCAGCTCCCCACTCTCAAAGAGGATTCAGCCCCATTATTTTACGACATAAACTTCCAGTGGAACATGAACGTTCATAGCTTTCCTTATAGACCAAGCACCTTTCCACAAGCAGAAAGTACCTAGGAGAAAGTGATGAGTCAAGATGTAAGCTGTGAATTAGAAAGAGGCTCCAGGTAGTATTTAGAACTAAGGTCTCCCTAATTTAAGTCGCTTGGTTATCCAAACTTGGGGAAAATGAATATTCCATTATATTCATAACCTTCATTTCCTCTCTGACCTTGAATGGACCCCAGTGCTCTTACTAAATCTGCCCAAGGAGAAGTTAATGTCCATTCCAGACCAGAAAGACCAGGACTTTCGAATGCCTTACCTTAAGGTTTCTAATTTGGTGGCTTTCCCCAACTAGGCAAAGCTTTCTGCAGTTTATGGGAGAGGAAAAATGTGCTGTTTCCTTGGAGAGGATGAAGGGATGAGCTGGAGCGAAATCCTAAGTCTAGGGACATAATGGATCATATCCCCTGTTCACAGTCTCCTAATCCCCCCACCCCCATTGGCTTTAAATGTTCAGTAAATTAGGCTCCAATGCGATTAGTCACTTCATAAGTGGCCTTTTTTGGGGAAATTTGCCAGGACAACTGTTGAGTGATGTCTCAATTTATGACCCAAGGGGGACAAGGCATCTCTGGTAATGCCATTAAGTGGAGAAAGACGAGTGTAAATGTACCATTTTCTCCTTTCAGTGGTAACTTTAAAGTGTTTTTTAATATTTTTGGCCCCATCCTCTTGGTATTACTGCTGTCCATGGAGGAAGAGATTGGGGCTCCAGGGGAAAGGAGGAAAACACTTAAATGGGGCTCCTCAGATTTCTCCACTTTTACTGCACAAGATACATTTTTTTTTTTTTTCCTTTTCTCTTGCATGGAAAGAAAAATCATAATATTCTGCTCCCAAAACTTGAACTCTCCAGTAAGGGCTGTGAAAGATTGAAAGATTTACTAAAATTCCTACAGTGGCTCATAGACATGTGCCATGTATGGAGCACAGGGCATAGTGCACAATGGAGACAGTTGCTAAAGCAACGGTCTTTGTCCACACCTCTGTTTGCCGCAGGAGAGGAATTGAAGTCTATGGGCTCAGTCAAGGACACAAGGCAGGGAGGTTGGATTGGTTTTCAGGCGAGATTATATTGTTAAGAATACCAGCATGTGCCTGTTTTAACCCATTTTCTTTCATCTAACCTCTTCAGCTCTTCACCTGTAGTGTGGAAATAAGAATTGAGGCATGGAGGGGGAGGTGGGATATAAAAATAGGCTACGCCTGCTCATTTAACGAATATCCTAAAGGTTATGGATTTTGCCACTGGCAAAAACAAACTCCTCATTTCCTTTCAGAGTAAAAAAAGGAACAAAATTTGCCAAAGCATTCCCAGATTAATTGGAGGAGAGCACGGGCTTCCTCGGACACCGCCCTGTCTAGACGTGAAATCCCACAGCTCCTTCTTTCTCTGTTCACCCCAATCTTTCCAGCTCTGCCTTATGGATCACATAAATCATTCTTTCCCTAGGGAGACAGCTCTCTCCTAGGGTGGTGGTCCTCAGCCTATTGACTCGTGGGGTTCCCAGAACCTTAGCTCCCACAGGACTGCACACAGCCTTTATTTTCTTCAACTGCCAACATCACGCTGCTTCCTTTCACCCAGAGAAAGCCCATCAAGACTGCCACGGCATCCTGACATATTTGACATGGTGATTTGCAGAAATAGTGGATGTGAAAGGCTTTTTACAGATACAAAACATTGTCATTCTTAATTAATAATGTCATTGTTGTTAGCTGCCTTCAAGTTGGCTCCTGGCTCATGGCAACTCTATGTGCAATAGGGCTGGACAATTGTGATCTATAGGGTTGTTGTCAACTGATTTTGGGAAATAGATCACCAGCCCTTTCTTCCTGGTCTGTCTTAGTCTGGAGGTTCTGCTGAAACCTGTTCAGCGTCTGAGCAACACACAGGCCTCTGCTGACAGATGGGTGGTGGCGGCACTTGACGTGCATTGCCCAGGAAGTAGATCTGGCCCCCACAGGGAAAGTGGGAATTCTGCCACTAAACAATCGCTGCTCCCATTAAATGAACCCCATATGATTTTGTTATTTAGAAAAAAATCAAGTGACTCCCCCTGTGTTTTAAAATACAGTTCTAGTGGGAGGATGGGGATAGTATTCCTTTTGAGGAGGTAGTAGAATGATCGATGTTAGGCACAAAGCTTTATGTGATGGGACAGGGCACCTTTATTTCTGTGAATGAGGCCCCAACCTATGTGCAGTGATTTAAAGGAGGAACAAATAATATTTGCTGCCTTGCCTAGTTTAAGAAATAATCACTTAACTCATATCATTGTGTGCATTTGTGTGTATGTTGTGGGGAGTGTTAGGGAGGGGAAAAACTCATGCGTAGCACTAGTATGTGTTCTCCATAAATGACCAATTGCTAATGTTGGAACTAACTTGTTGTATTACCATCAACAACACAGTTCTGATTGTGATCTCCAAATGATCCCCCTTTTGAGCAAGTTTTTAGTAACAGAGTCAAGATACAGACAATAAAGATACTAGAGATTGGGGAGGAGGGTCCAATTTCTTGTCACATGTCCTGTGAGCTTACGTAGCTGCAAGAATGAAGAACAGCATTTGGTACTAGTCCTAAGGAGATGGGGTTCTTCAAGCATAGGAAATGTATGCCTTAGATGACCTCATGAATGAATTAGCTCAGATATTACCCAGATCATCTTCTTTGTAGATCATGTACAAGAAACCATATTTCTCATTTGATCCTCCCATCTTTTAAGATGGGTAGGGCAGCTATTATTGTCCCCATTTTACCCTAAGAAAACTGAGGTAAAGTGATGGACACAAAATTAAACAGTCTATAAATGGTGAAGCTAGGGCAGTGATCTAAGTCTCTGGATATTTACAAGGCTTGATAGCACCTAAGCAATCAAAAATAGACACATTGAAATGGAATTCTTCACTTGAATTCCTGGACATCTTGGTTGTCCAAGTATGAGTTTGAAAGGGTTTATGAACATGGTCCCCTGAAATGTCCTGTGAAATTGTGTGGTCTGAGCATATTTGCATTGACCCAAGGGATACATCCTTAGCTTTTACCAGATGAATTGGAGCCCCAGTGAAGTTTAAGAACAACTGCCCCAAGAAATGCCAGAGGCTGCCTCTGCTCTGATTCCTCATCTTTTTTTTTTTTTCTATCCATGAGTCCCCAGAGAGGACTTATATGACCAGAAGAAAGCAGTATGGCATTTGTATCTGTTCTCTATCAAAACCACCATGGTTTACCTCAGGAACTCAGAATCTGCACTGAAGCCTTCTTTCTTCCTCACTAGCTCTTCATTGTGTGGAAGAATATATCCATGAGTAAATGAGAAGGAAAATGGTACCTTTGAATCCTGATATATTAAACAGCCTGCAGTAAGATGTTTTTCTCATTTGAATATTGAGTTCTTGGATAAAATGGAAATTTGACTTCAGCATTTCAGCATCTGAGACAAGTTGGGCAGGGGTGGGAGGTGGACTGAGGCAGTGGGTAAAGAGAGAGCTCGTGAACAGGATGTGGCTAGATGTTTATCTTTTATGCCACCAAGGGCACAAATTGGCCAGGTCTGGTAGGGGCTGGAATGTTGAATTTCCCCCCTCATGCCTCTGCCAAACCACCTGAATCCTGACATGCACAATATTTGCTGTCTTAGCATGGGGCCTCCCTGGAGATCAGCAGCTGGGCGAGAATGCTTCCTCTCCTAGGTCAGCCTGTCCAGACATGGTCCATCAGAAGCCTGGCCTGTCTGTCAGAGTCTTTGCCATCCTCAGTCACTAGGGTTTAGAGTCATGAATGAAAATACCCCAGTAGCTCTTTGGTTTTCCTGTGACCTGAAGTACAGGAAAAAAGTTGTCTATCATGAATTTACTCTGCATTCAAGATACAGTGCAGTCCAGTAGGAAGCATGTAGAGTTCGAAATTAGAAATCTTCCCTCCAAAACTAGGCTTAATCGCTAGTCTGGTGACCTTGGGCACATCGATTAAACTTTTCATTCAAGGAGAACGTAGTTGATACAGCTTTCCAAACTTGTGAATTCTTCATATAGGGAGAGAAAACAGAAATAATAAAGCAATAGACAGCTAAGCCAAATTTGTGGCTTAGTTTTGGCAAATGTACTGAATATTCTAGTATGCATTTCGTGTCTTAATCTTTCCTCTGGCTTCATCTTATCTTTTCCAGCTTCATATTTGTTTCCCTCCATTTTCAATGTGAATCTTTCTTATTTTATATTTTGTATAACTACATTCACTCACTCATTGCCATCGAGTAATTTCTGACTCATAGCATTCCCCATCAGGTTTCTGGACCATAATTCTTTATGGTAGCATAGTGCCTAAGGCATTTGACTGCTAACCAGAAGGGTGGTGGTTCAAACCCACCAGCCACTCCTAGAGAGAAAGGTTGGGCAATCTACCTCCATAGTGATACCACCTCGGAAACCCAA
>NW_006921605.1:11176706-11178159 GCF_000298275.1 Orycteropus afer afer | reverse complement strand
TGCTCATGCACTAAGTGTGATAAGACATGGTATCAATATATACAAAGAACATTTATTAATATATTGACCATGCTTTGAAAGGGAATATACTTGTACTGCAGGTCATCTCTATTTTATAACACATCAATACTATCTATTGAAGAGCACATAAAAAGCCCACCTATTAAAACTGAGGTAAATATAGCATAAATATAATACTAATATGACTATGAATCAAACTTAACTCTTTATGGAACTTTCTTCCTAGTGGAGACAGAAGATAGATAGCAAGCATACAAGGAAAGGTATAACAAATGTTTCAAAATTGGAAGTGCTTTAAAAAAGTTAGGGAGATGAAGGAGGGTAGAGAATTATGGGAGAGTAAGGTGGTGGTGTAACAACAACAACAACAAGGTGGTGGTGTACACTGGAGGTTAAGGAATGCTGCCTGATAAGGTGGCACCTGAGCCAGGACTGACAAGAGGGAGGGAGGACAGCTGTCAGGGAAATATGTGGGGTCAGAGCATTTGAGACAGAAAGCCCCAAAGTGAGAATAGGCTTGGTTTAGGCAAAGAACTTCAAAGAAATCTATGAGTCTGTATAAAAATAAGCAAGAGGAATTGAGAAGGAAATGGGGTTGGAGGAATAGTCAGGAGACAGGTTATGTAAAAACTAAACCCATGGCCCTTGAGTCCATTCTGAATCAGGGTGACCCATGGTAGACTCTGGCTATTATCCTAAGTCCACTAGGAAGCCATTGGAGGGTTTTCAGCAAGAAACTGTTATGAACTTTTATAAAAGTTTACCTCAGAGTTTCAAAGAATATTCTATTAACTCAAACTTTATGACTAATCCTGGAAATTCAGTTAACCAGTAACTATTGTTTTCTCAATGAGATGGACTGACATAGTGGCTGTCACAATGGGCTCAAATACAACAAGGATCACGGAGCTGGCATGGGACCAGCAGCGTTTCATTCTGCTGTGCATAGGGTCATTATGAGTTGGAGACAACTCAACGGCACCTAACAATCACAACAACAACATTGTTTTCTGTTGTTTTCATTGCCTGTTATTTAGTGTTGAGCTCTAACACGTACACACAACAATAAAACAATTTCAGTAAAACAATTTCAGCTGAATGGCTCAATTTTTTCAAACAACTGGAGTCTAGCCATGCTTGGAACCACTGTGATATACACGAATCCCAAGTCAATTCAGCCAGCAGGATCCTGGACACACTTTATCAAGCATCTTCTCCGACAACTGCATTTTCTCCAGAAAGAAACAGTAATGAGGGAATGTGTTATAACTTAATCCCTGAAATAAATACCACAGTGGTGTCGTGAAATAGTATAGGGAGTAGGGGAGTCCACATCTTGTAAATCTCATTTTTTTTCCAGTATCCTTATTTTGTGTCACACTGACTTTTCTTCTTTGAACATATGGTGTTAATAAAATACATATGTGAAGAT
>NW_006921605.1:11155271-11176041 GCF_000298275.1 Orycteropus afer afer | reverse complement strand
AAAACAAAATTCATCCCATTTTTCATGTGAATGACAGGGAACTAATTATTCTGAAACAAAAGCATATAATTTATCCATTAACTTATCAATTACAGGCACTTAACTGTTCTGAAGCAAATCATATGATTTATCAACATGCATTAAAAATATCATAAAGCCAGGCTTAAATGTCAGCCCCACTGGTACCCAGTTGACTTGCTTCTCCAGACTCTCAAAAAAAGAAAGAAGACTGTATCGGTAAATGTTTTCATGTATAATATTTACCTTTAGATCAGAAAGAAACAAATGGGCAACTTGGCCCCAAATGCATACAACATGTGGGCAGATGTCAGCTTATGGGTCACTTGAATGGCATTTTATGGCTGAGGACACACGATTCAGCTTGTTTCAGGCCATTTGAGCAGCATGTCACTTCCATCACTCTTTGCTCTTGGGCATATGGTGGGATGTCATTAACCCGGGAGACCGACAGAACCATGAAAGTGGAACCATATGTTTGTAGCAAAAAGAAAAAAAAATAATTCCCCAGTATTCCATTGTAAGTATAAATGTACAGTCTCTGTCAAAGGTTCATTCCTATATTAAATCCTATATTAACAAGCTGGTACATGTACTCCAACTAACGTAGCATTTGGGTACTCAAACTTAGCACTTGATAGGCCAGCAATGAACATCTTGAGCTTGAAGCTGGAACTCAGAGAGATGAATAGTGGAGAAGATGGACCAAAGAGCCCAGGTACATCTTTCATCAGCATGTTGAACAAACGCACAGCAATGAAAGAAAAGCTCTTGGCCTGTCATCACAGAGGTTCTATCTACCAAGACCTTAGATACTTGATACCATCTAGAGTTACTCCTCTCTACTTTTAAACAAGGCTATTTAATGAGGATGGTGAGACTTTGTCTCACTTACTTTGAACATGTTATTAGGAGGGACCAGTCTCTGGAGAAGGACATCATGTTCGGAAAAGGAAAGGGTCACAAAAAAAAGGAAGACCCTCAAGGAGATGGACTGTCATAGTGGCTGCAACAATGAGTTCAAACACAGCAATGATTGTAAGGATGGTGCACGACCGAGAGCGTTTTGTTCTGTTTTACATTGGGGCACTATGAGTCGGAGCCAACTTGATGGCACCTAATGACAATGATATTTAATGAGTAGAGTTTGAATATGTGAGTTGTTTTAGTTATTCTTTGACCATTTAATGTCAGACAAGCTTCTGTTTCCATATGAATGCAGGACAATTTCATAGCATGATAAACCTTTCTGTTGTTACCTCTGACTCCTTCTTTCTCCTGATATTAATGAACTGTTTTCCCTAACTCAAGGTATTTTTTTTTTTATCAGAAATACCATAATGCTTAAGTGTTTCTTTATTAAAATATGTTGTACTTTCTAAGCATCAGGAACTGAAAGTGGTAGTTGTGAAGATGGTTAGGGGCTCTCAATGAAGTTGGCCTTATTTCTGGACAGTCAAATTATCTGTAAGATTGCCACGCATTGTTTTAGGATTTGATGATTAAGTCAGGATCATGTTACATGAAAACAAGGATGGTTGATTGCTTCCAATCATGAAGGTAAGATATTTAAACCCAAACACAGTACTCACTGAGTCTTTGTGTAGATTTTTTTCTTTCCCCACAGGTTTTCCCAATCTATCTTTTTTATGTCAGCAAATTCCATGTGCTTCTTCTCTAGACAGAAGCTATATATGATGCAAAGACTGAATGTAGAATGAGTTTGGAAGGAATTGCTGGGGGGGGGGGTTTGTCTGCAAACACTCTTTTTGTCTTCCTCCGCTTATTTCGTATTCCAAAGACCTTGTTCTTTTCATCACCCAGGATCTGTTGGCTAGCCCTTCATCTAATGGGAATTTGTCAATATATAGATTTACTGGTACATTTGTGAGCTGCACCTCAATACAATTCTATACAATGTGTGTTTGGATCAATTTCTTTTACTCTTGATTGTTTCATGGACATTTCAGCAGGTTGTAAACAAGGATATAGAGTTCTCATCCGTGCTGAATTTTTCTAACAACTCTGAGTTCACCTCTTATGAAAAACAATAATTGCTATGCATAATCTCAAAGAGATTTTGTTCAATTTCCAAAATCAATTCTATCTGTGTCATGGCACTCTAATTTTTCACCCCTCTAACTAGATTAAGGCAAAATGCAAAAGAATATATATCGTATGATTCTACTTATATAAAACACCTTCAAAAGCAAACATATAGAGGCTGAAAATTGCTTTGCAGTTTCCTATGACTGGAGGTGGACATGGTGACTGATGCTAAATGGGCAGAGGTTTCTTTTTATGGAAAACAATCAGTTGTTGTTTTGACTCATGGTGATCCCATGTGTATCAGAAGAGAACTGAGTTCAATAGGGTTTCACTGGCTAATATTTTGTAAGTAAATGGTCAAGGTTTTCTGTTGAGGAATCGCTGCATGGACTAGAACTCCCTACCTTTCGGTTAGCAGCCAAACATGATAACCATGTGTACCACCCAGGGACTCTAGGTTTCTTTATAGAGCGATAAAAATGTTCTAAAATTAGATTGTGGTGATGGTTGTACAACTCTATAAACAGACTAATGTTTCTTGAATTGTGCACATAAAATGAGTGAATTTATGGTACTTAAATTATATCTCATAAAGCTGTTGAAAAGAAAACAAGATCACTGGTGGTGCAGCAGTTACGCACTCAGTGTGTAACCGAAGAGTTGTCAGTTTGAACCTACCCAGCAGCTCCATGGGAGAGAGACCTGACAATGTACTTCCGTAAAAATTGTGATCAAGAAACCCCATGGGGTAGTTCTAGTCTGTCACCAGGATCACTATGTGTTGGAATCAACTCCTTGGCACCCAGCAATAACAGCCATAACAGAGCTGTTACAAAATTTTTCAAAATTTGAAATTTAAAATCAAGGAATAGCTTTGAACATTTTCTTCTCCGTTTTCACAAAATATGAAATATATGATTTTACCATTGACTAATTAGAAGCAATTGACTAATTGCTGTTGTATTGTTGTGTGCCATCAAATTTATTCTGACTCATGTTGTTGTTGTTATGTGCCATTGAGTCAGACCCAACTCATAGTGACCCCTCCTTGGGTTTCCGAGGCAGTATCGCTATGGAAGTAGATTGCCCAACCTTCCTTCCGAGGAGCGGCTGGTGGGTTTGAACCGCCAGCTTCTGGTTAGCAGTCAAGTGCCTTAGGCACTATGCCACCAGAGCTCCCAATTCTGACTCATAGTAATCCTATATGACAGAGCAGAACTGCTCCATAGCGTTTTCTAGGCTACAGTCTTTATAGAAGCAAACTGCACATCTTTCTCCCATGGAGCACCTGGTGAGTTCAAATCATTGACCTTATGGTTAGCAGCTGAGTGCTTAATCATTGTGCCACCAGAGCTCCTTAATTGACTAATGGAACAGACTATTTTAATAATATTTGAAGATGCCATATTCTCAGGATTACATACATTGTTCACATGGGCTATATAAATAATACTCAATCAAAGGGTTCATTGAATTGCTATCCCCATGAAACAATCTGCTACCACTTCAGTGGCTTAAAGTATGAATAACTTCTTCTTCCCCCTGCACTGTGAACTCTTTGGAGTGAGTGGATGTAAACTGTCCTCAGCTGAAGTAAATTTGCCCCACTTGAACCAATAGGTCACCATGGTGGAAAAGAGGGAGCAGAAACAGGTATCAGAAAGCCTCAGTTTGAATGAAGTACCCTGTCATGTTCACCTCCTTCACTGGTCTATGCAAGAATTAAAAATAAAATAAAATAAACGAAAAAGTGACCCACGTTCAATGGGAGTCGTAGGCAGTTAGCGTTTTTATTATTTGCCCTGACTGTGGTGGTCTCGCATGGTCTGAGCAGGTAAAGTCCCCCTGTCTAGCTAATATTCCCCTTCCATATGTGTGCCAGCATGACATTTGCAGATTCATCAGCTTCATATGACTTGGGATATCAGCTATCCAACAGAGAGCTGATCTAACAGTATTGAATATGCATTCTTCACAAAGTATCTCATTACTTCCCTGGCTGTTGTTTCTGCTATTTGACCATGGCCCAAAGTGGTCAGAGATTCAGTGAGACCTCCAAAGCAGCTGTGCAGCAGGCCCAAAGGAAGGTGTGAAGATTAACAACCTTGAGTCCAGGGTGTTAGAGGATGTACTTAATTAATAGTGACAACGGATTCCCGACCCCATCGCCTTTCTAGGCATTCTTGAGTCAAGCAAACTGATGCTGGTTTATTTTTGTTTGTGCTATTGAGTAAACCTTAGAAACTGGGTAGATTTATAGTCCTTCCTTCCTTAATTCAGCAGGACCTACAGAACCCAGCTCACCTTTAAGCATGCTACCAACATCTCCTGAAATAAATTGCTTCTGGGGTTGTGGGTAGGGGAATCTGTCTTGCCCTTCCAAGTGTTCTCTAATCTTTCTTCTTTATCGTCTTAGTACCTGCTACTCCTCCTGGGCTCCTATTCTCCCAGCTATACCTTATTCTTATCAGCAGCTCCTGCAAATCCTAAGGATGATTTTAAAGCTAAGTTGTTGTTTAGATTTCTGCCTTAGAATGTGCATGCATATTGGCAATGGCAACTCTTGTGGCTATTCCATGTGGTGGTCTCCTTTTGGGAATCCTGAAGGAAAATTCAAATGAGACAGTGACATGGATTAATGGAAGGGTTCAAAAACAAAACAAAAACCCACTGCCATCTAGTCAATTATAACTCATAGCAACCCCCATTGGGTTTCCAAGGCTGTAAATCTTTATGGAAGCAGATTGCCTCTTCTTCCTCCTGCAGAGCAGCTGGTGGGTTTGAACTGACCTTCTGGTTAGCAGCCAAATGTCTTACCCAATACACAAGCAGAGCTCCTTAATGGAAGGATTATGAGTCACAAATTAAATATTCATTAAAAAAAAAAAAAAAAACAGCAATTAAAATCTTCCCTGTGTAGCTTTGTCATGGATTCCCACCTACTATCTGTCTTTCATTATTATTGTCAGTTGCCAATGAATCAGCTCTGACTCATGGCAATCCCATGTACAATAGAAAGAAACTGCCTGGTCTCATCCATCTTCACAGGTGTTGGTGTGCTCAAATCCATTGTGGCAGGCTCTGTGTATTTTGAGTAACTTTCAGCCTAGGGGACTCAACTTTCAGCACTATTTCAGACAACTTTCTGTTGTGATCCACAGAATTTTCATTGCCTAATATTCAGAAATAGATAACTAGGTCTTCCTTCCTTGTCTGCATTAGTCCAAAAGTTCTAATGAAACTTCTCCCCCATGGCTGACACTGATGGTACGTGAAATATCAGTGGCATCACAGAAACACGGAAGCCATAACAGTATGACAGACTGGCAGATGGTTGGTAACTACCTGTCATTAGAACTAAGTATATCTGTACTATATATTGAAATGTGTGTATGTATGTGAGAATTTTTACTACACATTTCTCTAATCCTTTATTTATGCAACTTATCCAAAAATAAAATCCAACCTATTTAAAATATTTATTAAGCCACTTACAATCAGACTACACTAGATCTTGGAGAAAACAGAATGAGTTTTGAATGCTTAATTGTTAAGTATCTATAAATGGCTCTTTGGATATTCTATTAATTGTCAGTGCTTATAGAATAATTTAAAAAATCCCAGCACCAATGATAATGTCATGCATCCTGAGACTCTGGTCTAAATTCTAATTCTTTCTGAGAATAGATAGTGAGGTAGTTAAGACCTTCATTATTATTCCCATTTCATTATCTGGAGAACTGAAATTGAAGAAATTGTCACCTGTCTGAGTTATTTACTGATACTGCTATGGGAAAGACATACCCTTCCTTGTGTAATTGAGAGCTCTTTTCCTAAAATAGTGGTTTACAAATAGGACTATCAGATACAGCAAATAACAATACAGAACATCAGTTAAGTTTGAATTTCAGATAAACTCCAAAAAAAACAAACTCGCTGTCATCAAGTCAGATCCGACTCATGGTGTCCCCTCCTTGGGTTTCCAAGGTGGTATCACTACAGAAGTAGATTGCCCAATCTTCCTTCTGAGGAGTGGCTGGTGAGTGTGAACCACCAGCCTTCTGGTTAGCAATCAAATGCATTAGGCTGTACACCAAGCATACACACACACACATATGTATGTATGTATGTATATTTAGTATAAATTTGCCTTGTGCTGTATTTATAAGCCATATTCTAGAGAACTTTAACCAGTCTGCAGAGGCCATTTATGGACTGACTTAGGAGGGAGAGAAGGAAATTGGCAATATTCTTGGTTTTCTCATCCTTCCTCCTCCTTCAATCAGAAAGATTAGAGGTTTCTATGGAAATTTTTCTTTGATAAAAGTTCTGTGTCAAAAATGGAACAAAATAGTTAACCACTTGGAGGGAGATCTATATAGGAGATCCTAGATAGAGAGGGAGAACAATGTGGACAAAACTCAAAATCATTTGGAGAAAAAAAACAAGGGGGGGGGGATCAGGTTTGCTGGTCCAATAGAGCCTGGTGGAACCACTGAGACTATGGCCCCTAGCTGCCCTTCAGGTCTGGAATTGAACCCACACCTGTGGTTTCCAGCCAAACAAAAGACAGGCATATGGGTTGAACATTTACCTGAGGTAGATACACTCCTTGGAGAGAACAATCATGGGAGAAAGAAGGGCTGCTTATGCACAGGGAGACAGCTCAGGGGGCAGGAGTGCATGGAGGGATGGACACTGGGAAGAGGTAACTATGGGAAGGAAGTGGGAGGGGAGCTGTTGCATTGGGGTAAATTGTGATCAATGTCGTGAGACAAAGTATATGTGAACAGCTGTATGGAAAGTGAATTTGCTCTGTAAATTTTCACCCAAATCACAATTAAAAAAAGAAAGAAAATAAACTTTAAAATATTGAAAAAAAAAAAAAAAAAGACAGAAGACTTCTGACCCTTGCTATATGATAGGTGTAAAGGATTTGATATGAATGAAACCTCAACAGGAATGGACACATAAACTTGCCAAAATGCAAATGAAACATTTTTAATTTTCAAGCGTTTACTTCAATCTGTATTCATTCAAAAATAATATCCCAGTTGTAATCCAGAAGAAACATAATTTATGTGTTTATATTTTTAATTGTAACCAAAAAGGAACATATTTTATAAAGTTACTCTGTTAGAATCAGGCAGAAAATGTGAGTGTCCACAAATATCGCATTGAGATAGTTTATATCACATGCATTTTAGAAAATGTATCTTGAGATACAGATACAGCTATAGATCCTCTATTTACATAATAGAAGATGTACCTACGTAAGAATAGACAATATGTGAGCATATGTTACATCTTCTATTTGGAAATATGGTCATTTGAATAAAGGAAAAAATATTTTTAAATGAATAAAAACACCACATTTCAAAACAATCAGAATCCTCAAAGCAAAACTAAATTGCCTACAATTCCTGAAACAAGACTGTCTTAAATTCATCTACTGCAAACTGACACCATAAATCAAACAATGAAGCCTATTTACTTGTAAGACTTAAATAAATGTATTTATAGTATTCAGACAAACAGCAGAAATAACAAGAATTTTATCCAAAATCCAAGCAAATTATCCTGGTAAGATGGGCAGAATCTCAGGGTACTTTCTGTTTGGGCTTGCGGGCTCAGCCCTCATACAAATGGTAACATCCTTTTCAAATGAGCCTATTTTAGTATATAAAATAGATACAGGTAAAAGTAAGGACATATCACATACAAGTAAAGTTTTCCTGAAGATAATTCAAAAATGCTATTCAAAATTTGGCGTTCAAAACAGTAGTATATTGACAAGGAAATGCCAGCTATTCAAGCTGGATTCAGAAGAGGACATGGAATGAGAAACATCATTGCTGATATCAGATGAATCTTGGCTGAAAGGAAAGAATACGAGAAAGATGTTTACCTGTGTTTTATTGACTATGTGAAGACTTTGACTGTGTGGATCATAACAAATTACGTATAACATTGCAAAGAACAGGAGTTCCAGAACACTTAATTGTGCTCATACAGAACCTCTGCATAGACTAAGAGGCAGTTATTCAAAAAGAACAAGGGATACTGTGTGGTTTAAAATCAGGAAGGGTCAGGGTTGTATTCTCTCACCATACTTACTTAATCTGTATCTTGAGCAAGTAATTTCAGAAACTGGACTACATGAAGCAAAGCATGTCATCAGGATTGGAGAAAGACTCACGAACAATCTGTGATATGGAGATGACACAACCTCGTTTGCTGAAAGAGAGGAGGACTTGAAGCATTTACTGATGGTCAAAGACTATGGCCTTTAGTATGCATTGTATCTCAACATAAAGAAAACAAAAATTCTCACAACTGGACCAATAAGCAACATCATGATAAATGAAGAAAAGGTAGATGGTGTCAAGGATTTCATTTTACTCGGATCGATAATCAATGACCATGAAAGCAGCAGTCAAGAAATCAAATGACATATTGCATTGGGCAAGTTGGCTGCAAAAGACCTCTTGAAAGTGATATGAAGCAAAGATGTCACTTTGAAGACTAAGGTGCACCTCACCCAAGCCATGGTATTTTCAATCACCTTGTAAGCATGTGAAAGATGGACAATGAATGAGGAAGACCAAAGAATTGATGTCTTTGAATCATAGTGTTGGCAAAGAATGTTAAATAAACCTTGGACTGTCAGAAGAATGAACAAATCTATCTTGGAGGAAATATAGCCAGAATGCTCCTTAGAAGTGAAAATTGCAAAACTTTGTCTCATGTACTTTGTATGTTATCAGGAGGGACCAGTCCCTGGGGGACATGATGCTTGGTAAAGTAGAGGGTCAGTGAAAAAGAGAAAGACCCTCAGCAAGATTGATTGACACAGTGGCTATGACAATGGGATCAAACATAGCAATTATTGTGAGGCTGACACAGGACCAGGTAGTATTTCATTCTGTTGTACATAGGTTGCTGTGAGGTGGACCTGGCTCTATGGCACCTAACAACAACAATAAAAGGTATAGCTATATATACAGGTATAAGTGTAAGGCCTGCTCATTTACTTCCAAAATATCAGCCATTGAAAAGTCTATGGAGAACAGTTCTACTCTGATACACATTGTGTCGCCATGAGTCAAAATTGAGTGCCATGATCAATGGCAACAACATTTCTGGATAGATGTAAATATAAATTTATATCCATATTTATATTTAATATAAATATTAATACACATTGGGTGTATTAATTAATTTCACAAGAATTAATTACACAATGTGTATCAGAGTAGAACTGTTCTCCATAGGATTTTCAATGGCTGATATTTTGGAAGTAGAATATAAATATGAATATGAGCATAAATGGGAACTCTCATGCATAGCACCTAAGGCACTTGACTGCTAACCAGAAGGTTGGTGGTTCAAACCTACCAGCCACTCCTTGGAAGGAATTGGGCAATCTACTTCTGTAGTGATACCACCTCCGAAACCCAAGGAGGAGTCACTATGAGTTTGGAGCTGACTCAACAGCAGTGAATTTGGGTATTTTTAAGGAGCATAAGTACCTACATGTAGAACTATAGCTTCACTGGGCCATCCATTTTTTATGACCTTTTCAATAAGATTAGGAAATATAGATAAAAGGCATCCATCTCTCGACCAAGTTTATATCTAGCATTAGGAATAAAATCGGGGACCCGGGGCTTACAGTTGCACTAATAGTTATAGATATTTATGCGGGAAAGAGATTATAAAATAAAGGGAGTTAAGAAAGAAGACTTAAAATGATATTGAATATTCTAAAGGAGCATTGTCTTCAGACATGAGTCTGTACCACACAGAGTCTCTCCTTGGGACAGTGTCTGAGCAGTTGGATTCCTGAGGCTGAGCACCCAAGTTCCTGAAGTTCCTGTTCTAATTCTTGCTTTTAGGAAAACAACATTCCTGCTGTAGGAATAAAAATATTCCTGCACACAGTTCATAAAACATCTTCCTAAGGGGCGCTGGAAGGGGAGAAGGAAGCGGGTGTGGGAAGCACCAGGCAGGAATGAATGGTCCCTTGAATAGAGGAAAATGCTGCCGGTGCCAACAGCCTGCTGGTGGCCACCTCTGAGCACCCGTGGGGCACCTTTCAGTGAAGTGCTCTGGGTAAATATTTGACCATCTCTCCTCCCTAGAACTTTGATCAATACATTCATTGGCAGATTTTTCTGTGCATGATGCATGTGCCAAATCTTTCACATTTCCCTATGGCTTTCCTGGAAAGGATTAGAAAACATTTTCTGCATAGATTTTAAATAAGAGAAAATACTCTCAACTTTCCCTCTCTTATCCACCAGGCCATCTTCTCATGAAGGAATTAGAGGCTCACACATTTTCTTGAGATTCCAATGGTGGATTTATCTAGGAGAGAAATATGGCAGGGGTGGGGGCATTGCTTAGAAGGACTAGGAAGAGTTTCCACTCAGGGTATAAATAACCTGAATTCACAAGCACACATGACATGTGTGAATGTGCATGTGTGCACAAGTGTGTGTGTTTGTGTGTGTTTGCGTGTGTGTGTTAGCAGGGGGTATGCTCATGTAGATGACATTGAACATATGTTTATATCATTATCTGTGGCTTTTCTGTAGGTGTTTAGAACTTGGGCTAGAAAGGGAAGTTCAAGTTCACTTCTGTACTTATTAGTCCTGCTTCAGCCAAACTGACACAGAAGTACAATGGATTGCTGCCCATGTACCATGTTCCAAGAAGTCTTCAAATGGTAATGAATGTCTCACTTAATGACTTGTTTCCATGTTTCAAAATGTTTTTGAGGATAAAAAGCACATGCTTAAAGCATGCACCTTGAAAATGGATAGAGTTAAAATGAAAAGACTAGCATTAACCTTCTCCCTTCCAGTTTTAGTATCATGTGACTGATGGCATTTTGTCTAGTGCAAGGCTGGAGAGCTTGGAGGTCTGGTTTGTGCAATAAAGCAGCTGTAAGATAGTTCCCACTGATACCCAATCACACAGTTATGGGAGTACATAATTACATCAAACCCCTGAGGGACATTCTTCCCAGTGGAAATGGAACACTAATGATAGCAAATCATACCCATAATTTCTGCATACCAGATGCTTTTCTGAGTACTATGCAGCCACTCCTCGGAAGGAAGATGGGGCAATCTGCTTCCGTAGTGATGCTGCCTCAGAAACCCAAGGAGGGGTCACTATGAGTTGGGTCCGACTCGATGGCACATAACAACAACAACAAAATGCATTCATCAGGAGGCTTAGTGGCACAGTGATTAAGCACTGCTGCTAACTGAAAACTAGGCAGTTTCAACCCACCAGCTGTTCTGTGGGAAAAGCTTTAATCTCATAAAGGTTTTCAGCCCAGGAAACCCTATGCAACTGTTCTACTCTGTCCTATGGGGCCACTATGAGTTGTAATCAACGTCAATGAGTTTGGGCCTACATCAGCCATTCCTCTAATAATTAATATATCATTTATTAACTGGCATCAACTTGATGTAAAAATATAACAGAGATGTTCTTTGTGCGCAATTAGACTATGAAGGAATTATGCTGGGTGATACTCATGACCAGATGGAAATTTCCAACTTGCAAGTCTATTCGCTAATGTGGTAACAAATACATTATCATTCCTATCTTATTAAGCAATATTCCTACTGCTCTCATGCTCCAGGGGCACTGTGAGAAAGAGTCTCAACCCAATGGATAATTCTATATCATCAGCAGTCCCTTTGTCTTCAAATAACAGCCCTGCTGAGGCAACATTTTCTTTCTTGTTAGTAGAAAAAGACTCTTAGTTTCAGTACTTCCTTAAAGAGTAATTAGGAACCCTTATTAGCGCATTCCCTTTTTCACCTTTTTAATGATTCAGATTTGAGAATTCTGGACATTTCTTAGCCTTCAAAGACCTTCCCACAGCCTGATGAGGACCTCGCTGCTCTCCAGAAAGAGGTCAATCCTCCTCCGTTCCTTGAGAGGGCAGTGGAACAATGATGGCTGAGCTCTCATGAGGTAAACTCAATGTTCAGAAGCTACTCACATACAACGACTACACGTATGTTTCCACTCAAACTGATGCAGATTCCTCTTCAATTCCAAATATGAGATGTCAGGGACTTTATGATACCATGACATATTTCAGTCTGCTCATCTAGTTAGCTTCCACTTACTGTTCTATACCAGACATGAGGCTAGATGCTGAGGGATGGTTCTAACGGTGGAGCACTTTTACCATCTTAGGCATGTTTTCTTCATTTTTGTCTTGGGTATTCAACCTTATTCTTGGTGAAAACTAAGACTGTTCTTTTGTTTAAAAGGGCCAACAGAGCTAAGCCAGGCCTACTTTTATCACATAGTTGAAACAGATATTCAAGGGATGTACAAGCATTACTATTTTAACAAATGAAACATTGATATGGAAATGATTTAATGGAATCATACTAAAACGTTAATAGTGATCATTGTTAATAGTGATCTGTAAAATAATCTTATGGGTCATTTTTATAATGACAATTTTCAAACATGTCCAAAAATTAGCTAGAGTAGCATAATGAGCTCTCGTGTATACATCATCTTATCCAAATAAGTTTATGTTCTGATTTGTGATTTTTATTGTCAAATTTCCTTTAAGAAAGAAACGAAACCGTTTTCTAATTGGAAAGTAAAAATGGTAAATGACTGGGGAAAAGATGGATTAAAATGTATAATATTATTTTATCTTAACAAGACTGCACTTTATATATATAAAGCCACTGATACAGAGCTAACATAAATGTCCCACCTTCAGTTCTTTCCATCGGAATATTAGCCTCACAAATTTAGGAAATTAAACTTGGCAAGGGCTCAGGTGTAGAGAGTTGCAGTTCTCTGTCTTCCTTCTGGCTCTGGAAGGGCCAGCGTTTGTCCAGCTTAGTTTACTAAACAAAGAGCTGAACTCCTCCTACCTGCCTTCCCTCTGGGCCTTGCATAAGAAATTGATGTTTGGGATTGGGACCCACGCATGTGGCTGTGGAAAAGTGTGCATGTAGCATTTACCTTGAGTCCTCCACCCACAAGAAGGACGAGGACATGAATCATAACTGGACTCCATGTAAAAGACAGTTAATTTAGACATGTGCAATAGGGTGAACAGGCACAGAACCAAACCAAATGTTTGCAGTATTAGAAATTTCCATATGCTGTACAACATTTAAAATATGTTATTTGCCTACACTAGCTTCAACAGCGGGACCTTTCTCTAGGGCTAGAATGACACCCTCTATCCAGCCGCCAGTACTAACACTGATGTTACAAACTGCACACTGTGTCTCCTCATGGCTTCCAGCAACGTGCCTCTCTCCAGAGCACACGTCGCTTAAGACCTCACCACCCGGACCTCCCATAGCAGGGGTCCGGGAAGGGGCCTGGGCATAAAGAATGGAAATAAAATGATTTTTCATGGGAGGGATATAAAGGAGGCACTTTGGAAAATGTTGCCTGAGATCTTGCGATTTCCCATTAAGTCAGCCTTCTAGAGTAATTATTGATAGAATCTTGTGATAATTGTAATACTATCCGTACACACAATGCTTTATCGTGCATGATGTTATGCCGATCCTCCTTCTACAGATAAGGGAACTGAAACTGAGAGTATATATAGAAACTTCCCAATACCACGTAGCTAGCCACACAAAACAAAAAACAACTCATGTTCCATGTCCATTTGACTGCTAGGGATTAAGAAAATAAAATAAATAAGAATTGAGTTTCTCTAAGCCTGAATTCAAAGCATGACACCTCCCTAGCCAGAGAGACAGAGAGAAAAGAGAATGGAAAAGCCAGGCACCAACAAAATAGAGGCATGAGCAAAGTGTCTTTGTAATGGAGACTTTGACACCTGCCTCACTAGTAATTTCCTTCCTAAAACTTCCTCACTGCAGCCCGATAAAGCTACTCCAGACTGCCACTGGCTGTCTTTTATTAAGCGCTGATTCTGTACCCAACATTCAATTATTCTCTTGCCAGTTGCATGCTTTTCAAAGCACTCCCTCCCTCTGCACCACAGGCTGCCTTCTGCTCAAGCAAGGAACCTGGACACTATGCTGGCCCGCCACTCTGTCGTCCTTTTCCCAGTGCTCAGCTCCCCGGGCCTTTTAAATTGCCATTGGGCCAATCTAAGTGAAAATACGAGGGAGAGGAGTAACAGAACTAACTGGGACCTGTCTTACTTTTCACAGCACCAGGTGTACATTTGTAAATTTTTATTGAAGTATAATATATATGCAGAAAAGTACATATGTTAAAAGTATACAGTGCTGTGAATTTTCACAATGTGAACACACCTGTGTAACCAACACCCTGACCAAGAAATAGAAGATGACCAGCCCCCCAAAATCCCTCCTCATATTTCCTTCCAGTCACTAATTCCCAACCAAGTATGACCACTATCCTGGCTAATAATAATATAAATTAGTTTTGCCAGTTTTGTATTGATATGAACTAACTCAAAACTCACTGCCATGGAGTCGGATCCGACTCACAGAGACTCCTTGGGTTTCTGAGACTGTATCACTATGAAAGTAGATTGCTCAATCTTTCTTCCAAGGAGTGGCTGGTGGGTTTGAACCGCCAGCCCTCTGGTGAGAATTCAAATGCCTTCTGCACTATGCCACCAGAGCTCCTATTGATATGAACAGAACCACATAAATCCACTGAAAACCCACTGTCATCTAGTTGATTCTGACTCATAGTGACCGTATAGGATAGGATAGAACTGACCTATAGAGTTTCCAAATATAAATCTTTACGGAACCATCCTGCCTCATCTTTCTCCTGTGGAGTGGTATGTTCGAACGGCCGGTCTTTTGCTTAGCTGTGGAATGCTTTAACCACTGTGCCACCAGAGCTCTCCTTAGAATCACATAGTAGTTCTTTTTTTGTGTGTTTGGCTGCTTTCACTCAACATTATTTCTGTGAGATTCAGCCATCTTATTGCACATAGTTCAAAGTCTATTTTTAATTTTTATAGGTGTACCTCATTTTATTGCACTTCACTTTACTGTGTTCCATAGATGTTGCAGCTTTTGCAGATTGAAGGTTTGCATCATGACTGCATTGAGCAAGTGCATCAGCACCATTTTTCCAACAGCATGAGTTCACTTCGTGTCTTTGTGTCACATCTTGGTAATTCTCACAATAGTTCAAACTTTTTCATCATGCTATTGCACATTTAACAGACTACAGTATAGTGTAAATATAACTTTTATATGCACTGGGAAAACAAAAAGCTTGTGTGACTCACTTTATTGCGATATTTACTTTATTAGGGTGGTCTGGAACAGAACCTTCAGTATCTCCGAGGTCTGCCTGTATTTTTTTTTGCCTCATTGCTTTACATTGTTTCATCATGTGTCTATACCACAATTTATTTATCCATTCTAAAGCAGAAAGGCATCTGGATTGTTTCCAAGTTTTAGCAACTTCAAGTAGTACGAGAATATTTTAGTGTGTGCTTTTGGTGAACATACGTACATTTGTCAACTGGTGTATACATAGTAGTGGAATTGTTGGGTCATAGGGTATGAATTGCTTAGCTTTACGAGTTACCACCACACAATTTTCCAAAGTGGGGTTGCCAATTTTTCTTTTTTTTCCTCACCAGCCGTATATGAAAGTTCAGGTGGCTGCATATCTAAGTATTTCCCTTCCTTTCCATTTTATCTCTTCTGCTAGTTATGCAGTCACATCACATTATGGTTTAAATTTTTATTTCTTGGATGTACATCTATAGAGCATCCCTTAAATGATTAGTTCAGATGTCCCTTCCCATGAAGTGACTTGCAAAGAAGGGATTGTGGATGTGCTAGGTCAAGGTTTCTCACTAGTGACTTTATTGATATTTTGGGCTGGATAATTCTTTATAGTGGTCAGACTATTGCACGCACTGTAACTTGTTTAGCACCGTCACTGATCCTACCTCTCTTAGGCTGGGTTCTCTAGAGAAGCAAACCCAGTGATGCTTATATGTGGATAGATAGATAGGTAGAAAGAAAGAGAGAAAGAAAGAAAGGAAGAAAGAAAGATGATAGATTTTTCTCAAAGAAATCACTCATGCAGTTGTTGAAGCTGGCAAGTTGCAAGTCCATGGGTCAGAAGTCAGGCTGGAGGCTTCACCTAACTCACATGGCTGCAGAGGATGATGAACCCAAGCTTTCAGGTCAGATTTTAAGTTGCTGACTCATTGCTGCAAATGTTGATGAATCTGAGATCAGCAGGTAAGATGGTAGGCCACTAGCTCAAGTCCAAAGAACTGGAGGTCACATGATGATGAGCTAGATAGAAGATTCAGTCAAGCAAAAAGCTAGAGAGCTTTGCCAGAATGTCCATCTGTACTGGAAGCAGGCCACAACCTGGAGGAAACTCCCTTTCAACTAATTGTCTGCTCATAGCAGATCTCATCATGAAGGGAATTACATTATATCAGATCTCATCATGGGGGAATACATCATAATTGCTACACTACTGAGAATCATAGCCAGCCAAGTTGACCTACAACCTCAACTATCACACTGTCTACTAGAGGAGAGTAGCATTCTCCAGTTGTGACAATCAAAAACACTTCCAGATATTGCCAAGTGTCACCTTCAGGGCACAGGCATCTCTGGTTGAGAACCATTGCTCCAAGTCAATTTGGCACATTCCTGGATATGTGTCAGTCTCTGCAAGGTCTTTGGGGTAACACCACAAAAGGGGATGTCTGCAGAGAACCAGAATAGTAGTAAGACAGGACACAGCTCAGCAGAAGAAGGGGCAAGTGAGGAAAGTACATTGGTCCCTTTGTTCTTGTCAGATGACTAAGAGGGTAAGAGTTCATTCACAATCCTTTAAGAACATGCAGTTGTCTTGCCACCATTCCAACTGAAAAATCTCTGAGATTCTTCTGCAGGCTATCCAACCTCCTTGAATGGAAACACAGTCATTTGTCTCTTACCCATCCAGGACCTGCTGATCAGTAAAAAGTCGGAAGCTAAACAGTTGAGTTGGATTCCTTTATTTGCGTAAATTTGCAGTATCAAGGAAAAGGCAAGTTGCCAGGATATGATTTTCTTACTCTTCGTGCTTAAAGCAAATACACCCTGAAGCCAACATACCAACATTTTGTTGTTGTTGTTGTTAAATCGACATGGCTCTGTGTACGTGTTAACAATGGAGATGAATACCTATTGGAAGCACTGAGATAAATCAGGATAAAGGTTAAAGTCCAGCAGAGTATTAGTAACATTACCTATCACTGTTGACAAGTGGACTGAAGCTTCTAGAACCAGGAAGCCTAGATTTGAATCCTGGCTTTGCCACTGGATAGCCAGGTCATTTCATTTTATGTAATCTCCTTGTACCCCAGGTTCCTTACCTGTAAAATCTAAAATCTGATTTATTATTATTGTTAGTTGCTGCTGAGTTGGCTCCAACCAATGGTGCCCGTCTATATAACATTGCCCAGCCCTGTGTCACCTTCATGCCCATCAGTATGATTGAATCCATTGTTTCAGTCGTTACATCAGTTTATCTCACTGAGACTTTGTCTCACCTTTGCTGACCCTCCATTTTATGAAACATGATATCCTTCTCTAGAGATTGGTCCATCCTGATGACACTTCCAACACATGCAAGTCAAAATCTTGGATGGTACACTATTATGATTCATAGTTTTCATTGGCTAAATTTTGGAAGTAGATCACTAGGGCTTTTTTTCTAGTGCATCCTAGTGTGGAAGCTCCATTGAAACCTGTCCACCATAGGTAACCTCACTGGTATTTAGAATACCGGTGGCATAGCTTAGAGCATCAGAGCAACATACAAACTACCACAGTATGAAAAACGGCAGGTGCGTAGTGAAAAATATGTTTTATAAGACTACCTACTTAATGAGGTTCTTGGAGGCTAAATGAGTTGACTGGTACAAGGTACATAGCATATTGCTTGGAAATAGTAATGCTTGACCAAAGTTGGCTGTAGCATGTTCTAATAAGGTTCCCTAATAATCCTATCACCAGCCACTCCTCGGAAGGAAGGCTGGGCAATCCTACTTCCGTAGTGATACTGCCTCGGAAACCCAAGGAGGGGTCGCTATGAGTCAGGGCTGACTGGGCGGCACATAACAATAACAACAACAACAACAATAATCCTATAGGAGTTCTGGTAGCGTAGTACCTAAGGTACTTGACTGCTAACTAGAAAGCTGGCAGTTCAAACCCACCAGCCACTCCTTGGAAGGCAATCTACTTCTGTAGTAATACTGCCTTGGAAACCCAAGGAGGGGTCACTATGAGTCGGATCTGACTCGACAGCACACAACAACAACAACAAAAATAATCCTATAGGGTAGCTATGATAATTTTACTTTGCCAAAAAGGTACTGGGATTCAAAAGTGTGGAGCATATTGCCTAATGTCACACATTTAGTTTCAGTAGGCTAATTTTCAAACAAGGATCCCTGGAGCCACAGTGGTTTTGCACTTGGATGCTAACCAAAAGGTTGAGTGTTCAAACCCACCAGGTGCTCCTTGGGAGAAAGATGTAGCAGTTTGCTTCTGCAAAGATTTACATTCTTATAAACCCTATGGGTTTATAAGTTATATGCTGTTCTGTAGGGCCACTAAGTTAGAATAGACTCACTGGCAATGAGTAAATCTCCAATCCAGGCAATTTCCTCAAGATAAATGGGTGTTCTCCCTACTATACAAGATGTCTCAATGCTAATGCGCAGGGTTTGTGGCCGTCTGCACTATGTATGACCACTAAGAATCTTGCCAGAAATCTGTAATGGAAAAGCCCTATGGTGTTCCAAACTATAGAACCCCAAACACCTCATTCCTATTTTATTTTTAATTTTTTTCAAACTTTAAATTTTTCAATGATGTAAGATAAAGAAATAAGTATATCAGTTTTAATAACATTTCTTTATTACATAAGCAAAGCATACATATTATGTCATAAAATAAAGTACTAAAAAGATCAGGGTGGACTGAGTGGAAATGAGAAGGCATACACCCAGAATTTGTTGTGGTGTTTACTCAGTTTAAACAACCCAAAATATGATTTCCTTGGGCAGATTTTTTGCTGTTATTTTAGCAGTGGCATGGTGGGGGGTAGAGTAGAGAGAGAAGGATTTGAAAGTAATGGAGGAAAAGGAAGTAGGAAGAGCATTAATTAAATACGATTTTACTCAGTGTGAATTTTGCAAGACAAATGAATTCTTTGGACCTGATGATTTTTGGAAACCATTTGCAAGACATAATTATATTCCCATGGAAAATATTTGCCTTGGGCCAATCTTCTACTGCAGAGAACACAGAAGAAAAGTAGTGGGCCTTTGGGTTAAATAAAGACTGACAATAGGGCCTTATAATTTAATTAAAGGCAGATTTATACCCCTAAAGTCCTGAATCATTCTGCAGGCTCGCTAGGGCAATTCAGCTTTGTTATACACATACTTGGCCCCACCAATTGTCCTTTGCTTCGCACTAAATCTCAGCTATCTGAAAAGCAAAATTAAATATGTGGAGGTTTTAATGCTAGACCTCTTTGGAAAACCATGACAACTCTTCGGAAAGTTGGGATCTCATCAGTGTTGGAAGGAGCTTTGGTAACCACAGGAGTTCCAAGCTTGAGTACTTAATCCAAGCCTTTTGCTTCGTAGAGGCTTGTTCTTAATACCCAGGAAGGCTTTACTCATGTGTTTCATAAGAAGGAGGTCAACAATTGGTTACAGGCCACAGAGAGGAGAGGCTGAGCTCTCTCTGAGAGGACAAGGCCATCCCACAAGCCTGGAACCTGCAGCAGGTGCCAAGCTACTGGGCCAACTTTAGTGTGAATGAACAGTTTCTGTATGAGGAGTCTGGGATGCCAAGGCTCATATTTTCTGTTACCTATTCCTGAACTAACAGCTCAGAAACTCTTCTCCAAAACCTACCATTAGGCCTTTGATATCAGTTATCAGTTGTAGGGTGGATTCCAACTCATGGCGAGGTGACAACCATGAGTGTCAGAGAAGAACTGTGCTTCATAGGACTTTCAATGGCTGCTTTTTCAAAAGTGGATCACCAGACTCTTCTTCCATAGCATCTCTGTGTTGATTCAAACTTGCCAACTTTTGGTTAGCAGCTGAGTACAAAGCATTTAGCAAGTCATGGTTCCTCAAAGAAATCTGTTCAAGTTAGAAGGGAGAAAATATAACCAAGAACATGTCTCTTAGCGCTCTTCCATCTCTGAGCTTTCTAAAAAGAAAGAGAAAAGGAGGGGGACTCAAATTTAAACAGCCCATCCTCGTTTCTTCCTCTTCATTAACTCTCTCAATAGAAGCAGCACCCATTGCCATGTACAAGCAGGAGGTTGCAAGGTCTGACTGAGGAGAACTTAAATAGCTCCAACTCCAAAAACTCTTTGGCTGTGTTCATCAGGAACCGTGGACCACTGGTCACTGGAGTTACCATCTATCTCATGGATTGGTGCAATGGTGCAATGTTGCCTGTACATTAGGCTCACGTGGTGAGCTAAAATCCTACTGCCATACCGGCCCCTGAGATGCATTAAATCTCTAAGGGTGAAACCTCTAAGAAACAGGTTTATGTTGTTGTTATTACTGTTTTCTGTTTTGCTTTACTTTTGCCAGAAAATTGCCATGTATAATCAACCCTGTGAATCATTGGCTCTGCTCACTGTATTAGAGACACCTATC
>NW_006921605.1:11150879-11152421 GCF_000298275.1 Orycteropus afer afer | reverse complement strand
AAAAAAAAAACTTGATTATCCATTATTAGAAGGTCCTGTCCATATTTTACAATTTTTAATTTGGTAACATTTTAAAGCATCCATTTGGTTTCCTGTTAAGTGTTGACAATCCTGCCTCAGAGCAGTGAGGCATTTGCTTCTTTCTAAGTTTCTCTCTCTCTCTCTCCTGGAATCAAGTGTTAGAACTTTATAGATATGAAATGTGATATGTCACATAAATATTAACGCACTCTCATGTTTCCAGAAAGATCTGGGTCCAAGATCACACAAAATCACACATGCATTAAAATGACCCTAATGCTGAAAAACTTGGAAAGTTCCCCAAAGATGAAAATTGTCTTCTGTCTCAGCTTTGCTGAGGTTATACTGAGGCACTCACTATTGCTGTGTTAATATACATGTGTCTGTGTGTGTTTGGCAGAGGTGACTTGGAGAACAATTTTGTGCTACAAATGTTGTAGTATGAAGTTTAACCCTCATTGATGCCTTTTAATAAAAATCTAAGATTATCGCCTAAAATGGTATAAGTAGTATTCAATATCTTTTTCATTCAATAATTTTTTTAATATGCTTTCTCATCTATTTAACTCATAAACTAAACCAAAAAACCAAACTCACTGCCATTAAGTCAGACCCGACTCAGAACGACCCCTCCTTGGGTTTCTATGGAAGTAGATTGCCCAACTTTCCTTCTGAGGAGTGGCTGGTGGGTTTGATCCACCAGCCTTCTGGTTAGCAGTCAAATGCCTTAGGCACAATGCCACCAGGATTCCCGTTAAGAGGCATGAAAATTCACAAGCCTCTTTGATGTCAGTTTCCTTTGTCCACACAATGCCATTGGGTTAAAGAATAGTGACAACAGAGGCCTTAGTGACAGATGATTTCCTTCATGTATATGTTTTGCTAACGGTTAAAACTTTGACTCATTCTATGCTACTCTGTGCTCTTAAAAGTGTATTAGTATGTTCTGTAAGAATTCCCAGGTATATAGTAGAGCTGACAAGGGACAAGGTTGTAGTTACTTCTTGGCCACAGCCAGCTACCCAGAGGGACTGAGTAGTTGAACCTGTGGGCTCAGGACCATAGTCACAAGAGACATCAAGCTCAATTGGCATAACATACTACACAAAACATTGTTCCACGTCCTACTTTGGCAAGTAGTGACTAGGATATTACAAGCTTGTAAGCAGCCTTCTAGATGCAACGATGGGTCTCTCCTTGTCCAGAGCAAAGAAGAATGAAGAAAAACAAAGATACATGGAAACAATTAGTCCATGGGACTGGTACACCATGTGATCCTCAGCCTGTATGACTATGAGACCAGAAGAATTAGATGATGCCCAGCTAGCACTGCCAACCACTCGGAGGAGGAGATCCTGTAGGAGATCCTGGATACAGTGGGAGAGAAATGTAACAAAACTCCACATCATTAAAAAAAAAAAAAAAGAGGGAGGGGAAGCAGGTGTGCTGGTCTGATAGAGCCTGATGGAACCACTGAGACTATGGCCCCTAGCTGCCCTTCAGGTCTGGAATTGAACCCAG
>NW_006921605.1:11144459-11150559 GCF_000298275.1 Orycteropus afer afer | reverse complement strand
AAAAAAAAAAAAAAAAAAAATGTATTATTATGTCTCATCATCTATCTAATGGAAATGATGAAACTTTGGATAAAAAGCTTCAAAGTGTTCTTCATAGTTTATTCAGAATGGAAAAATGTTTACTAAGCATCTACATTATCTAATACCATGCATAAGGAAACCTATTATGGACTATCTTTATCATGAGATGTTAAATAATTCTTTTTAAAAATGGGACAATCACTATCCCTATTCAAATATGAAGTAATAAAAAACACAGAGTACCAGAACTTTATATAGATACAGTATAATTTCAATAATTTTAGTATAATTTTCAAGAGAAAGAAAGTATAATGTAAAGAGTAGTTAGTTATCCTTAAGTTTTGGGATTATAATTTTTATTTCACTTTTCAATGCATTTAGTCAAAATTATCAAAATTGTCAAGAAAATAATATTTGCTACTATTCACCTCATGACATCACTTGAAACCTCAGTCACATATAGAATGTTCTATGGCAACTCTTTCTGGACATCAGTGGTCCATTTCTTATGGATCGTGCTTTATGTAAGATGATGGTTTAGAGATTTTTATTTTTCTAAAGGTGCCAAATCACAAAAAAGGGTCAATATGAAAAGAATTACCTTCCAGGTTTTTCAGTAGTAGAAATAATAGTCTTATTAAATATGTCTTCCCTAAGGATGTATCAACACAGAGCAAGTTAAAGTAATTAGCCAAAGAATTTAGGCCAAAACACGCTCTTAAACAAATATTGGATGTTGGGGTTAAATTGTGCTGATTACTTGTCAGTGTTGATCAAATTTACCAGGTAGTTGTTTAACCTCTGCTCTTGTCTGCCTTTGACTATGTACACAGCCTTGGGCAGCCAAAGGAACCATCATGACTATATTTCTGCTCTCTCCGCACTTGTGTTTGTCCTCAGCTGGTTTAGCAATCATGCCAAAGTAACCAGTTCAAGGGTGAAAAACATAACTAAGGAATGAACAGATTGCTTAATATTAGGAAACTTTTTAATATAGTGCATCATGTTAATTGGTCAAATAGCAACAACCATAAACTTCATGATCATCCAAATACAAGTTTCCAGGTATTTGATCACATCTAGTAGCTATTCCATTGAAAACTCTTAAATTTTAAGAGTTTTAAATTAAAATTTAAACTCTTATTTTGTATGGGAGCTCTGGTGGCATAGTGCTAAGGCATTTGACTGAAAACCAGAAGGCAGGCTGTTGATACCCACCAGCCACTCCTCGGAAGGAAGACTGGGCAATTTACTTCCATTGGGATATCACCTCGGAAATCCAAAGAGGGGTCGCTATGAGTCAAATCAACTTGACACAGTGAATTTAATCTTATATAGCATTCACAGAAATCATTAAGATCACAACAGATAAATGAAAAAAGAAGCAGTACTACAGTCCACAAAATGGAATATAAATTTCTTATAGAATTAGCATAAGTTATTGAAGATAAGAAAAGCCAATATTTGTAAAGATAGGGTTTAACTACAAGGAACTGTTTTTTTTTACACTCATTCATGAAAAAAATTACTGAGTGCTGAACCTCTGTCAGCTATTTTTCTGGTAGCTGGAAAGATGCTGTTGAATGTGTCAAAGTTAATATTCCTTGAGCTTATATTCTAGTGGTGGAAGCAGATGGCAACTAGAAAGGTTGGATGAAGCTTAGAGAGCAGTGAATTTAAGGTAATGATGATGGAATAATGTGGAAAATGATAAGGAGAATCGTAGCACAACTTGAATAATGTAACTGACATCCCTGAATTGTACATGTAAAAATGGTCAAAATGATGTGGCTTTGGCTATGTATACTATCACACACACACAAAAAAAAAATTAAAATATAATAAATAATAAAATCCATAAAATGATAAATGTTATGGTAAAAAATCAGAGGACGAGGTTAGAGGGTGACAGGGCTCGAGAATGGGCCACTTTTAAATTTTGCCTGGGCTGCTTCAAGTGTGCTCCTAGGAGGAGATGGCTTTTGGGACTGGACAATCCACTTCCATAGAGAGGCCTCCTCAGGAACCCAAGGTGGGTTCACCATGAGTCAGAATCTACTCGAGGGCAGCGAGTTTGGTTTTGGTTTGGTTTAGTCAAAGAGAAGAGTAAGAATGAAACTTTAAGGTGGGAATGAAGGTGGGAAATGGAGAAAGCACAAGGCAATGAGAATCTGTGAGAAGGAGAGTGGCAGAGAAGGAAGTTGGGATGAAAGGCGGGGCCAAATCATGCAGGGCTGGCCCAGGGAATTCCATCTCATTCCGTTGTTGGATGCTGTGCAAATGGCAAAACCTCTTTTGGAACAAAACATTGGCAACACTTCGGAAAAACCATAAAATGTCTTATATTTAACTCAGTCATCTCACTTATGGAAATTCATTCTAGGAAAATCATTCTCCCCCATGTTCTACAGTGATCATTTCAAATATTTCCAGTTTTGAAAAATCCCTTTTCCCACCTATCACATTCTTTCCTCCCAGAGGATGATCTAACCCACTGTTTCTCAGAGGAAATAAAGTCTTTTAGGTAAAACCTCTGCAGAGTCCATGTTCTGATGCACACCTTGCTCACACCCATCCTTGTTCTCACTTCCCTCCTAGAGCAGAGGTACCCTGCATCTGTCCAAAGCTTCTCTCTCCAATCATCTGACTCTTGTTACCTCTGATTCCATCTGATTTCCATCCTCATCTATCATTACCTTTCATTTCTTCTTCTTTACTACGCAGTCCCTTTCATAATTCAACACATTAAAAAAAAAAAAAAAAAGTTGAAACAGCAAAACAAAACAAGGCTTTTCTCTCAAGCCCCTGTTGGGAAACTTTTTCTCAAAAATGATTTGCCTGTCCTGATTGCTCTGCCCCCCTTTGCATTCCTTCCTAAACGCTCCACCATTTTGCTCTTTGCTTGCATATGAAACTGGTCTGGAAAATGTCAATAATATCCTCATTATGACTATATCCTGTTTATATCCAACTTTTTCTCTGGGTACACTTTAGAGGTGGCTTTGTTTATTCTTAAACCAAAACCAAACCCACGGCCATCTAGTCGATTCTGACTCATGGCAACCCCCATTGGCTTTCCAGGCTGTAAATCTTTACAGAAGCAGACTGCCTCATCTTCCTCCCATGAAGCAGCTGGTGGGTTTGAACTGCCAACCATCTGGTTAGCAGCCAAATGCCTTGTCCAATATGCCATCAGAGCTCCTTGTTTGTTCTTCAGAAGCTGGAAAAGCCCCCAAAGAAATACAAACTGAGAGTCCTAAATGTTCTATTATTCCCTGTGTAGTGAGGCTTCAAGTGACTTTATTTTGCACAGTAATTGGTAGAGCTATTGTAAGCCACTTTTGAAATAATGTTTAAAATATTTTAGCTTGCATTACCATCAAATTGTCAGTTTGTGACCGGTTTCAGTGAGGGGCTCAAGTGTGTCAAGGGCGTGAAGATGGCACGGGACAGGGCAGTGGTTCGTTCTGCCGTACATTGGGTCACTATAAGTCAGAGCTGACCTGATGGCACCTGACAACAACAGCTCGGATTAGTTTCATGTATAAGTGCAAACCCTGGGTAGTGCAAATAGTTAATGTGCTCACCTGCTAACTGAAAGGACAGAAGTTAGAGTCCACCCAGAGGTACTTTGGAAGAAAGAACTGGTGGTCTGTGGTAGTTCAGTTTGTGTGTTAACTTGGCTGGGTCTGGTTGAGTGGCTGGGCAGCTGGTGGTAGTCATTCCCCATGATGAGACTGGCAATCAACTCCATGGCGGGATCTACCACAAGCAGCTGAATAGCTGCCTTTGGGATGTGGTCTGCTTCCTGTATATACGGAGAAGCTTTGGGAATGGTCTCTAGCCTATGGCACGCTTGGACCCTGCATGTAGCCCTCTCATTGCTCAGCAGCCTGCTTTGCTCTGCCAACCTTGGAACTTACAATGGACTTAAGTTAATGGCCTGCCGTGTGGTTTGGTAACATTGGGACTGTGCCTTTTTAATTGTCAACCTTGGGGCTTCTCAGCCTCAGCAGCCAACAGCTGTCTGAGTGAAGAAATGCCTCTAGCTCCAGTGGGCCAAGAGCAGGAGGCAGAGCTAGACCCCAAGGTTGAGGGACTTTCACCCAGCCCCTAGAGCCTGGAATTTTGAACTTGGACTTAAAGCCTCCAAATTATAAGAATAAACTCCTGTTTGTTTAAGCCACCCCATCTGTGGTATATTCTTGTCAGAGCAATTCTATGTAACCAGAACATGGTCTACCTGTGAAATGTCAACCACTGCAAAAGCTTTGGAACACGGCTCCACTCTGGCACACAGGGGTCTCCAGGAGTCGGTGTTCACTTGATAGCAACAAGTAGAGGTGGATGAATCCAAGAGAAAAGTAACAATTGGAGTCCAGGTAATGAGTCAGTGAGCAAGTAACCAGTGCTAAGAGAGGACAGTGTCTGAGAGGATAGGGCAGTACAGGAGTTGCCTGGACTAGATTCCAGGGTGAGAAAGCAAAAATCTCTGGAGAATAACCGGACATTGGACTTTTGGTGAAGGAAAGGTAGTGTGCCTCAAACGAGAGGAGAGGCACTTGAAAGAAGACAGGGAGAGCTGAAAATATGCTTCAGTTTGTCGTAAGTTGGTCTAATGATTGACTTATACTCAAAACGTATATGCTTGATGTTCTCTTTAGGGGAAGCTGTTCTTTGTTTTTGTCTAACTGAAGACTCTATGTTAGTGAATCTCATATTGCAAATGGGCATCCGTTATAAAATGGAAAGCCAAAAAAAAAAAAGATGCCACCTCCTATTAATTTCTGATACATCTAGTTTCCTAGCACTTGCAGCCTGCCAAACTGCAGGCTAAAGTACATACAGTAAAATTATACAGACTTGCAAAAATTCTGATTTGAATTCAGAGTATTAATAGCAGAAGGAATGTTCTGCTGGGAGTAATCTAAGTGTTATATTTACCTTTGGCTTGAGAATATTTGCAGTGAGGAATTTCAAATGCAAATATTTTAAAAGCATAGCATGTTGGTAGAGGGACACTGTGGGTATTTCTGTTTTCCTTAAAAAAAGGGTTTTTCTTGACTTTTTATTGGAATCCTAATGAGACCATAATTACAACAGCAAAAGAGGGAAAATGAAGCTGTTAAAAGGTTGGTGTTATTGTATATATAGTCCCTGCAGTAAATTAAAAAAAAAAAAAAACCTGAAACCATTCAAGGAAGAAAAAAAATGATTTAGTAAAGTAAACCTTGTATACTAATATGCTAAGTATGGATGAATTTTTTTTAAATATAGATTCTTAAAAATTTAGCAATCACACTTCATTTTATCTCTATTTCACTTTAATTGAACCATAAAATCAATTATTATAAATAATAATAATAAATAAAATAAGATTCACCGTGGTTGTAGTCACTCTTGTCTTATACTTGTTAAATATTGGGATTATAACAGTAAACATCTGCAAAGGCCAAAGGTTTGATTAGTTTCTTGGCTATATTCTTGTTTGGAAGTTTTGTGGGTCTATGTGTGGTTAGGAAAGGGTATATGTTTTAACACAGGATATGTGATTACAGGGACCCCCTCCCACTTCTTAATATTGACTATATTATGGATTGCCAAAAGAATGAAAATTGGTCTTAGAAGAAATATATTCTTAGAAGAATGTTCTTTACGTGTGAGAATGGTGAGACTTCTGGTCCCTGATTTTGGATGTGCCGTCATGAATGACCAATTGCCAGACACATTTTGTAAAGCAGATGATCACCACAAATGAGAGTAATCCTTAATCAGCTGGACAGACACAGTAGCCATAACAACAGACTAAATACACCAAGGTTCAAGAAGCCGGCGCAGAGCAAAGCAACATTTCACTCATTATCCATAAGGTTGCCATGAGTTGGATCCAACGCAACAGTATCTACAACAATAACAATATGGGAGCTGCAAAAGAAGGGTACAGAAATTTATATTTCCAGATAAATTAGAGGCCAAAGCAAATGAGTAGTGAATTTGAAAAAGAGAGCCAGATCCTAAATTTTTAGCAATTTCTACTTTTCTTTCAAAAGAAGGATATGCTAGAAGAATAGTGGAAGAA
>NW_006921605.1:11137838-11143669 GCF_000298275.1 Orycteropus afer afer | reverse complement strand
GTGTCTTGAATTTCTCTGAAATTTGAATCTGCTTTTCAACTTTCTGTGCACTTTGAGAAGGAACTGTGAAGCTGATTAATTGCTTTGGCTCTAAAAGGATGCTTGAGCACAATAAAAAGAGCCTCAAATCACTAATCTTTAAAAGAGAAGCCAGGCTAAGGAAGTGAGAGACAGGCAGTCTGACTCCTATGAAACGAAGTATGTGTGAAAATCTTAAGCAGAATAATAGAAGGAAAAAAAAAACTGAAGTATATCAGAGTACCAGGGAAATGCAGGTTAATCTCAAGAATTGAATAAGACCTTCTCTGATTAATCTCCATGTCTTTTGGGATTTTAATTTTGACATCTGCTTGTGGGAATAAAAACAATCTATCCTTCAGCATTGAAGATTTTTACCAACTTCTTCAGTCTGAAACTTACCAAACACACAATCAAGATGTATGGATAATTACTGGTAGCTGGAATGAGAAAGTTGGAAACAAAGAAGAAGCATTGGTAGTGGAAAATATGGCCTTGGTGATAGAGATAACACTGGAGGTAGCATGACAGAATTTTGCAAGACCAATGACTTATTCATTGCAAGTACTCTTTTCAACAACATAAATGGCAACTATATACAAGGACCTTACCAAATGGAATACACAGGAATCAAATCAAACTACATCTGTGGAAACAGGTGATAGAGAAGCTCAGTTCATCATTCAAAACAAGGCCAGGAACTGACTGTGGAACAGAACATCAATTGCCCATGTGTAAGTCCAAATTGAAGCTTAAGAAAATGAAAACAAGTCCATGAGAGCCAAAATATAAACCTGATTATATCCCACCTGAATTTAGAGACCATCTGAATAACTTATTTCCTACACTGAACACCAGTGACCAAAAAGCAGACATGTTGTGGGATGATATCAAGGACATCATCCATGAAGAAAGCCAAAGGACATTAAAAAGACAGGAAAGGAAGAAAAGATCAAAATGGATGTCAGAAGAGACTCTGACATTTGCTTTTGAGCATAGAGTAGCTAAAGGAAATGGAAGAAATGATGACATAAAAGAGCTGAACAGAAGATTTCAAAGGGTGTCTAGAGGGGCAAAGTAAATGTTATAATGAAATGTACAAAGCCCTGGAATTAGAAAACCAAAAGAGAGAAGAAGACACACAGCATTTCTCAACCTGAAAGAACTGAAGAACAAAATCAAGCCAAAAATTACAATTTTGAAGGATTCTATGGGCAAAATACTGAGTTATGCAGAAAGCATCAAAAGAAGATGAAAGGAACATACAGAATCACTGCACCAAAAAGAACTAGTTAACCTTCAGCCATTGCAGGAGCTAGCATATGATCAAGAATCAATGGTATTGAAGGAAGAAGTCAAAGCTGTACTGGTGAAGGAATTGGTCAAAAACAAGGCTGAAGGAATTGAGCATGAAATGAGATGAGATGTTTCAACAAACAGATGCAGTGCTTGAGGTGCCTACTCATTTATGTCAAGTAATGTGGAAGACAGCTACCTGGCCAATCAGCTGGAGGCAATCCATACTGGTGCCCATTCCAAAGGAAGGTGATCCAACAGAATATAGAAATTGTCATTAATATCACATGCAAGTAATATTTTGCTAAAAATAATTCAAAAATGGTTGCAGCAGTATATTGACAAGGAACTTCAGAAATGCAAGCTGGATTCAGAAGAGGATGTGGAACAAGGAATATCATGACTGATATCAGATGGATCTTGGCTGAAAGCAAAGAATACCAGAGAGATGTTTACCTGTGTCTTATTGACTGTGCAAAGGCATTCGCCTGAGCAGGTCATAATAAATTATGGATAACATTGTGAAGAATGATAATTCTAAAATAGGTGTGCTTATGAGGAACCTGTACATAGACCAATAGGCTATCATTTGAAAGAACAAAGGGATATCACATGGTTTAAAATCAGGAAGAGTGTGTGTCAGGGGTTGTATCTTTTCCCATACTTATTCAGTCTGTATGCTAAGCAAATAATCTAAGAAGACTATATGAAGAAGAATGTGGCATCAGGACTGGAGGAAGACTCACTAACAACCTACAATATACAGATAACTCACTTTGTTTGCTAAAAGTGAAGATGATTTGAAGCACTTATTGGTAAAGATCAAAGACTAGAGTCTTCAGCATGAATTACACTTCAACATAAGAAAACAAAAATCCTCACAACTGAACCAATAAGCAACATCTTGATAAATGGAGAAAAGATTGAAGGTGTCAAAGATTTCATTTTACTTGGATCCAAAATCAACGCCCATGGAAACAGTGGTCAATAAATCAGATGTATTGCACTGGGCAAATCTGATGCAGAAGACTTCTTTAAAGTGTTTAAGAACAAACATGTCACTTTGAAGACTAAGGTGCGCCTAACCCAAGTCATGGTATTTTCAATTGTCTCATATGCATGTGAATAAGGAAGACTGAAGACTTCATGCATTTGAATTGTGGTGTTGCTGAGAAATAGTGAAAATACCATGGACTGCCAGAAGAATGAACAAATCTGTCTTGGAAGAAGTGCAGCCTAAATGTTCCTTGGAAGCAAGAATGGCCAAATTTCATCTCATCTACTTTGGTCATGTTGTCAGAAGGGACCAATCCCTGGAAGAGCATTTCATGCTTGGAAAAGTGAAGTGTCAGTGAAAAAAGGGAAGGACGCTCAACGAGATGGATTGACACAGTGGCTGCAATGACGGACTCAAGCATGGCAAGGATTGTGAGGCTGGCACAGGACTGGGCAGTGTTTCGTTCTGTTGTACACAGGGTTGCTAGGAGTTGAAACTGACACGATGGCACCTAACAACAGAAACCCTTCAGTGCACATCATCACGTGTGGTAGGAAATTTTTTGAGAAAATAATGAAATCACATTAGATTTCAATATCATAGAATATCATTGCACCATTTATCACACTATTTAATCCTTGTTGCCGTGTCCTCCACCATCGACTTCAGATGTTTGCAAGTTACTCAAGGGCTGAGAAAATGCCTGCTTTACTTGAACTAATTCCATTTATACCTAGAAATGCAACCTAGCAAAGAGGAAAGGTATGTCTGAGAACTGAGCTAGAGCTTGCATTTTACTCCTGATTTCTTCTGGTGCCACCACTCAGCCTTGCCTCCAGGCCACCCAGCATTTCCTCAAGTTTGTCTTCATTCTTCTCTGACTGGAACCCTCAGAAAACAGTCAAGACAAGAGCCCAGAAACTATCTTGGCATCTCATTGTGCCCTGAAAAGGGGAGGATGCTGTTATTATTGTCTCATAAAATGCAATCACGTCTCAAACTCTGGGCAACATGAGTATTCACCACAAACCAGCAAAACAGTAACTTTTGAGCTTTATATCTCAGAAGCCTAAATGTCTCACTCAGTCAGCTCTGTGACAGTTGCCAACTATCATTCTTTTAGAGTTTATATGCTTATAAAACACCGTGCATTTATTTGGGTGACTGTGTCAGCTTACATTACAGATGAAAACGGCATGCATGGGCTAGCTATTGGCAGAGAGCTGTTATCTTGTCACAAACAATGCAAGAGAAATACCTTCAAAACGAGCTGAGGTTATGTTAGCCTGCATAGTGGGATTGAATGAGCAGAATAGAAGCCGCTTTTTATATATGCACTAATGGTAGATAGTAGGATTTACTTCAGGATTTTTTAGAAGTGAATAGCTACATTTGATGGATGCAGTGTATTCATTTGTAACAGATGCTGGTTGTCAAAAAAATTAAAAATCATATTCTGGTATACCCCATTCTCCTTCTGCTCACCCCTACAATAGTTTCCAATCCTGTCCTCCATTTCTTTCCCTCTTCAAGAATCTTCTGACAGAGACAATGCCAGCTACTAGGCAAAAGGTGTTGAAACCATTTCTCCCTCTCCCGCAGATTAAGTGATCAAATCTTCATAAAATGAGATTCGGATTCTCACTATGGGAGGTGATGTCTTCTGGGCCAGAGGTACGCTTCCATTGCTTTATTCCATTCTTGACTTGGTCAGGACACATAAGTGTTTGAATATGGGGGGGGGAGTTATGTGCTATATTTATGGAGTCATGAGCTAATGAAGCCAAAGGGTCACATCTTCCAGTGTTTTCCATTAGGTCGACCTCCTTCCATTTAGCCTCACCCTGTATCTCAGAAGCGTGTGTATATACAACCCCAACATATACCCAAAGAATCCAAAAGAAACAGTAGCACAATCAACAGTGTCTCTGTGGTTACCCTTTGACTGGCCCATCTTTACCCCTATAAACTTTTCATTTTTAATGATAGGATTACTTTTGGGGGGAGAGATTATTCTGGAAAATATTATAACTATAAAAAGCACAAAGCAGGAAACTAGAATAGCCCTTACATGCAGAGATAAGTATTCTTTTCATTGGAGGATATACACTTTCATTCCTTTGTACACGAATGTGTATGTATGAGTTTTGTGCACTTTCTAGAATACAATTAATCGTACATAAATCACTCTTCTCTTGATATTTAGTAGCATTTAATCAGCTAACAAATATCAGTATAATTCTTAATGCCATATACCTCTTTATCCTGATTTATATAAAAAAACAAACAAATAAACCCATTGTTATCAAGTCAATTCCAACTCTTAGTGATATTATAGGACAGAGTAGAACTGCCCCATAGGGTTTCCAACACTGTAATTGTTACAGAAGCAGACTGCCACATCTTTCTCCTGAGGAGCGGCTGGTGGGTTCTAACTGCTTAACCACTGCACTACCGAGGTTCCTCATGCAGCCATTTGCCAATTTTTTTATGTTATTTCCTGTAAGTTAGGAGAGAACACTTTTAAAACTCACTGGCCTCTGACTTCATTGAGCTCCTATGGCTATACCCACAGGGAAAAAAAAAAAAAAAGGGCTCAGGATTATAATTCATCACGCTTGCTCATTAATGCTTTCCTTGGGGAATCTATCATCTTCCTTATTTGGGTCCTTCCTGTGTCTCCAGAACAATGTGCAACTTTTCCTCCCTCAGTTCATCTCCCTCATGTAATCCTGTACCTCCCTGGGTGTGCAACATCTACCAGATTCTGGCTTGACTGGTCCTCGAATCCTGCCACTCCTGCCTAACGCTCTTCTATTGTAGCCCATGTCCCAGCTTGCCATACTGTTATAATTGGATAACTTTTTCTTATCTCCAATTACTTTTTACTCATCCCCTGTGCATCCCTTCAAACAAGGTACAGATTTCACCGATACTTTGACTGTCAGATTTCATCTAAGAGGAGATGTTCGCATACCCACAATCTTGGTAGCACAGCTCAGAAAGCAGGGCATGTTTGCACTTCTAACTCAACTAGACATGCTTACCAGTCCTGCTCAGTTCTGACGATATGGAATCTCATCAAAATGCAGATGTTCACCCAGCTGCTGGCTACCTCCCAGCTCCTTTCCCTGCCTCAAAAAATGGCACATCTCAGACCTGGATCCTTATTACAGACCTGTCTGGCTCCCAAGTCACAAAACAGCAGCAAATTTTAACTAATCAATGTTTTATGGCTGTAATTAAACTATGCACTTACAAATAAAATGTAACAGTTAAAATCAAGCCCCGATTTCTCAAAGCTGCATTAATATGTATAAAATGATTGTGGCAGACAGACACATTCTTTTATTGATTACTAGGGCATACAGTATGTACACGGGGACAGTAAATCCTTAATTATCATGGACATTGAAGGCCATGATTTCTTAGTGTGGTAGTTAAGTTTGTGTGTCAACTTGGCTGGGCCTGGTTGAGTGGCTGGGCAGCTGGATGTAGTATTCCCCATGATGAGACTGGT
>NW_006921605.1:11128538-11137256 GCF_000298275.1 Orycteropus afer afer | reverse complement strand
AGATGCTACCTTAAAAGAGCAATCTCTGGACAACTGAAAGCTGAAGAACTTGAACTGGTGAACTTTGACCTTGCCCAAAGTCTTCATGGAGTAAGTGGAGTAAAAACAGTTCGCCATTTTCCAAGGAAGCTAAACAGCAGCCTCTAGGTCTTCCATGGAGTCTGCAGCCTGAGCAATGAAGCTCACCCTCCCCCAAATCCCACCCATACTAGTTTCCACCAGACCACCACCACAGTCTCTTATTAGCCAATTTAAGGCCTGTAATATCTCAACGGAATTTTTGTAGGGGTAAATCACATACTTATAAAATAGAGGTGGGAATTGATTTACCTTGCCGTAGCATAGACTCTAAAGCAATATAATATTTTAGAAATATTCATTAGCCCAAAAGGAAACTTTAAGCAGTAAAATTGAACTAACCCCACCAGCTGGCAGCACAGTAGAGCAGAGAGGGGACAATGTATTTGGCCAAGTTCACATCCATCTGGGCCTTGAGACTTCACAATAGCAGCCCCTTCTGGAGGATCAGGTTCCATTTATACTTGGCAGAGTGTTACTTCCGGATCCAGAAAGAGCAAGAAAATAGTTTTTGGAAAGTATTCATAGGGTATCAGGGAATCAAATAGCTTTTTATAAAACATTTTGATGAGCTAATTTTAAATTCTTCAGAAACACAGATGATACTTACTTCATGAAAATGTTTTTTCCATAGAATTATATCCTTGGGGATTCTTGAGTGCCAATCACTTATTTTACAGATAAAACACTAAAGCACTTGATTACTGAACTCTTTTAAGAACTACCTCTATGGGATCAAATTGGCAACAGAAACTGGAAACACACATTAGATAGAAAACATAAGGAAGAGTGAGTTTATGTTAATGGAGGAGGAATGGTTTGGAAAAGGAGGGTGAAAGTGGTTGCACAACTTAAAGAATGTAATAAATGCCACTGAATTTTACATGTAGAAACTGTTGAATTGGTGTACATTCTGCATGTATATATATTACATTAAATATGTAAAATGAAGTTAGTAGACTGTGTTTGATCAATGATCAATTATATGTTTAAAAAACATTAGCTATTAGAAAAATAGATTTCTCTATGTACAATGATTTCAGCAGCAGATTTGTGGCAGGAGTCGAAGTGCATAGTCTTTCCAATTATGTGTTATAAAGTCAGAGCACAGAAAACTCCCTCTGTCCCATAATATTCCCACAATATGTTATGAAGGCTCAATTTGCCACCATTGGAATCATCCTATGGAATTAAAATATTTATCTCTCGGGAAACCTTCAGTTGTATGCAAACCTTATATACCTTAAATGAGACTATAATACATTAGCTCATTCTTACACTAGCACTAATTAGATTACCAACGTATTATAACAATGAGACAGGACAAGCAGATAGGTTGATTGTGGGGGGAAGGGTAAGGGAGAAAAATAAAAGGGAAATTAAAGATCTCTACCACCTATTCCATCCGCTGAATCTTGGCTGAAAGCCGAGAATACGAGAAAAGACATTTACCTGTGTTTTATTGACTATGTAAAGACATTTGACTGTGTGGATCATAACAAATTATGGATAACGTTGTGAAAAGTGGGAATTCCAAAACACTTAAATGTGCTTATGTGGAAGTTATACATGGACAAAGAGGCAGTCGTTCAAACAGCGCAAAAGGGGTAATTCATGGTTTAAAATCAGGAAAGGTGGGTGTCAGGGTTATTCCTTTCACCATATTTTTTCAGTCTGTATACTGAACAAATAATCCAAGACCCTGGACTAAATGAAGAAGAACATGGTATCAATATTGGAGGAAGACTCATTAACAATCTGTGATATGCAGATGACACAACCTTGCTTGCTGACAGTGAAGAAGACTTGAAGTACTTGCTGATAAAGATCAGACTATAGTCTTCGATGTGGATTACACCTCAACATAAAGAAAACAAAAATCCTCATAACTGGACCAATAAGCAACATCACAATAAATTGAGGAAAAATGGACGTTGTCAGGGATTTCCTTTTACTTGGATCCAAAATCAACCATGGAAGTAGCAGTCAGGAAATCAAATGGCATGTTACATTGGGCCAATCTGCTTCAAAAGACCTCTTTAAAATATTAAAAAGTAAATGTACCACTTTCAGAACTAAGTTGCACCTGACCCAAGCCATGGTATTTTCAATTGCCTTATATATGTAATAGCTGAAAATGA
The DNA here is from genome assembly GCF_000298275.1 of Orycteropus afer afer. Classification (NCBI taxonomy): domain Eukaryota; kingdom Metazoa; phylum Chordata; class Mammalia; order Tubulidentata; family Orycteropodidae; genus Orycteropus; species Orycteropus afer. The sequence continues at coordinate 11,135,037 of NW_006921605.1, read as the reverse complement.
ATGAAGAAGACAGGAAGAATTGATGCATTTGAATTATGGTGCTGGTGAAGAATATTGAGTATACCATGGACTGCAGGAATGAACAAATCTGTCTTGGAAGTACAGCCAGAATACTCCTCTAAAGCAAAGATGGAGAGACTTCATGTCATGTACTTTGTACACGTTGTTAGGAGGGAGCAGTCCCTGGAGAAGGACATCACACTTGGGAATGTCGAGGTCTGTGAAAAAGAGTATGACCCTCGATGAGATGGAGTGACACAGCAGCTGCAACAACATGCTCCAATACAAGAAAAATCGTGAGGATGGCACAGAACTGGTCAGTGTCTCATGCTGCTCTGTACATAGGGTTGCTATGAGTCAGAACTGTCTTGGCAGCACATAACAACAACAAAGGCAACGAGATGGTGCTGAGGAGGGGATGCGCTGGACACTTGGGAGGTTTGAGGATTGTGCAGCAGAAATGGAAAGAAGGCATTTATAAAATAAGACAGAAATGCCAAAGATGAGCCCTGCCTTGTTCATCTTTCAAATAGATAAGTCTAATCCCATGTCATTAGTAGGACATGTTAAATGAGTTTTGAGCAGGCAAATAGGAAGGCAAATATAATACCTGCACATATATTTTGAGTGTCCTAATATCCAAAACATGAATTGTATAGTTGAACATTGTGTATGGCAGTGTCATTGGGGTGAGATTTTTTTTAATGTTGTCAAATATCGCAAACAAATGCTTTTGGAGTCCTGTCTTAGATCCCTTAGATCTTCCAAACCCCCAAACGTACTAATACAAAATGTAGCATATGGACTCCCTAAGTAGTTATTGGGATCCACCAAGAAACTAATTAACATATTACTATGTTTACAGTCATCACATCACAGAAGTCAATTTTTAAATGGCCGCCATTCAGCCTGTTTTGGCATCCCTAATTGTGCCCTCCAACATATGGGAGTGACCACAGATATCAGTCACGCTGAAAGTCCCACCAGAAACCAACCTAAACCAGTTCATTCATCTGAGCCTTTACTATACAGGGCTACTATCTCCAACTAAGCTTCCATCTTTTGTTGTTGTTGTTATGTGCCGTCGAGTCCGACCTGACTCAAAGCCACCCCTCCTTGGGTTTCCAAGGCGGTATCACTACGGAAGTAGATTGCCCCAGCTTCCTTCCAAGGAGTGGCTGGTGGATTTGAACTGCCAGCCTTCTGGTTAGCAGTCAAGTGCCTTAGCCACGATGCTACCAGAGCTCCTTCTAGCAACTTGGAATTGTCAATGGTATTTTTGTCCTTATGTTGTTCTTGGTAGCTGTCATTGAGTTATACCCCAACTGAGGGCCACCTTGTGCACAGCCGAAGAAAAGTTGCCAGGTCCTGCACCATGCCTACAATCGTTTGAGATTAGACTATTGGGATCCATGAGGTTGTCGTAAGTAGATCACCAAGCCTTTGCTCCTAGGATGTGTGAGTGTGGGAGCTCTGCTGAAACCTGTTGAGCATCACATTGGTGTTGTTAGGTGCCATCCATTTGGCTGACTCATAGCAACCCTATGTACAATGGAACAAAACACTGACTAGTCCACCACCATCCTCACAGTCTTTGCTATGCTTGGGCCCACCATTACAGCCACTGTGTCAGTGTATCTCCTTGAAGGTTTTCCCCTTTTTTGCTGACCTTCTCCTTTATAAAGCATGATATTCTTCTCCAAGGAGAAGACCAAAATACATGAGACAAAGTCTGGCCATTCTCACTTCTAAGGAGCATTCTGGCTGTACTTCTCCCAAGACAGATTTGTTCATTCTGCTGACAGTCCATGGTATTTTCAGTATTCTTCACCAACACTACAATTCAAATGCATCAACTCTTCTTCAATATTCCTTATTCAGTGTCCAGCTTTCATATGCATATGAGGCAATTGAAACTACCATGGCTTGGGTCAGGTGCACCTTAATTTTCAAGGGGACACCATTGCTCTTTAACACTTTGAAAAGATCTTTTGCAGCAGAATTGTCCAATGCAATAATAGATCATTTTATTTGACTGCTGTTTCCATAGGATACAAGTAAAATGAAATCCCTGACAACTTCAATCTTTTCTCCATTTATCATGATGTTGCTTACTGGTCCAACTGTAAGGAATTTTGTTCTGTTTATGTTGAGGTAAAATCTGTGCTGAAGGCTGTAGTCTTTGACCTTTATTCGTAAGTCCTCTTCACTTTCAGCAAGCAAGGTTGTGTCATCTCCATATCACACGTTGTTAATGAGTCTTCCTCCAATCCTGATGCCATGTTCTTCTTCACATAGTCCTGCTTCTTGAATTATTTGCTCAGCATACAGATTGAATAAGTAGGGTGAAAAGATACAACCCTGACCACACCTTTCCTGACTTTAAGCCATGCCGTATCCCCTTGTTCTGTTTGAACGACTGCTTCTTGGTCTATGTACAGGTTCCTCATGAGCACAATGAAGTGTTCTGGAATTCCCATTCATTCAGTATCAGAGCAACACACCAGTCACCAGTGACAGACAGGTGGTGGCTGAAGATAAAGAGATTTGGATGGGAATAAACCCTGGGTCTCCTGCATGGAAGGGGAGAATTTTACCACTGCCCCCAGCTATGTCTCTATCCACCCATCTGTCTCTCTATAAAATAACTTTTCAGTACTAAAACTGAATATATTATTTATTGTAAAACTTTAAGTAAAGAAAGCCATGAAGAATTAATATAATTACTCATAATTTTACTGCCAAGAGATAACTGCTATTAATATTTTGGAGTATATATTGGGCTTTTGGGCTTTTGTATGTATACAAAAACAGAAATTTATAACAATAAAGTACAAAACAGTGTGTATATTGTAAGTGGAATTTTAATATACACGACGTTTTGTACTTTATTGTTTTAAAACAAATACATTCTCTGGTGACTCTCCCTCTCTGCATGCAAGAACATGCTAGTATCTTTCCTTTGATTCTCCAGTTTCTTTGGTTTGATGCTTATTTTGACAATTTGTTTGGCTCCTGACTTTACTTTCCCCTTGTTCAATGGCTTACAATTTCAGCCTGGCTCCAAACCTGCAGATTAAGGGTAAGCCCTTGCCATGTCCCTGTTCTCCTCTCCAGACAAAGCCTTGTGGTACAAGTTGGCACTGCAGAATGTTTTATTTAGAGCCTTCCTGTGTAAGACTTTGTAACATGGATCTATGTTGTTGTTATTGGGTGCCATCAAGTCAATATAACTCACAGCGACCCCTGTGACAGAGTAGAACTGCCCTGTAGGGTTGACTTGGCTGTAATCTTTATAGAAGCAGATCATTACACCTTTCTTCCGCAGAGCAACTGGGTGAGTTTGAACCAATGAGTTTTTGGTTAGTGGCCAAATGCTTATCCGCTGTGCCACCAGGGCTGCGTAGATATCATTTCATATGTATCCTACAATAGCCACAGGAAGTGAGGAGAGACGAATCACAATCTTCTAAATCTTTCATTTAAAATCTCCTGTGCTTAAACAGAGGATCCCTGGTGGTGCAGCGGTTAAAGCACTTAGCTGCTAACAGAAAAGTGGAAGTTCAAACCCATCAGCGATTCTTCAGGAGAAAGGTGCAGCACTCTGCTTCCAGAAAGCTTTACAGCCCTGGAAACCCTGTGGGGCGACTCTGTTCTGACCTATAGCGACGCTCTGAGTCGGAATCAACTTGATGGTCTTGGGTTTGGTTTTTCAGATAGGTGCTTAAACATCATCTTTTCAAGGTGATTTAATTAAGACATAATCACAGGAAATATCCTCAACGATTTTTGTTTATTTACTTTGTTGTTGCTCCAAGAAGAACAGGGAGATGGGCACAGATAGGTAGGACTATAAGGCCCCAGTTGGTGCAGCAATGATGTAACAACGCAGGCGTACCAAGTGTGCACACACACGCATGCGTAAGAATGCTCTGGACTAACGGAAATCAAACGCAGTATGTGATCCTGGATTGGAGTCAAGACTAGGGTGTAATAACTATAAGAACATTATTGATACAATTTGTGCAATGTGAACAAGATTTGAAGATTGTGAACAAGGGTTGAAGATTAGCTAATGGTATCAATTGTTAAAAAAAATCTAATTTTGGTCATTGTTGTATAATTTTCAAAGTGAAAGGCCTTATTCTTAGGAAATGTGCACTTAAGAATTTAAGGGTAAAGCAACTTATTCTCAAATGATTAAATGATAAAAAGTTATATAGAGACCAAAACCCACTGCCATCGAGTTGGATTCTACTCATAGAGACCCCTCCTTGGGTTTCCAAGGCAGTATCACTATGGAAGTAGACTGCCCAACCTTCCTTCCGAGGAGTGTCTGGTGGGTTTGAACTGCCAGCCTTCTGGTCAGCAGTCAAATGCCTTAGGCACTAAGCCAGGTAGGTGGATATAGCATGGTAAAGCATACAGGGTAAAGTGTTAACAATTGATGTATTTGTAGAAAAGTATATGGATTTTTTTTTCCTGCAACTTTGAGTTCAAAGTATTCTAAAATAAAAATTTTATACGTTTATTTAATAGTCTGTTTTTACCCGTTTAAGCTAAAGTAAGCACATTATCCTAGGATAGAAATCCCTCCACACTCACTGACTACTGCGGGTCTCATTTCTTTATCAAAAGTAACTGCCTTTTCTAACACAAACCAGTATGTTCTTACTTCCCTGATCTACAAACTACTTGGGCCTTAAACTCTATTTCTGGGAAATGTCTGAAATTTCAAGCTATGAGATCTTCCTACTCCAGAATTTATGCTAAAATTTACCAGAGAGATGATGGGCAAGTTCCTGACTTATTTTAATTGAAATAAGAGAGGAGAGAAAATTCCGTTCAGATTCCAGACATCATAAAATTGATTCTAAAAATGAAAGGTGGGTAAATTGAAATACAAGGATGTACACAGTTCCCTACTTTTCAACCCGAGACTACAGGCAGTTTCACTTTTGTTAGGACTGATATGTGTGCAGTTTACAGTTTTCAATAACATAGCAACATTTGCTATGTGTGCAATAACAGCATCTAAAATGACATAATAAAAAAAGAATTATCTGCGATTAGAAGTGAACCGTTAAAACTCCTCTGGCCAGTGCCAAAAATCAAGGGAGTTTATTATTTCAGTAGCTGCAGTGAAAACCCCCCCTGGGTGCCTAGAAAGCCTACCCCCTCGGGCTTTCCACCCATCCTCCTCCCTGACACGGTAATGGGCTTTGTGAAATTCAAAGACGATTGCGTCAGCAATTCGTGGCCTCTTGTGGGTTTTTCAGGCCTATAAAGCACACAAATTATTCCCAAATATTGGCCTGAAAAATTAGTAAGGTATAGGGTTTGTGTTATTTTAGCCCAGCATTACTAGAGCGAAGGCTACCTGGGGACCCTAAAGTTCGGTAATCTGTCTTTGCTGCCTTATTATTTTCTGTTTTGGTGGGCCCAGTCCGATATGATTAATGCTGGTTTTTGGTTTCCTGTTTGTTTGTTTCGTTCTTACTTAATTTCTTCTTATTTTTATCTTGTTTTGTTTGACACCCAAGAAAAATTTTGGCAGATATTAATTGGCCTTATATATCTAGTGCCTTTAAAAACTCTAGGAGTTCTGGTGGTGCAGTGGTTAAGGCGTTTGGCTGCTAACCAAAAGGTCAGTGGTTTGAACCCACCAGCCACTCTGCAGGAGAAAGATGAGGGAGTCTGCTTCTCTAAAGATTTACAGCCTTGGAAACCCTATGGGGCAGTTCTACTATGAGTTGGAATCCACTGGACGGCAGTGGGTATTGGGTAGGTTTACAAAACTCTGTTCATTGCTTTTTGTTTAGAATTGGGTAAGTAAGTAAGAATTCGAAAGTATCTTTCTTTTTCAGAACCTTCAATGAATATCGCTGGTGTTGTGTTCACATGACTATGTGAGTGTGGTACAGTGATTGAATTCAAACTACAGTTTTGGCTGAGCCAGGGAGGAGCTCTTCAGAGGCTAAATCTATGAATGGCGATTCGAATTAACTCCTGCATGGTTTAATGAGGAAAAATACAGAACCTGGTCTCCAAACCCTTGGAATCAAGACCAGATTGACATTTACTAACTTGGAACTACTGAGCCAACCATCTAAACCTTATTTTCTTCATTGGAGTAATGCTTAGCTAATATGAGCTCTAACTCAGTCACGGTGGTGTTTGGAAAAAAACAAAAAGAAAAAACCCACTGTCATCAGAGTCAATTTTAACTCATAGTGACCCTATTAGGATAGGCTAGAACTGCCCCATAGGGTTTCCAATGGCATAAATCTTGACAGACTCTGCCATGCAGCAGCTCGTGGGTTTGAACTGCCAACATTTTGGTTAGGTGCCCAATGCTTTAACCACTACATTACCAGAGCTCCTTTAAAACATATCAAGCCCCAAGGATGCCCGCTATCACCACTTCTATTCAACATTGTACTGGAAGTCCTAGCCAGGGCCATAAGGCAAGAAAGGGAAATCAAAGGCATCCAAATTG
>NW_006921605.1:11110953-11124283 GCF_000298275.1 Orycteropus afer afer | reverse complement strand
AAAGACTAACCTAACTTCAACACATGAATCTAAAGAGACGTATTGCTAATAACTCTTATCATTCATATTTGTGTGCTGTGACCTGCAGGAGTTAGACTCCAAAGTTTTTAAAATCAAGTAGGAAGATAATTATGACTAGCAATTGAGAAAGTAATTGTTAATAAAACTAGGCTTTTTTTTTTTTTTTGGACTACTGCATAGTGCCCTAAGGCATTTGACTGCTAACCAGAAGGCTGGTGGTTCAAACCCACCACCCACTGCTCGGAAGGAAGAGTGGGCAATCGCCTGGGAAACCCAAGGAGGGGTCACTGTGAGTCGAAATCGACTCAACGGCAGTGAGTTTGTTTTGGTTTTGGTTAGCCTTTAATATGACACTTTCCTCTAAAACCAAACCAAAAGCAAACCCACTGCTGTAAGAGTCAATTCAACTCATAGTGATCCCCATTGGGTTTCCAAGGTGGTAAATCTTTACAGAAGTAGATTGCTCAGTCTTCCTTCCATGGAGTGGCTGGTGGGTTTGAACCACCAACCTTTTTATTAGCAGTCAAATGCCTTAGGCACTGTGCCACCAGAGCTCTTATTTTCCAGTAGACCCTCACATACTTCCAAACTTCTGATATCTGATGTTGATTATTTAATTCCCATAAACATGAGTAAGGCACTCCAAAGGTCAATATCCAAGGAGGAAAAGGAGGTTTTGTTGAATAAAGTGATTTACATAGTCAATCAGGAGCTATGAACCCTGGAGAAATGCAAATTACCTCGTTTCCAGAGAAGGAACAGTAGGATGGTTTCTGCCAGCGTTCACACCCTGCAGACAAACAAAGGATTTGACTTTCTTCCTTGGGTTCCTTTTGTGTATGTGATCTTACTCGGTTTCAGTTTTCAAGTTCATAAAATAATCTTCTGGGTGAACCAAGGTCACAACAGCAACCTGGGGTTTAACTGCTGATCAAGCAAACAGGATGTCCAAGTATTTCCCACAAGCAATAAACCATCAGGTAATAGGGTCACTCCCACCCATAATGCCCTCTTAGACCAACAGGAAATGTATTTTCATTTGCTGGCCATGCCACAGTGGTGTTCCCTTTAAATACTATATGAAAATGATCAGGTCAGAATTTCTAAGTTCGTCCAAGGAAGGGGAATTTCAAAGAATTACAGGCTTAGTGCTTTACTAACTGCCTCTCTCTAACTCTCTTTCACTCAACTGTTCCATGATCTGATGGCTCCTTTATTTTTAAAAGGCAATAGATATGCTAGAGAATGTCAGGAGGCTAGAACTTAGAAAGCCTGGTGTTTAGTACAAGTGTGGCTTCTGTGAGGCTGTCAAAGCCACTTCACTTGAGCACTTCACTTGTTGGAACGAAATCTCTGAATGCAAAGTAACAGGTGAGCTGACCTGACTCTCTTATCACGAGGCAATGGGTAAAATTCTAAGAAGTTTGGTTTAAATTATGAAAACTACTGTTCTTTATGAACTCTCCACTCCAAAATGGCTTATCTTGAGGTTAGAAGGAAAATGTCTTCTAAAGAAACCCAGGTCAGAGCAGAAAGAAAGTAAGACAAAAAATAAATAAATAGATAACAGGGTTTGAGGGGATAGATAGTGTTACGGGTAGCATTGGGTCTGAAATCATCACCTCTGTACCTGTAAATATCCCCTGTTGGACAATAGAGATTTTCTTTTGTCATATTAATGATATCATACCCGAGAAGGGGGGTCCTAAACCTAATCCCTTCTGAGTGGTGTTTCACGAAAACAGCAGGAGTCACACACATACAGGGAAAGACAGCTTCCTCATGAGGGTCTGGCCACGCTCCTTGTTCTATTGGGTTGGTTTCCATTTTATTACTGATTTGTAATTATTTGCACATTCTGTATATCAATTCAGTGTTAGTTATAATTTCTAATTTTATAGGTTTAAAAACATTTTTCTTACGGTATCTCTTCTTCACATTGTATTCTATGTTGAACATACTCAGATTTATGAAACTTTCAAGTATGGCTTTTCTTTACTTTTCTCTTATTTAAGAAATCCTTCCCTAACCTGAGATCACTTTCCTAGCTTTGTTTTACATGTATGCATGTTTAATCTATCTGGACATGACTCATGTGTTGTGTAAAGTAACATGTTGTTGTTGTTGTTGTTTTTCTCTAAATCAATAATGAAGGGACCCAGCACCACTTACTAAATCGCATGATAAGTGTATTCACTGACCCGGTTCCCACCAGTCACATGCAATCAGGCTAACATTAAAATCTGCACCGCCACACCAGGAGAACTCCTCCAGACCCAGCTCACTTATAATGATAGGACAGTCTCGGAGCTCTGCTGAGTCAGTGTGACGCTTGACTCTAACGTTTTCCTATTCTCCACTCAGTCTCCAGAATTACAGACTCATCACTGTGTCTCCGCCATTTCTCTATCCCTTTCCATTTGCTTCCCCAAACTCTAATAAAGCTTCTTAATGCCTCATTTCTGAACTAGTCTGGTAGTCTTTGAACTGGCCTTACTGCTTACATACAGTCCACTTCTCTAAGACATCTTGTTTATCATCCCCATATTAATTTATATGATTGTAAGTATGAAGACTGATTTCTTAGACTTACACAGTATTTTATGGTTTGCAGAACATATGCAAGACAGATATATATATATATATATATATATATTTTTTTTTTTTTAAATAGGCTCTGCAACCATGTTCCCCAGCCCGCAGGCCCAGTGACCTGTTCCCTCAAGATACTTATTTGTGGCTGAGAAGTTATCTTAACTTTTCCTCCTGTTATGTTTAAACTGCATATGGACATTTGTATAGCACATAGAAATACATATAGGAATATATTCTGCCAAACATATGTATAGTCATGGGCATATTTCCATTTGCCTATCCATACCTGTCTATCTGTGTACCCACCCACAGATCAGTGTTGGCTGTTACTGACAATACACTATTGTGTCTGCTACAGTATTTGCCTTTACTGTCTGCTCCTCTTGTGCACTTCTCCACGTCTCCCTTTTCCTTAGTGATAGTGTGCTAGTCACACACTTTTGTTATACTGCTTTTCCCTTCACGCATATATATTTTTTTATAACATTACTACCTCCACCAAATGCAGAAGTAAAGTTTCAGATTCCTGCTAACTTTCTAAGAGAGGTAAAAATCAACCACTGTTGAGTTTATTGCTCCTAATTATGCAAAATCTTAATATTCCCTATGAAATTACAAGTTCCTTGTAATGGAAGAAGTATAATTCATGCTATTTTCTCTCAGAATCCGAAAAGCCATGCTTTCACATAGGAGCTGCCCAACAAATGCTGAGTGTTTGTGAGAGGTGAGAGGCGATGAGGAGATGTAGCAGGTAGGTACTCTGAGTTCAGGCAAAATGTTAGGTTCTTCTGTTTCATTGTCTTGTGGAGAATAGAACTATGTCCTGAATAAAATATTCCTTGGCTTATTAGTCATAAAAAATACTTACCCATCTCCCAAAATGAACATTCTGTACATCATAGGGGAAACTTTAGCACAAGCAACTTTAATAGGAAGCTTAAGAAAAATAAAGTGATTTTATTTTGGGTACTCCTACTGGTTAATTTTGAAAAGAGATGAAAATAACAAAAGAAGAAAATAGTTACTCGTGGTGGATTGGCCTCCACCCCACACACATGTTTAATTGGTTCCATGATTTATAGAGTGTACTTAACACTCCTTTCTTACCCATTCACAATATTATAAATATTAATCATTTTCCATGGTCAATTATAGGAATTAGAGCCTCATACCACATATGTCCATAAGCGATATGACATCAAATTGAAATGTGTTCTGCTTTTTGTTTCCCTTCACCTCCACCCCCAGCTGTTCATATATCATATTCAGATCTTAAAGGAATAAAAGTATCTCAGTATAGAGCGATAATAAAAAAACAAACAAAAAGAATTTTTTTGTTTTGTTTTGTTTTTGTTTAACAGCAAACCAGGTGAAAGCCTCCAGAGGGAGAGAACTTTTTAGACCAGGACTCCAGTTCATATTATCAGAGCCTCATCTTCATACCCAAGTTTGTTCAAATAAAAAATGCAGGTTCAGTAACTACTGATGTAGACACCTGAGCCTCTTGTTCCTGGCATTGGCAACAATGCATAAGAATCCTGTTGTGGCCGTGGGTAAAGACCCTAATCGTAACTGGGTTTCTCCAAGTTTATGCACTTGCTTCATCCAGACTAACTGCAGTAGGAGGATGAGCAAAACAAGGGAAATGCAGTGGATGAATGAAACTGCACAGCAGGCCGTTTTTGTGTGCGTGCTATTTAAAGGGATCACTTCTGTTCTTCCTTAAGCAATTAATAAGAAGATTTCTATCATTTCTCTTAGACTTTCAGCCACCTATACATAAATTGTATTTTTCTTTAGTAGGATCTGAAATTTCATCATCGTAGACATGAGTACGTGGACCAGCCTCCTACACTTTAATGGGGCAGGGATCTTCAGAGAATCTCATAGGTAACACTCTGTACCAGTCAGAATGAGCTAGATCCCTTACTCTTCAGAAAAAAAAAAAAAAAAAAAAAAACCTCCAACCATCAGTGACTGAGCACAATGAAAATGTGTTTTTTTGCTCATCCTACATATAGTATTGAGAGTGGTCGATGGGTGATCTTGCAAATCACACTCAAACAGAGACTGAAGGGATCATGCTAAAGGGATCCCCATCTCAACGTGTGTTTCTACGACTACTCCGGAAAGGGAAGACATATGGTATACCAGGTTCTGGCTCTTAAAGCTTCTCCCTAGAAGGGACACACATCATTTTCACTCGCACTACATGTCATAAACTCAAAAGGGGCAAGGATGGGCAACTCTCTCATACTCCGAGAAAGGAAAAGAACTGGTACAAATGTGGGCAGTTTGATAACCTCCTCACAAGTCGTGAAAACTGTCTATGTATAACTAAACCCAATATCTAAAAGCTGACTGTGTTAAAACCATTCTAGAGACAACAGAAAAAAAGAAAGAAAAGAGGTGTGAATATCTCATACCACCAAAGTATCTACTAAAACAATTCAGGAAATAGAAGCCTGGAGGAGATCCAATTATGTTTTATTTAGTCTTTTTCTTGGACTATCCTTCTTCCTTCCTTTTCAATCAATCAACAGACCTCTTCCTGATCCATACTTTTGATGTTGTCTTTCTTATATTTTTAAAATATTTCACTTTCAACCTCCTACTGTTACACTGTGAATTCTTTGGAACAAAGTGATATATTCACTAGATTCCCTTGTGATGTTTTCAAAGCTTTAAAGCCTTAATGGCATTAATTCATTAACTTTTTCACTCAGAATCATTCCACAACTTAGTTCAGAGTCCTGACTGCATTGGGGTAAAGAAAACAAAGATGTGATTCTAGCCCTTGTAGAATTTCAACTCCTCCTAAAGAAATGGCACAAAAACAATGAACTACCACAAAAAAAAAAAAAAGAAGAAGAAGAAGAAGAAGAAGAAGAAAGGTCCAGCATAATATTGCTCTAGGTCCCTATCACTAGTACTAAATGTTGGCATATTCTTAAACCCTCGTGGGTCATATTTGAGCAGAAATGGTATCACTTCTAGCGATTTTTTCCCCCAGTTTCACTGAGCTAATTTCAACACGTGGCAACATCGTGTGTGTTAGACTAGAAATATGCTCCATAGAGTTTTCAGTGGCTGAATTCTCAGAAGCAAATTGCCAGGCATTTCTTCCAAGGGACATTGGGTGGACTTGCGTCTCCGACGTTTTGATCCGCAGCTTAATCTTTTAATTAGCAGCTTAACGTGTTAACCTTTTGCACCCGCCAGGAGAAGTGACAAATGGAGGCCCCTGATGCTTCTTGCTTATGTTCAGGTGAGCAAGAATGTAAACATTTAGTTCAGTCAGCACTGAATGCAGAGAGCACTGGAGAGGCAGAGAAGTCCTTTGCTCAGAGGTAATTAGGGTGATTTCCCAATCACCTAGATTGATACAAAAATGAATTGGCCTTTCCTTTTGCTTGGTTTTTGCCTAATTATCATACATAACTATTAAAACTAAAGAAGCAAAATAAACCCACTAAATGAATCAGACTCATCCTGCTCCGGATTTTCATGTGCACTGAAATCCCTAGAGCTGTGCCGCCTTTTCCATTCCTAATACACTGATAAGCTGTTCTCTTCATTTTCTTACCTGAATCGTGTGTGTGTGTGTGTGTGTGTGTATTTGAGTACATATGTGTTTGTATATGTATGGATACATATACACAAATATATGTACATATACATATAGATTTGTTGCTGTTGTATACCGTCAATTTGATTCTGACTCATAATGACATTTTGACAGAGTAAAACTGCCCTACAGAGTTCCCTAGGCTGTAATCTTTATGGGAGCAAATCACGAGGTGTTTTCTCCCACAGAGCTGCTGGTGAATTCAAACCATCGACCTTTCAGTTAGCAGTCAAATGCTTAACCATTGTCTCACCAGGTTGCGTGCTTGTGCTGTCTCTCTCTTTCTCTATATGTGTGTGTATATATATGTGTGTGTGTGTGTGTATGTATATATATGTATTTATGTGTGTATATATATATATATATATATATATGTATATGTATATATATATGTGTGTGTGTGTGTGTGTGTGTATATATATATATATATATATATATATATATATATCTGGGAGCGTAGTGCCTAAGGCACTGGACTGCTAACCAGAAGGCTGGCAGTTCAAACCCACCAGCCACTCCTCGGAAGGAAGATGGGGCAATCTACTTCCATAGTGATACTGCCCCGGAAACCCAAGGTCACTATGAGTCGGGTCCGATTCGACAGCACATAACAACAACAACAGATATATAGACAGATAGATACATAGATAGGAGCTCTGGTGGCATAGTGCCTAAGGCACTTGACTGCTAACCAGAAGGCTGGCAGTTCAAACCCACCAGCCACTCCTCAGAATGAAGATTGGGCAAGCTACTTCTGTAGTGATACCGCCTGGGAAACTAAAGAAGGGGTTGCTGTGAGTCGGATCCAACTCCACAGCAGTGAGTTTGGGTTTTGTTTTTTAATGGATATATATGTATCCTTCTTTGTCTTCATCATTTGTTGGATCCTTGTTGGCCTCTGAGTGTGGTCTGAGGACCAGAAATTTGTGCCATAAATCTTTGCTGGTATCTTTAAAGGAGACTTGGATTTTCTCAGGAGAGAATGGCATTGGCAGTTCCATCTAAGGAATGTCAGGTAATGATGGAATCATGGCTATAGCTCATATTTATTCTCAAAGAGTAGGGGTCAAACTCTTCTAAGTGCGATTCTTTTTTACCAGCGTTTAAATATGGCCTCCCTATTCTCTAATGCTCTGTTTAGTTTTGTTCCTGAATGAACCTAATTTTTAGTGAAATGGAAGCCAATGTCATTGTGGTTCTTTCTTTGTCCCTCTGTCTCCTTCATGTCACACTTAGCTGCACTGCCACATGTCTTTGCAGCACACATGCATAAAATTTACATTATATCATCTTACAATGATGTTTCTGAGTATTTGTAACCTGTGTTATTCCCCCCACAAATAGCATGCTTCCTGAACAACTGACTCATGTTTAGAATCTATTTTCCAAAATGCCTGCCAATCATAAGTGTTGTTGTTGTTGGGTGTCGTTGAGTCACTTCCAACTGACGGCAACCCTAGGTACAACAGAACGATACACTGCCCAGTCATGCACCACCCTCACGATCCCTGCTGTACTTGAGCCCATTGCTGCAGCAATAGTGTCACTCCATCTAATTGAGGTCTTCCCCTTTTTCACTGACCCTCCACTTTACCAAGCATGACATCCTTCTCCAGAGAATAGTCCCTTTTGACCACATGACCAAAGTAGGTGAGATAAAGTCTGGTCATTCTTGCTTCCAAGGAGCATTCTGGCTACACTTAGTCCAGGACAGATCTGTTTGTTCTTCTGGCGGTCCATGATATTCTCAGTAATCTTCACCAGCACTAGCATTCAAAGGCATTGACTCTTCTCTGGTCTTCCTTACTCATCATCCAGCTTTCACATGCATAGGAGACAATTGAAAATACCATGGCTTCGGTTTGGTGTATCTTAGTCTTCAAAGCGACATCTTTGCTTCTTAACCCTTTAAAGAAGAGTTTTTGTTTTTGTTTTTGTTTTTCCCAGCAGATTTGCCCGATGCAATATGATGTCTGATTTCTTGACTGTTGCTTGAATGGGTATTGATTGTGGATCCAATTAAAATGAAATCCTTAACAGCTTCACTGTTTTCTCCATTTATCATGATGTTGCTTATTGGTCCAGTTGTGAGAATTTTTTTTTTCTTTATGTTGAGGTGCAATCCATACTGAAGACTGTAGTCTTTGATCTTCATCAATAAGTGCTTCAAGTCATCTTCACTTTCATTAAGAAAAGTTGTGTCACCTGCACAATTTATAGGTTGTTAATGAGTCTTTCTCTAATTCTGATGTTGCTTTCTTCTTCATACAGTCCACCTTCCTGGATTCTTTGCTCAGCATACAGAAGAAAAATCAGGGAAGGTATGTGTCAAGGATATATCCCTTCACCAATCATAAGTGCATTATGAATAATTGCTGACTGTATGTGTGAATAAAATTGCCTTTTAAAATATTTCACTTACTATCTCCTTTCTCAAAAATATGTATACATCTCCAAAAAGCTTAAACCTCTCTACTACTTTCTTGGACAGAATGTTAAGTCTTTCACATCCTACTCCTAATTCTTTCCGTAGATGTTTTCTTATAATCCCCACCATGGACCTGTTCTTGACAATCTGAACTTCTTTCTTTTCCTCAAAGAGATGATGCTTTTATATAACTTTGAAAAAGTTCTCCTGTCTTGTCCATTTATGAACTTCAATTTATCCTTCAAAACATAGGGCAAATGTCTCTTCCTCTCTGATATCCTACTTGATTTTCCAGTCACTCTCCCATTAATACTTAAGTGACACCTTCTAACTCTCTCTACCATATCACCTATCACATTGCAAATGTGGTATTCTGATTATTTATTTGGCACCCACCACACACGTGCACACACACACACACACACACCATGCAAACTTCTCTGTGCATAGATAGTATAATATATCCTTTGTCTCTAAGTCAGCACCTGGCAAAAAAAAAATTTTAGAAAAAAGAAAAGTTACCATGGAGCCAATGCTGAGTCATGGTGATTCCTTGTGTTTCAGAGTAGAATTATGCTCCATAGGGTTTTCAATGATTGTGACCTTTCAGAAGGAGATTACCAGGTTTCTTTTTCCTAATGCATCCCCCTCCAGATGGATTGGAATCACCAACACTTCAGTTAGTAGCCCAGCACTTAACCATTTGTGCCACCCAGGCACAGTAGAGAATATAAAAGAAAATATACTATGCCCCTGCCAGGTTTTTGTTGTTAGGGGCCGTTGACTTGGTTTCAACTCATAGCAACCTTATTTACAACAGAATGAAACACTGCCCAGTCTTGCGTCTTCCTCACAGTTGTTTCTAAGTTTGAGCCCGTTGTTTTAGCCACTGTGTCAACACATCTCAATGAAGGTCTTCATCTTTTTCACTGACTCTGTACTTTATCAACCAAGATGTCCTTCTCAAAGGATTGGTCCCTCCTGAAAATATGTCCAATGTAAGTGAGGCAACATCTTGCTATCCTTGGCTTCTGTGGAGCATTCTGGTTATACTTTTTCCAAAACAGATTTGTTCATTCTGCAAGCAGTTCATGGTATACACAATATTCTTCACCAACACTATAATTCAAATGCATCAATTCTCCTTCAGTTTTCCTTTCTAATTGTCCAGCTTTCACACGCATATGAGGTGACTGAAAATACCATGGCTGGGGTCAAGTGCACCTGAGTCTTCAAAGGACATGTTGTTGAGTGCCATCAAGTTAATTCTGACCCTTAGTGACCCTATAGGACAGAGTAAAGCTGCCCCATAGGGTCGCCAAAGCTGTAAATCTTTACAAAAGCATACTGACACAACTTCCTCCTACTGGGTTCAAATTGCGAGCTTTCAATTAGCAGCAGACCAGTTAGCCACAGTGCCACCAATTTAGAGACTTACAAAAGACAATCTTGGGTTTGAATCTTTTAAAATCACTTCTAGTTTTCATTCTTGGACAAATTATTTGCCTTTCTAAAACTTCATTTTTTATCTCTGATAAGAATGGTAGTATTTTCATAATAAGATTGTGATAAAGGTCATATAAGGTACTTCTCGGAAACAGTTGGCACAGTGAGCTGTGGACTTTTGCCTGTCCAGAGGCACAGCCATTTTGAATGTTTACAAGCAGTTTGACCACTTTGGATATTTAAAGTGACAGCATTCTCCCAGATTCCAGGGACTTAAGAATAGGCTCCACTTGCTAGGAACCACAAGAACCTTCTGGATGCCAGCAACTGGAAAGTTAACAGAGATCAAAATACAACAATGTCACAATGTCTTGGAGACAACAGGCAATCACAGTCCACACAAAGAATCAAGATAAAGTGGTAGAAACACTTTAAAGTGGTAGAAAGGGAGCAGGATACAGACCCAGAACACATCCCTGAGAAAGAAGCAGCATTGGAACTCCCTGATAAAGAATCCAAAAGAATTATATTTAGGTATCTTCAAAGGATTAGCAGCAGACCAGTTGCTGCTAATTGAGAGACAGATTAAAGAAAACACTGACAAAATTAAGGAAAACACAGACAAAACCCTAGAACAATTTTGGAAGAAAATAAAAGAACAAAATAACAAAATGAATGAAAAATTAGAAATGATAAAAAAAAATCTACAGATAGAAATCTAGAAGATTAATACTAAATTTTCAGAAATAGATAACACATTAAAAGGGCAAAGGAGTAGATTATGATTATGTCTTGGAAAAGGAATCAATCAGAAAAAAGATCAAAACAAAATGAAGAAAGCCTAAGGTTCATGTGGGATACCATCAAAAGGAATAACCTACATGTAATTGGAATTCCAGAACAGGAAGAGAGAAATAAAACCACTGAGAAAATTGTCCAAGATCTGTTGGAAGAGAATTTCTCTGATATGATGAAAAATGAGAATATGTCCATTCAGGAAGTTCCACAAACCCCAAACAGGATAGACCCCAAAAGAAAATCATCAAGACATATCATCATCAAACTCATTAAAACCAAAGACAAAGAAAGAATCCTGAAAACAGCATGAGAAAAAAAAAAAAGTTACTTACAGAGGATAACCAATAAGAATAAGCTCTGATTTCTCAGCAGAAACCATGCAAGCAAGAAGGCAATGTGATGGTATATATTAAACCCTGAAAGAGAAAATTTCCCTACCAAGAATTATATACCTGGCAAAATTGTCTCTCAAATATGATGGTGATATTAGGAGAATTCCAGATAAGCAGAAATTAAGAGAATTTGTTAAAACCTTAGAAGAGATACTAAAGGGAATCCTTTGAACAGAAAACCATTAATAGCAAAAAACCACCAAACATTAATATAAAAGATGACATAACCCAGAAACCAAAACAGCTATGGATGTATCCTAAGTAAAATAAGCTTACAATATTGTAAACAGGGAACCAGAGGTATCAATTGGCAAATGAAGACAACTAGAAACCAAAAAAAAGGGGAGAAATAGTGTAGTTAACAGAACTTCTAAATGGTGAGGAAGTCAAGAGAGTTACAAGATGAAATGGACTGTTCTAAACTCAGGGAGAAAATTATAAATCACAGAGTAACTTCAAAGAAAGAATATAAACCTTCACATCACAATAAAAAAGAGATCAAGCACAAATATTTAGCAAATACTAAAACAACAGCAACAAAGGAAATAATAGCATGATTCATAAACAAAATGAGCTCAGCACAGAAAATAATATGGAACAAGAAACCAGGGACACCATGAAAAAACACATAACAAAATGACAGTAGCCAATTAATACTTGGCGATAATTACACTGAATGCTAATGGATTAAATGCACCACTCAAGAGAAAGTTGCAGACAGGATAAGAAAACATAACACATCAATATTCTGTCGACAAGAGACACACTTTAGAGACAAAGACAAAAATTGACTAAAAATCAAAGGTTGGAAAAAGATATATCAAGCAAATGGCAACCAAAAAAAGCAGGAGTGGCAATAGTAATTCCTGATCAAATTGAGTTTAAGGCAAAAATCACCATATGAGGCAAAGAAGGACATTTGTAATAATTAAAGAATCAATTGAACAAGAAGATATAGCCATAGTAAATATCTATGGACCCAATGAAAGAGCCCCAAAATACATAAATCAGACTTTAAAAGAGTTGAAAAGTCAAATAGATGACTCCACATTCATAGTGGGAGACTATACAGCACTTTCAATGAAAGATAGAACAACTGGAAAGAAACTCAACAAAGATGCAGAAGAGCTAAACAATACAATCCATTAGCTTGACCTTACAGACATCTACAGAGCACTTCACCCAACAACAGCACAATATACATTCTTTTCTAGTACACATGGAACATTTTCCATGATAGACCATATGTTAGGCCATAAAGCAAGCCTTCATAAATTTAAAAACATTGAAATACTGCAAAGCATCTTCTCAAATCAAATCATAATGCTATCAAATTAGAAATCAACAACAGGAAGATCAATGGAAAAAGAGTAAAGACATGGAAACTGAACAACACCCTCCTTAAGAAAGACTGGGAAAGAGAAGAAATAAAAAATGACATTAAAAAATTCCTTGAATCAAATGAGAATGAAAACAAAACATATCAAAATTTTTGGGAGACAGCAAAAGCAGTGATCAGAGACCAATTTATAGCAATAAATACACACATCAAAAAAAAGAAGAAAAGAGTCAAAATCAACACTTTAAACCAACATCTGCAACAATTAGAAAAAGAACAGCAAGAAAAGCCTACAGTCACCAAAAGAAAGGAAATAATCAAGATTCGAGCAGAAATCAATGAAACAGAAAACTGAAAGACAATAGAAAAAAATCAACAAGACTAGAAGTTGGTTTTTTGAAAAGTTAATAAAATTGACAAACTACTGGCAACTTTAACAAAGTAAAAGAGGGAGAGAATACAAATAACACGAATAAGAAACTAAATGGCCAACATCACAACAAAACCGACTGAAATAAAAAGGATAATATTAGGATACTATGAAGAACTCTACTGCAACAGATTTGAAAATCTGGAAGAAATGGACAGATTTGTAGAAACACACCACTTACCTAAACTAGCACAGACTGATGTGGAAAAGTTGAACACACCCATAACAAAATAAGAAATTGAACCATTCATTA
>NW_006921605.1:11088167-11090859 GCF_000298275.1 Orycteropus afer afer | reverse complement strand
AAACCCAGAACTATAAAGTTCCTCAAGGAAAAACCAGGGGCAAATTTAGGGGCCCTAATATATGGCATAAATAGACTATCAATCATAACTCAAAATGCACAAACAGCAGAAGATAGACTAGATGAATGGGATCTTCTAAAAATTAAATTTTTATGGGCTTCCAAAGACTTCTCCAAAAGAGTCTAAAGAGAACCTACAGATTGGGAAAAAAATATTCCACAATGACATATCTGACAAGAGACTTATCTCTAAAATTTATAGAAATCTCCAACACCTCAACAACAAAAAGACAAATCATCCAGTTTAAAAATGGGCAGAAAACATGAATAGACACTTCACCAAAGAGGATATTCAAGTGGTCAACAAACATATGAAGAAATGCTCGTGATCATTAGCCATTAGAAAGATGCAAATCAAAACAACAATGAGATACCATCTTGCCGAAGCACTAGAACTAAAGTTCAACAAGACAGAAAATAAAAAATGATGGTGAGGATGTGGAGAGATTGGGACTCTCATACACTGCTGGTGGGACTGTAAAATGATACAACTACTGTGGAAAGCAGTATGGTGATTCCTTAAAAAGTTGAAATTAGAAATACCGTTTGACTCAGCCATTCCATTACTAGGTATATATCCTAAAGAAGTGAAAGCCAGGACAGGAACAGATATATGCACACCCCTGTTCATCACAGCACTATTCACAATAGCCAATAGATGGAAACAACCTAGGTGTCTATCAACTGAAGAATGGATAACCAACACATGGTACATACACACAATGGAATGCTATGCAACTCTAAAAAATAATGTAGAATCTGCAAAACACAGCATAACATGGATAAACTTGGAGGACATTATGCTGAGTAAAATAAGTCAAGCACAGAAGGACAAATATTATATCAGTCCGTTACTGTAAAAAGTCAAGGAAAGGTTTATATATGGAAGGAAATTTTGTTGGTTACCAGGGTTGGGAGGGGAGGGGAAGGAACACTGTTAGATATGTAGAGACAACTATTGATTTGGGTGAAGAAAAGGGCAATGTACCAAATATGAGTGATCAACATGGTGACATTGAGGAAGAGGAAGACATAGAGAGGTGCATGGGAGGTACAGACAACAAAGATTAACCCTTTTGCACATACAGTACAGTGTTGTCAGTAAAAGCAAACGTGGGTATATGGGTGCATAGATGGGTGGACAGGCTGATCTATTAGATATGTCTATGGAAGACCATGTATAGGGTTGGCAGACAATATTTCTACAAGTGTATTGGTATGTTCTGTAAGAATTCTCAGGTATATAGCAGAACTGCCAAGGGACAAGGTTCTATTCACTTCTTGGCCACAGACAGCTACCTAGAGGCAGCAAGTAGTTGGACCTGTGGGCTTGGGACCATAGTTCCAGGGAACATCGAGCTCAATTGGCATAACATACTACACAAAACATTGTTCCACATCTTACTTTGGTGAGTAGCAACTGGTATCTTAAAAGCTTGCAAGTGGCCATCTGGATGAAATGATTGGTCTCTCCTCATCCGGAGCAAAGAACAATGAAGAAAACCAAAGATTCATGGAAACAATTAGTCCAAACGACTGGTACACCACGCAATCCTCAGCCTATATGATTATGAGACCAGAAGAGCTAGATGGTGCCTGGCTACCACTGTCAACCACTTGGAGGGGGATCTATGCAGGAGCTCCTAGATAGAGAGGGAGAACAATGTGGAACAAAACTCAAAATCATTTTAAAAAAATTAAGAAAGGGGGGCAGTTTTGCTGGTCTGATAGAGACTTATGGAATGACTGAGACTGTGACCCCTAGCTGCCCTTAAGATCTGGAATTGAAGCCACTGCTGTGGCTTCCAGCCAAATAAAAGACAGGCATATGAGATGAACATTTACATTCGGTAGATAAACTCCTTGGAGAGAACTATCATGGGAAAATGGAAGGGCTGTGTGTACACAGGGAGACAGCTCAGGGAACAGGAGTGCATGGAGGTAAGGACGCAGGGAAGAGGTAACGATGCGGTGGAAGTGGAAGGGGAGTTATTGCATTGTGGTAAATTGTAGTCAATATCATAAGACAAAGTATATGTGAGCTCCTGCAAAGAAAGTGAATTTGCTCTGTAAGCTTTCACCCAAATCACAATTAAAAGAAATAATAATAGAAAAACATTTGAAAATATTGCTCAGTGAGGCGTGCTTCATTGCATGGCCTGCCTCCAGTGAGAGAAAGACATCAAAGTAACATGGTCAGATATTGTTTAGAAAAAAGAGCTTAAAATAGATTGATATGGGATGGATTGTTATAATTGCTACAGTATATTGTCTCAGCCATTATGGGCGTGTTGCAAATAGGAAGGGAGGAGTGGTGGGGCTTTCCAGGGAGTCAACTTTCATTCACCAAAAAAATAATTCTGAATCAATTGTTATATCTACATCAAAGCCATTACAAATAATGCAACTTTTACCTGGATTACTAAGGGGATTTTGGTGTGAGGTTTGGGAGTAGGATGTAGACCTCATACCCCAGGGAAGGGTGGAGGGGAAAGAGAGGGTTTGCCTTAAAACTTTGGAATAGTTGTTAACCCAAAATAAATGAGACTGAGTCAGATGTGGGCTAGGAGTCTCCAGAGGTACATTGTTTGATCTCAAGTCTCCTTTAGCTACTAAAAAAAAAAAAAAAAAAA
>NW_006921605.1:11081281-11087125 GCF_000298275.1 Orycteropus afer afer | reverse complement strand
GTAAGACATAAAAGACAAGCAAAAACTGGCAAGGGTGAGGAGCAATCTAAGCTTCTGGCTTCAAATACCATTAAAATAATCATTAAAACCAGGCGCCTAACACACCCCATGAATCAAAAACAGAAGAAAATATATTTTTCACCCTGTATCCATAGACTCCATTTTCAGTTAGTAGACAGCAGAGAAGGGAGTTACAATTCTTTCCTAGATATTCTAGGAGAGATTTGCATTGTTATTGTCAATGCTTTATTATACATCTTATACATCCACCCCTTGACCACCATTTGTACCCACAGACTCATGCTTTATAATGGGATACACACAACAGCATGATTCATGGTTAGGATAATTTCAACACACAAAGAGGCATTATCCAGGTTGCCTAGGATACCTTGTAGAGACTGACAATTTACCTGAGAATATTAAAGCCTAGGCTGACATACCATGTTATGTCACTTAAGGACTATGAGTGACTTTTATCATCCAAAGAGAGATACATCCTTCAAATGTGAATTCCCTAAATATGGAAATCATTTAAAATACCATTTGAAAAGATGTCCAAGTATGTGGTAGGCTCAAGAATGGGCTCCAGAGATATCTACTTTCTCAACTCTCACTGCCATTGAGTCAGATCTGACTCATAGTGACCCCTCCTTGGGTTTCCAAGGCCATATCACTATGGAAGTAGGCTGTCCAACCTTCCTTCTGAGGAGTGTCTGGTGGGTTTGAACAGCCAGCCTTCTGGTTAGCAGTCAAATGAATTAGGCACTACACCACCAGGGCTCCTTATCCACTTTCCCCAGAATATATGAATATGTTATCCTAACAGGCCCTCAACAAGATGGATTGACACAGTGGCTGCAGCGATGGGCTCAGGTACAGCAAGAATTGTGAGGCTAGCACAGGACCAGGCAGTGTTTCGTTCTGTTGTACACAGGCTCACTATGAGTCAGAGCCGATTCAACAGCACATAACAACAACAACATGGCAAGAGAATCTTTGTAAATATGGCTAAACTAAGGATATCGGAATAGGTAGAGTCTGCCATATCATACAGGCGATTACAAGGGTCTTTATAAAGGGAGGATCAGAGCCAGAATAGACGTGACAATGGATGAATGAGATGAGTACACCAGACGCAAAGGAACACAGATGGCCTCTATAACCTGGAAAGGCGGGGCATTGGATTCTCCTCTAGAGCCTCTGGAAGGAGAAGGGCCCCAGTGACACCTTGTTTTATGATTTCTGACCTCCAGAAATGTAAGACAAAATATTTGTGCTGTTCCAAGTCACGAAGTTTGTGGTGATTTGTTACAAAGGAAACTAACAGAAAGTAAAATAAAAAATGATCTATCTTTAGTTGCCTAGGGTGGAAGAATCAAAAGATCATATATTCTTAAGAATTTAATTACATTAAAGCCTAGAAAAGAAATATCTAATCACAAGTTGCCTATGGCCAGAGGTTAGGGGATTCAAATTGACTGGAAAGGGGCATAACTTTGAGGGTAATAAAATTGTTCCTTATCTTGGTGATGGAGTTGGTTACACACAAAAAAATAAGCATTTTTCAAACTTATCCATATGTACACTTACAATGGGAGTGATTTATTTTATGTAAATTATACCTCAACCAAATTGGTACCTTTCTTTTTTCTCCCCCTCAAAACCAAAATACATAAATAAACGCCACAAACCAGCATCCTCCTCCTCCACGGGTGTCTTCATCCCAGGTCTGCCTGCCCTCAGCCTTTCTTTTCTTGGGTGAGTTTCTGCCCACGTGATATCCAAATAATTCAAGCAAATAGCAGCTTCAGTGCGGGAACACTGCCTGAGCCCTACAAGTATGTCCAGGCTACTGTAACTTTTTACAGATTGTATCTACTTCTCTTCCTTCTGCTTGACTGCTGTTTAGGGATCCAACCCTCGCAATGACTAAAAGCTGGTGATAATATGTCGGTATTTAAAGAAGGCCAGACACAGGAAGCACCAAATGGCTAGGGAAAGTCATTATCTGTCCTTCCAGTGATGAGTGAATTCCAGAGAGCAAGAACCAATGTGTGGCTACATCAAAGTGTGCCTGGATGCTTTTGAAGGAGGTTATTTCTGTCTGCTCAAAGATGTTATGAAATGCTACACTCGGCGATAACAGTTAGGGCTCTTCCACCCCCTCATTGGTATAGAATTACAACACAAGGGGATAACAATTAAATATTATTAGAGCCTGTGGTTTCCATGGTTAGAATGCATGTCTTCAGGATTTTAAAGGACTGATAGTGGGTGGCATTGCAAAAGAGTTCACTATGAAACGGTAACCAGAGCCTTGAACAAATAAATGGTCATTCTATCAGGCTGCTTGAAGTCAAGTCCAGTTAGAACATTGCACCATCGTAGAACTATTTGGAGTTCCCAGATTGTCACTAGCTTTTTTAAGACACATTTCTCTGAATCACTATCTAGACTTGGAGTTGAAGCAGAAGGCAAATAGCACATCAATGAAATAAATCTTTTCTTCAGCTAATGTATGCACTTTCTATAAACTGAGGAAAGTCATGTGGGTATGCCCAAAAGGGTAGAATTTTTATTAAAAAAAAATCATTTCTCTCTTAGCTGGATTTTTCTCCCTTGTGGCTCATTTTCTTCCCCCTTTCTGTTGTCATTTCATAAAATGACACTGGATGTCTGAGCAGCAGAAGAAAACTTTAGGCAAATGAGGCAAATCATCTGAGATTAAATTTTTTCCAAGAAAATGTCAAAAAGGGGCAACACGTGTATGAATCATAGAGAGATGGCTATCAGAGTGTCTCTGGGGGCAGAAACTTCTAAGCAGCGTCAAAATGTATTATCATGATTCTTGCCAGTAACTTGAGCCAACTTCAAAGCTTTCTTTGGCTGATAGCGCCAAGAGAAACCATTATCAGAAAGCCGTAGTTAATGAATGAATGAGTAGAATGTTCAAACTGCCCAAAGTGGAGGACAGCTGCCGAGCCTCACTATAAAATGAACTGGACCCTTCTCTGTTTATGTGGTTAATAACGTGTTTGAATTGGATATCTGATTTTTAAAGTCTGAACAGAGTGACACCAGAGAAAACAAAGTGATCAGATACCATGTTGGAATTCCCTTTTCTGGATGTGTTTTAATAATGCAATATGAATTTCTGGACATTTTTAACAGTTTGACAATTAATGTGTTTTCTTAGAGTGTTATTTAGCCACAGAGATTTTTCTGTCATAAAAATAGCCACTGTCTCCAGCTGTGTGTTTTAACTGCATTGATAGCGTTTGCAATGCTATCTAACACCAGTACTTCATAAAGGGGAATTTAGACTGAAGGTCACAATATAATAAAGTCATTTTCTTAGGCGTGCCTGAATGGAACTTGAAAGGAACAGGTGCACAGTCTGGGAGGAAGACTGAGTTGATAGGGTAGCAAATCTAAATTTTTCTTCTCTTTCCCTTCTTTTTCTTCTCTTTCCTTTTCTTCTGTTTCCTTCCTTTCCTTTTTATTTATCTTTCATTTTCTCTTCCCTTCTCCCTTTTGAACCCCTCAGTGGGTTCAACATATGATAAAAGGAGTGTGATACAAATAGATGCATCTTACGTTAAGAAAAAGCAAACTCTCACCAATTATGAAGAATCAGAAATGTCCCAAACATCTGATAGAAGAGTTTATGCACAATGTCCTTCCGTCTTCATTGATGGGCACACATCTGGGAGCCTGATACGTTGTCCTAAGGTTAAGAAAGTAAACAGCTGTCCACTGTTGGTAAGAGTCTCCAGGAGCTTTTCAGAGCCGGGTGGTGATTGGGCTGATTCCTTATCAGAATGCCATTATAAGTGCTCACCTGGCTAAGCCATCCAACCTGCCCTAGCAGCTTTCATCTGGCATCAACTGTAACCATAAAACAAGCTCATGAGTCATGTAACAGCCCAGGTGTCCACAATTTCCAACTTCCTAACCACCTGAGAGCCTGCAACCACCTTCAAATCAAGGTTTTCTATCTCGACTTAAGGACAGTGAAGAGAAGTCTAGGAGTTGTAGCCCAGTCCTGGACATACTCACAGTTGAATGAAACACTCTAACTCACTTCCCAACAAGTCAGCAAACACTGTGAGCAATCAAACTGGAACGACATACCAGAGGGTTGTCAAAACATCTGGACTGATATCAGTGTTGCAGCTTGCATAACCAGCAAATGCCTGATCTTGAAAGAGATCGTCTTGACTTGCAAATGTGCTGTTCCTCCAACAGCTAGGAGAGTAGGTTGGTGGTACCCACACCTGAAAACCTCAAATATCTAAAGAGTTGAAGATAGGATAGCTGACATTAAGCTTGATCTCCATCACACAGGAAAATCAGTTGTGATCAAAAACATTTCTAATGGGATCAGTATTTTTGCCCTGGGTTTTAAGACATACATATAATTTAGGGGAGCTAAGTTTTATACTGCTTTTAAAATTAGATATAGTATTAAGGCCAAAACATGCAGGGAATAATTCTTAAGCTGATTAATTAATTCCATAACCATTTCTTGCAAACCTTGTAAGCACCCAGGCACTATGGTATGAGACTTGGAAAAATTAAGGTACTTATATTCCCATAAGAAGCCCTGGTGTCGCATGGTTAAGTGCTCAGCCGCTAACCAAAAGGCTGGTGGTTTGAGCCCACTAGACTCTTCGTGGGAGAAAAATGTGGCAGTCTGCTCCCATAAAAATTACAGCCCAGGAAACCCTACAGATAACTTCTACTCCATCCTATATGGTCACCATGAGTTGGGATCAACTTGATGGCAACAAGGATGATGTTTAAACGCCATGAAGATTCAGAGCTAGAAATTAAGCATGTGTTTCTAATTGTCTTTAGTTAATTGTTTTTCTAATCCAGACTCCTGAAAAAGAAAATCTTACCAAGTTAAAAGTTCCCAGGAGAAAGTGTGGACTCAAGCCTGGCTTGGCCACTTTCTAATTGTGTGACTCTAATCACTCTAGCTATGTCAGTATGACATTTGAAAAAGATGTGTTAGATTTCTCAATGTCTTAGTCGATATATTTGCATGATTGTACAATACATTTTAATGATGATAAAATAAGCAGCTTCAAATCCACTTAATAGGTTACAGGTTCTAACTGTGGCATATGCCACTGGCATAGCTGGACCCTGGAACTATAGGTCCAACTGACTAAGAGCTCAATGAGCAGTTAATTCTTCCCCTTGTCTTCAGTTTGTTCCACCTCTAAATTTTACCAAGGAAACACTGATTCATTTTAATCACCAGAGAAACTTCTGTTACCTTCTAGGTTAGGTTCAATTTCATTTGAAGTAAAACTAGTGGGATTTTGGAAGGATGAGGAAAAAATAAATACATATCTCTCTAGATGTAGGTCCTTTTCAACCTTATGGAGATTTACTTTACCTTTCATAAAATGTCTTATTTTAAGTGTCCCATTCAGTGTGTCTAACAAATATATATTCTGATGGAATGACCATAGCCATCAAGATAACAAACATTTCCATCACTTCCTAGAATTTCCCCTGTGTTCCTTTGCAACCAGCTTCAGCCCATCACTGGCACTGGCAAGCACTCATCTGCTCTGGGGCATTTATATTAGTATAATTTCGTCGAGAACAAGTATCTGCAAACTATGGCCCACAGGCCAATCTGGCCAGCTACTTCTTTGTGTAAGAGCTATAATCTAAAATTTGTTTTTTATAGTCCTGACCAGTTGTGGGGGGGCGGGAAATATATATATATATATATGTTGTTGTTGTTGTTGTTATTTGCCGTCGAGTCGGCCCCGACTCATAGCGACCCCTCCTTGGGTTTCCGAGGCAGTATCACTACGG
>NW_006921605.1:11072102-11081136 GCF_000298275.1 Orycteropus afer afer | reverse complement strand
ACTCCTCGGAAGGAAGTTTGGGCATTCCTACTTCCGTAGTGATACTGCCTCGGAAACCCAAGGAGGGGTCTCTATGAGTCGGGGCCGACTCGATGGCAAACAACAACAGCAACAACATTTATTAGTTATGCTTACATTTCTACCTTCCTTACCTTGTTTTCAGGTAATGACATTGTCTTCGGATTCCTACTAAGAACGTGATGCCTTTTGTAGATGACTAGCTCTGGTGGCATAGTGCCTAAGGTAAGTGACTGGTAACCAGAAGGCTGGTAGTTCAAACCCACCAGCCACTCCTCTGAAGAAAGGTTGGGCAATCTTCCATAGTGATACCACCTCAGAAACCCAAGGAGGGGTTGCTATGAGTCGGACCTGACTCGACGGCAGTGAGTTATAAGATATGATATTTTTCAACTCAGGTGAGGATGAAATAGAACAGAATCAGCACACATTTTCCATAAAGGGTCAGATTAGGCTTCTAAGTAAGACGACCTAATGGTACAATGGTTAAGTGCTCAGCTGTTAATCCACCAGACACTTCATCAGAGAAAGATGTGGCTGGCAATCTGCTTCCACAAAGATTATAGCACTGGAAACCACATGGGGGAGTTCATTTTGTCCTATTGCGTTGCTATGAGTGGGAATCAACTCAAGGGCAATGGGGTTGGTTTATAACGGGTTTATGGGCTCTATTGCATATTTTCCTCCTCCTCCTGCTCCTTCTCTTTCTCTTCCACCTTCTTCTTCTTTCATAACCCTAAGAATTTAAAAACCTTCCTTAGCTATGGGCCATAGATAAGTTTGAGCCATAGACTATTGTCAACCCCTGTTACAGGAAAGGGTGGGTTTTTCTCTGTGTGCACCACACGTGTATGTTTTAATAATTTAACAAAGCTCAGCATTTTCTTCTTTTTTTCCTTAAAAATGCCGACTAAACACATGTCAATTGGACATAGTAGGGAACAGATAGCTTTCACAGGAAGTATTCTAAGACAGAGTACATACACTCACTTAGGTGGATGCAGTTGATTGGTATGCTTGAGCCAACTCATACCAGCTCAGAGAGCTGAGTGTTACATATTCATTAATTTTGCAAGTTGATTGTTCAACCTTCAGTACCTTGAAATAGGCCTTGGTGGGAGTATTTACACTATGGAAATCAGCATTTTTTTCCCCCTAGAGAGCAGGGTTGATATGACCAGCAAACACCCTTGTGAAAACTAGTACTTATGCTATCTGCAGGAACAGACTTGATAGCAAATGGACTAGTGAAAAAAAAAAAAAAAAAATCCAGTAATAATAGTCCCCAAATTCTCTGGGAGACAAGCTGTCATCTGCCTTTTTCATGGTGATGTGGAAAACTCATTTTTTTTTTCTCTTACTGTAATCTAACTCAAAATTTAGAAATCCTAGCCATAAATTTAGAAGTCTATGCAGTTTCTACAACCCTCACCTAGAAAGTAAATATATACTGTAAATTACTTGGCTACGTTGATTGCTGAACTTTCTTGCTTTTAATTTTTCCCTTTGATGTGTAAATGTAAATTCTAGTTTCTCCTTGGTTATAATCATAATAATAAAGTCTCTCGTATTTTTAGAGTTTAACACTTGCTCTTGCTATGTTTATGAAAATTTTAGATGACAGCTCTGTCTGATTCTGACTTTCATAAATTGACTTGGATCATTTTACAGCTCAAGGGTCAGTTAGTTATAGGCCAATTCTAGCCTCTGGTCAGTTTTTGTACTGTCCTACCATGAGGAAGGTTGGGCAGTCCTACTTCCGTAGTGATACTGCCTCGGAAACCCAAGGAGGGGTCGCTATGAGTCGGGGCCGACTCGACGGCAAACAACAACAACAACAACAACCATGAGCTCTGGTAGCATAGTGCCTAAGGCACTTGACTGCCAACCAGAAGGCCACTCCTTCGAAGGAAGGTTGCGCAATCTACTTCTGTAGTGATACTGCCTTGGCAACCCAAAAAGGGGTCACTATGAGTCAGGGCCAACACAATGACACATAACAACAACAACACCATGAGCTAAGGATGATTGTTACATTTTAATGGCTACTTAAAAAAATAAAAAAGAATATGTGACAGGGACCATATGACTCACAATGCCTAAAATATTTACTATCTACCCCTTTACAGAAAAAAAATTACCAATCCCTGGTGTAGCTCATCAACACAGCATTAAAATTCCATAGTCTGCTTAATATTTTGGACATTATAATATATTATATAGAACATGGGATAAATGTGCATCCTATTTATTCCCTTTTATTTAATGACAAATAAAGAAATAATTGTAAAGGAAGATTTAGGAATTAGTTTAATGGAAATTTACTTGGATTTTGGTCTTCAGACCTACCATTCTCTCAACCTCCCACATTTTTATAGGTGAGAATATTAATTTTAAAAAGGCAAGGAAGTAATTTAACTCCTCATGTATATCATTTTCCTTACCACCAGTCAGTGCTCAAATATTTATAAGTCTTAGGCCTTTAGAGCAGGGTATACAAAGTGCACTCACAAATATAGTTTTCTGTGCAAAAACATCTGTGCTTTCTGGATTTTACATGTTCAATTCAAGATAAATTTATTAAAGACCCAAGGCACAGTCTGGTTACCAATCTGAAAGCAGTCTATATATATGTTTAGCTACAGTAAAATATTAAACATACAGCCACTCTGTAAATGATTCATTTTGTTCAAATGATCCTCCAAACAGAACTGCCTTTTCCTACTTAAAACTCTACCAGTTTGCATGCTAATTTGCATTACAAAGGAGGTATTTGACTGACCCATTGACAGGAGAGACTGAAGATGGGTGTGCTTCTTTAATCCCTCCCCATTTTCTCAACCTTCCAAAGAAAGCAAATACCAGCCCCTGCTTGATTCAGGCAGCTGTTGATGGCCTTGTGCCTGAAGGTGGTAGGAGCCTCTGAGCTAATCACAAAGCTGTCTTAATTGGCTCAATTTTAAGTGTGCTTATCAAGAGTGTGTAAATTATGGTATTTGAAAGAAAGAGAACGGGAAAGAAATATAAAGAATGAGAAAGAAGAGGAGAAAAAAAGGACATTCCAGAGAGAAGGAACACAAGCCCACAGTTCTAGAGGCAGAGGGATAGGCCAGCCTAAGGATGAGGAGGGAAGCAGAGCCTGTGTGGCCAGTGTGCAATGAGAGAAGGAAGAATCATGAGTGGTGAGTCAGGCATAGGTAGATCATTGAACACCATGTAAAGAGCTTAGATACCACTAACGAGTTTTGGAAACCTTCAGAGTACTTTGAAATGACAGGATCTGATTATATTTTGAAAGACTGGCTTTCACTGGCTACTCGGTGGTAAGTGAACTGTAGTCTTACAGGAGAAGAATAAGAAAGACCTCTTGGAAGGTCAATGCAGATAGAGTCCAGGGAGCAGATAATGGTGGCCATGGAGAAAGAACACACTTATAATGTATTTTTAGTTATAAATGTCATGAATTGGGCAACAGACTAGTTATGTCTTCTTTCAGCTATGTAGTGAAGTGAGGATTAAATGAAAGCTTGATTGTCTAACTCTAGTGTTCCATGCCATTCTCCTAAACTATGAGGTATATTGTTTCAAGGAAAGATACTCATTGTTTTCTTGCACAACTTCTGAATTGTTTCTTCTCCATAAAGTAAGCATTCAGTTGATAATTTTTCACAGAGAAGAGATGGGCATCCATGGAAGTTCACTGAATGAATACCCCTTTAAGACAGACCATGCTATGATGTAGCTCCAGCTTCTTCACAATCCACCACAGAATTCATGCTAAAGTTACACTATCCCTAAGTTGCTCCCAACCAAGCACTGAGCACAAGCACTGGTACTAGAGCAAGACCTTCCCTGCTTAATATGGGACTACCTAATGGGCACGGCTAGAATGGATAAATGGGAGAGATACCCCAGGTACGAAGCAGCAGCAAAGGCTGAGAGTCAGATCAGGTAAGTGGGAGAGAGAATCCAGGCAGGAAGCAACAGCCAGCCTACAGCCAGAAGAACTAAAAGGGAGAGCCCCCAGGCAGGAGGCTAAGGGAGATGAACTTGTACGTCAGTTTGTTATACTGCAGTGGCTTGTGTGTTGCTGTGAGGCTAGAGGCTGTGCCATTGGTGTTTCAAACACCAGCAGAGTTGCCCATGGTGGACAGGTTTCGATGGAACTTCCAGACTGAGACAGGCTCAGAAGAAGAAAGGGGCCATCCACTTCTTAAAGAATTGGCCAGTGAAAGCCTTATGAAGAGCAGTGAAACACTGTCTAATATATTGCTAGACAACTTTATGAACAGCCCTGAATCATTGTCTGATACAATGCCAGAAGATGAGCCTTTCAGGTTGGAAGGCACTCAAGATATGACTGGGAAAGAGCTGCCTCATCAGAGTAGAGTTGATCTTAATGATATGGATAAAGTAGAGCTTTTGGGACCTCCATTTGCTAATGTGGCACAACTCAAAATGAGAAGAAACAGCTGCAAACTCCATTAATAATCATAACATGGAATGTACGAAGTATGAATTTAGGAAAATTGAATGTTGTCAAAAATGAAATGGAATGCATAAAGATTGATATCCTAGGCATTAACAAACTGAAATGGATTAATTTGGGCCATTTTGAATCAGACAACCATATGATCTACTATGCCAGAAGTGACAAATTGAAGAGAGATGATGTGGCATTCATCATCACAAAAATGTTTTCCAAGCTCAATCCTGAAGTACAATGCTGTCAGTGATAGGATAATATCCATATGCCTACAAGGAAGACCAGTTAATACTACTATTATTCAAATTTATACATCAACCACCAAAGACAAAGATGAAGGAATTGAAGATTTTTACCAGCTTCTGCAGTTTGAAATGGACTGAACATGCAATCAAGATGTGCTGATTATCACTGGTGACTGGAATGCAAAAGTTGGAAACAAAGAAGAATCACCAGTAGTTGGAAAATTTGGCCTTGATGATAGAAATGATGCTGGAGATCATATGATAGAATTCTGCAAGACCAATGACTTATTCATTGCAAATACCTTTTTTAAACAGCACAAATGGTGGGTATAAACATGGACGTCACCAGATGGAGTACACAGGAATCAGATGGACTACATCTGTGGTAAGAAACATGGAAAAATTCAACCAAAACAAGGCCAGGAGCTGATTGTGGAACAGACCATCAACTGCTCATATGCAAGTTCAACTTGAAATTGAAGACAATTAAAACAAGTCCACAAGAGTCAAAATATGATCTTGAATATATCCCTCCTGAATTTGGAGACTATCTGAAGAATAGATTTGATGCATTAAACACCAGTAACCAAAAACCAGAAGAATTGTTGAATGACATCAATAACTTCATCCAAGCAAAGTGTCAGTAAAAAGACAGGAAAGGAAGAAAAGACCAAAATGGATGTCAGAAGACTCTGAAACTTGACCTTGAATGAAGTGTGTATAAAGTAAATGGAAGAAATGACAGGATAAAAGAGTTGAACAGGTGATTTCAAAGGGCAGCTCAAAAAGACAAAGTCAATTATTATAATGAAATGTGCCAAGACCTGGAGTTAGAAAACCAAAAATAAAGAACACACTTGGCATTTCTCAAGCTGAAAGAACTGAAGAAAAAATTGAAGCCTCAAGTTGCAATATTGAAAGATTCTATGGGCAAAATATTGACTGATGTAGGAAACATCAGAAGATGGAAGGAATACATAGAGTCACTGTACCAAAAAGAATTGGTCGATGTCCATCCATTTCAAGAGGTGACATATGATCAAGAACCAAGGTTTTGAAGGAAGAAGTTGAAGCTGCACTGAAGGAAGTGGTGAAAAACAAGGATCCAGGAATTGATGGGATACCCACTGAGATGTTTTAAGAAGCAGATGCTGCACAGGAGGCACTCACTCAGCTATGCCAGGAGATTTGGAGGACAGCTACCTGGCCAACTGGCTGGAAGAAATCCATATTTGTACCCATTCCAAAGAAGGGTGATCCCACAGAATGTGGAAATTATCGAACAATATCATTAGTATCCCACGCAAGTAAAATCTTACTGAAGATAATTCAAAATTGGTTGCAGCAGTATATTGACAGAGAACATCCAGAAATGCAAGATGGATTCAGAAGAGGATGTGGAATGAGAGATATTGCTGATGTCAGACGGATCTTGGCTGAAAGCAAAGAATACCAGAAAGATGTTTACTTGTGTTTCATTGACTATGCAAAACTATTTGATTGTGTGGATCATATCAAATTGTGTGAGAAGAATGGGAATTCCAGAACACTTAATTGTACTCATGAGGAACCTGTGCATAGACCAGGAGACTGTCATTCAAACAGAACAAGGGGACACTGCATGGTTTAAAATCAAGAAGGGAGTGCACCAGGGTTATATCCTTTCACCATATTTATCCAATCTCTACACTGAGCCAATAATCCAAGGAGCTGGACTATATGAAGAAGAACGTGGCATCAGGATTGGAGGAAAAATCATTAACAGCCTGCAATACGGTGATGACACAACTTTGCTTTCTGAGAG
Organism: Orycteropus afer afer; assembly: GCF_000298275.1. NCBI lineage: Eukaryota > Metazoa > Chordata > Mammalia > Tubulidentata > Orycteropodidae > Orycteropus > Orycteropus afer. Next base: position 11,074,583 of record NW_006921605.1, on the reverse strand, counting down.
TGAGAATGACTTGAAACAATTACTGATGAAGATTGAAGAATACAGTCTGCAGTATGGATTACATCTCAATATAAAGAAAACAAAAGTCCTCACAACTGAACCAATAACTGGCATCATGATAAATGGAGAAAAGATTGAAGTTGTCTAAGACTTTATGTTACTTGGTTCTACAATCGACGCCAATGGAAGCAGCAGTCAGAACATCAGACGATGTATAGCACTGAGCAACTCAGCTGCAAAAGACCTCTTTCAGGTACTGAAGAGCAAAGATATCTGTCTCCTTGAGGACTAAGGTGCATCTGACACAAGCCATGGTATTTTTAATCTCCTCATATTATGTGAGAGCTGGACAATGAATAAGGAAGACTGGAGGAGTCAATGCTTTTGAGTTGTGGTCTTGTAGAAGAATGCTGAAAATACCATGGACTGCTAAAAGAACTAACAAATCTGTCCTGGAAGAAGTGCATCCGGAATGCTCCTTGGAAGCGAGAATGACCAGACTTCGCCTCACCTACTTTGGTCATGTTGTGAGAAGAGACTATTCCCTGGAGAAGGATATCATGCTTGGTAAAGTGGAAGGTCAACAAAAGAGGGAAAGGGCCCTCAACAAGATAGACTGACACAGTGGCTACAATGATAGGCTTAGGTGCAGCCAGCATTGTGGAGCTGGCACAGGATGGGGCAGTGTTCTGTTCTGCTGTACATGGGGTCGCTATGAGTCGAAGATGACTTGACAGCACCTAACAACAACAACAACCTAATGGACAATCTCTGTGTTGGGACTACCCATCAGCCAGGCCATCTTCCTCAGACCTGTGCTACAGAGTGGGGCTCTACTTACTCCAACCCCCTTCCTTTGCCATCACTCTTCACAGATATCAATCCTGAATCTCAGTCTGAAGTTCCTTCCCTCTCATTACTTACAGCCCCTTTCCCCCGTTATCCTGCATCATTACCCCCCAATAAATCTCCTGCACATCTAATTCTATCTTAGTGTCTCATTTACCTAGTGCTGTTCCAACAACGACAACAAAAAATAGTACAAGTGGATAGCTTTAAATAATAGGAATTTATTCTCTCACAGTTTTGGAGGCTAGAAGTTTGAACTCAGGGCATCAACAGAAATAATATCTCTCTCTCTCTCTTTCTCTCTTAGACTCTAGAGAAAGACCCTTGTTTCTTTCAACTTCTGAAGCCCTGGGCATTTCACAGCACTCTTTTGTTGCTTGTAGATGTATCTTCACACAATATATGACTTCCTTTGCCTGTGTCTGTGCCTATACTGCTCTTTTTATATAACATCATACAGAAAGGATTAATTTAGAACCCTTCCTAGTTAGTTACAATCTCATTAACTTAACAAAAAACCCTCCTATTTTCAAACAGTAATATTTACTAGTACAGGGGTTAGAACTTCAACTTATCTCTTTCGGACACAATCTGTAACATTTGCCATCTCCTCTTGAAGTGCTAGAATTGACAGTGGATGCAATTATAAATATTAACATTATAGTCATGCAATAGTACTGATAGCTCCTGAAAAAAAAAATCAACAAAATCACAACGAAGGAAATTCTTTAATGACAAAAATGCCACAATGAAAAGAAGAACCAAGAGGAGACAAGAATTCTTTTTTCTTTTCTTTTTCTTTTTTTTTAAGCTGGAAAGTAGATGCATGAGTGGTAATTGATTTGCTATACTAGGGAAAGATAAATCCTAAAGTGCCAGAGGAAGCAGCCAAAAAGAAATTTTATTTCCTTGAGGATCATGCAAAGTCCTGAAAGGCTCAAGAAGTAACATCATTAGCTCTGGTGTTGGGATGAAAGTTGAGGGGAAAGCGATTGATAGGAAGCCTATGTAAGATGAAATTTGAACTGCCCCTCCCAAGATTACCCCCTCACGGAGTAACTACTACCCTCCTGAGATTACCTCCTCACTGAGCTCCTGGGTGGAGCAAATGGCTAAGCACCGGACTAATAGTTGAAAGGCCGGCAGTTCAAATCTACCCAAAAGCACCTTGGAAGGCCGGCCTGGTCATCTGCTTTGAAAGGTCCCAGCCTTGAAAACCCTAGGGAGCAGTTCTACTCTGCACACAGGGGTCGCTATGAGTCAGAATTGACTGGATGCAACTAACAGCAAGTAACTATCTAGAAAACTCCTTAGAAAAAGACAAATTGATCATAAATTAGTGCTTTTGTTATCTTATCTGTAAATAGAATGGAAAGATGCCATCATGAAAATGTAAATAAACAAAAGAACCCTAAACCAAACTCATTACCATCAAGTTTATTCCAACTCAATAACCCTACAGGACAAAGTAAAACTGTTCCATAGAGTTTCCAAGTCTATAATTCACAGAGAAGGAGCCCTGGTGGTGCAGTAATTAAAGCACTCAGCTGTTAACCAAAAAGTCTATAGTTCAAACCCACTAGCAACTATGCAGGACAAAGATGTGGCAGTTTGCTTCCTTAAAGATTTACA
>NW_006921605.1:11060739-11069868 GCF_000298275.1 Orycteropus afer afer | reverse complement strand
TTTGTTGAAGTTGTAGGGTTAAGGTATTGATTTGGGCTCTTTCTTCCTTTTTGGTGATATAAATTGACCTCTGAGCACTGTTTTTTTGCTATGTCCCAGAGGTTTTGGAATGTTGTGTTTTCATTCTTGTTTGATTCTAGGAAATTTTTTTTCAGTTTTTATTTCTTCTCTTTACTTTATTCTTCCTATTTATTTCTTCAATGTTTTTCAAGCAGGGTATTATTCAGTTTCCACATATTTTTTTTTCTCCTTGTTCTGCCTATTATTAATTTCTAATTTTATAGCATTGTGATCTAAGAAGGTGTTTTGTATTGTTTCAAGGCTTTTGAATTTATCAATGCTTGCTTTGTGACCTAACATATGGTCTATTCTAGAGAATGATCCATATGCACTAGAAAAGAATATATACAGTACTATTGTTGGATGGCTCTGGTAGCATAGTGGCTAAGGCACTTGCCTGAACCACTAGCCACTCCTTGGAAGGAAGATGGGCAATCTACTTCCGTAGTGATACTGCCTCAGAAACCCAAGGAGGGGTCTCTATGAGTCGGGACCGACTTGATGGCACATAACAACAACAACAGCAATTGTTGGATGGAAGGTTCTGTGTATGTCTGTGAGATCAATTTGGTCGACTGTGTTGTTTAATTCTTGTGTAACTTTGTTGGGTTTCTTTCCAGTTCCTCTGTCTTACAGAGAAAGTGATGTGTGATGATAAAATCTACTATTTTCGTGGAGTTGTATATTTCTCTTTTCAATTCTGTGAAAGTTTGTTTTATGTATTTTGGAGCTCTTTCATTGTGTACGTAGACATTATTATGGTTATGTTCTTTTATTTAATCATTATATACTTCCCTTTCTTGTCTCTTATACTGGTGCCTCAAAGTCTGTTTGGACAGAGATTAATATTTTGCCACTCTAGCTCTGTCTCATTTCCTTCTGCTTTAATCTTCAATATTTCTATTGCTTAATAGACTTTTTCCATCCTTTGATTTTAGCTCACTTTTATTTGTGTCTAAGGTATATCTCTGGTAGGCAGCATATTGATGGGTCATGTTTGCTTATCCATTCTGACACTTTCTGTCTATTGACTGATGCATTTAATCCATTTACATTCAGTGTAATTATTGATAGGTATGAATTTACTGCTGTCACTGTGTGTATGTGTGTGTGTTGCTGATGATTTCTTTGTACTTTTTTTTCCAGTATATTTTTCTTTGATGAGTTATTTTATTTTTGTTTTTTTATGGATTCTGTTTTCATTTCCTTCATTACTGTTGATTTTGCATTTAGTAAGTCTTTATGATCTGCTAACGAGAAGGCTGGTGGTTCAAACCCACCAGCCACTCCTCGGAAGGAAGGTTGGGCAATCCTTCTTCCATAGTGATACTGCCTCGGAAACCCAAGGAGGGGTTGCTATGAGTCGGGGCCGACTCAACGGCAATTAACAACAACAAGTCTTTATGAGGAGCTCTGGTGTCATAGTGCCTAAGGCACTTGACTGCTAACCAGAAGGCTGCCAGTTCAAACCCACCAGCCACTCCTCAGAAGGAAGGTTGGGCCAATCTACTTCTGTAGTGATACTGCCTCAGAAACCTAAGGAGGGGTTGCTATGAGTCAGATCTGACTCAACAGCAGAGTTTTTTTTTAAAGTCTCTATGATTTTGTTCTTTTTTTATTTCAATGAGAAGGTTTATTAATTTTCTTTTTGGTTACCCTAAAATTTACTTTTATTTTCCTAAGTTTAAAGCAGTCTGTTCTGTCTTGATATGACCTTAACTTTCTCAATATATTCTATATCTACACAATTTATTCCTTCCTTTTGTTTTGAAGTTATCATTATTTACAGACTGAGATTTCCAGTTCCCTGCTTTCAGTCTTGTAGCTTTATTTGGCTTTTGTAAATACTTATCTGGGTTGGTTTCTGGGTGATGTTGTCATGTGTCTTAATTTCAGGTTGTTGTCCGATATTGTTGGCTTTCTGTCCAAAGAACTCCCTTTAGCATTTCTTATAAGGGTCGAACTGCCAAACTTTTGTTTGCTTTTACCAATGTGCCACCAGGACTCATTTCAAAATGGAAACAGGGAAGTAATTTCCAAGGAAAGCTCTGAAATGAAGTATCTCTAAATACACTGGAATACATATTCCTCTCTTTCCTTTGTAATCTCTGACCAATCCGACCTGCAAAGCTTGGTCTTGCTTGAAGCTGAGTTCCTTGCCTACACTGCAATTGGTCAGGCTGTAGATATAGGAGTAGACTTGATTTCTTCAGAATGGGGACTCATTTAGGCTTTGGCCTTAGAGTATTCTGTTGTGTGAAGAGTTTCCAAACTAAGGGTGTGGTGAGCAATCTTGGCACTTCAAGTGGCTGAAGATAGATGTGCTGTGGGATCTTGCCATATATTTCACCCACACACTCTATTGTCATTAGTAAGTATTAGAGAATACCACCATGCCCTGCCACGCATAGTATTTTCAATGAAAAAAATTTCCTGAGGTTTTAGTGTAAATACCTTACAAAGGATAAGTTGGAGGCCGTTGGTAAAGTTTCCTAACAGCGACCTTGTGCTATCATTTTTTCTGGATACAAGGTGAAAAACTGAATCCCTGAATATGTTGCAGCAGATGTCAAAAATGGCACCCTTCCCATAAATGAAAGACACTTTCAGCAACAATTTTTTTTTTTAATATTCTTACCCAAGGTATATTGTCCCACATTCTTGAACCTCCTAAAGCTCCTATCCATTACACACACCAAAAAAACCAAACTCACTGCCATCAAATGAATTCCAACTCATAGTGTCCCCCATTGTGTTTCCAAAGCTGTAAATCTTTACAGAAGTAGACTGCCCCATCTTCCATGGAGCAGCCAGTGGGTTCAAACCACCAACATTTTGGTTACCAGCCAAATGCTGTAACCACTACCACACCAGAGCTCCTTAATCCCAAAAGCAACTGACCTTCAAAAAATATATAAGTTTATTCACCTAGAACAAGCCATCAGATTAGAATACAATGCTGTTTTTGTTCCCCATGTCAGCATGGACACATATAGAGGGAAAATAAATATCCTACAACATTTGTGAGTTAAAATTCTGTTCATACTTATTACAAATATAAATTAGGAAAACTGAGGACTTTCTATAAATTAAAATATGTAAAAGAATAAGAAAAAGTCATTGATATGTACTTAAGCTTCTAAGATGCTGAGCTCCCAGGCTCGGGACGCCAAGACCCTCTCTGTACATATGAATGAGTCAAACCCTTATACACAACACTGGGAAAATATCCTTTCACCAATGGAGTAGGCCCACTCTCTGCATAAAATATGACCTCAAACCTGGGTACCTGGGAATAAGGTGAATGGAATGTGCAGGGTAGTGATTCATTTTACTACGAATTTTCCAGAAAGGTTCATTTATACTAAGTAGACAGCCCATTGATACAATGTTGAAATAATGATCAGAAAAGGCTTGGTTTGTCCTCTTTTTGTTGTCTTGCCAATGAAACAAAATATCTACTAAGTACAGTAAAACCTGGGAAAGCTGAACTTGTTAAGGTAGAAACCTGTCAGAGAAGGAAAACATCAATATTTTCCAGTAATAGCTATAAGAAAATGATAAGACTATACCTTGTCAAAGGTAGAAAACTTATGAAACCCAGAAAAACAAGATAGTCCCCTTGAATTCAGGCTCTCACGTTTCACTCTATTCATCATACTTGCTTCCTAATGCAACCCCTATGCACACACTCAGAGAAATAGAAAAATAGAAATCCTAATTGTACTCTACCCAAAATATATCTAGAAACAAGTGATTCAAATCAGCAACCTTTCTCTACATTGCATTTACCCTAATTAATGACCATAATGACACAGGCTGTGGGGTTCTTGCCAATCCTCAACCTCATGTCTGCATTCTGTTTCTCAACAGAGAATCAATAAACAATTCAAGACTTGCTGGAGTTTGAAAGCAAAAATCAAAGCCAAAGCCCTGGGTATATTAAAACCATCCCTGCAACAATAACCTCCAACTGGGGAATGAACTAATCATTCCCATTGTTCAACTAAGCTTCTCGCTGAGGAGGCTGAGAACACAGCCCCCCAGAAAAGGAAACCCTGGCTTAGCTAACAACAAAACAAATTGACTGACTTTTAGGTACCCTTTGTTTCTGAGCCTCTCTGACATACCCTCTCCTTCTGCGTCACATGCCTTTCATTCCTCCAAGCCAGCATTTGATAGTTGAGCTTAGGATGGTGAATGGTGATGGGTGACTCATAGCCCATCATTTATATTCCATGAAGGGAAAATAAGCAAGATAGAGTGTCTGGTAACATGCTCTTAGTCAGATAGTTTTTCTTTTTTTTTTTAATTGTTTTTCCATAGCTGTATTTTTTTTAAGGAACCACACAGAAGAAAGAGTGTTGTTTGGGGGTCAAAGAGGAACCTATATTGCTAAAATCACTATGTAATTAGAACTTTTTCAGTACAAAAAATTTTTGCCCAAAAAACTACCTTGTAGTTTATCACCCTTCTTATACATGCCCCATGAGGGGCTTCAGGTCTCAAAATTAGTCCTTGAAACATCTAGTCCTTGGAGTTGAGTATATGCCTACCTGCACTCAAGTGCAATGTTGCAAAGGGTAGTATAATCATTCGGTAACTCATTTGTAGAATTTTTAACTTACTTGACTCTTTCTAAGTGGCATGCAGCCCAAGAAGGAGACCCTATGTTCACAGTTCAATACAATGTGGTGAATGAGAGGACATTATTTTATAGAGCAAAGACAGGGGCTTCTGGTGTGATATCAGAATACTAGGGCCTTCCAGGTATGAGCACAAGGGGTGGAAGGATGATCAGGAAGGCAGACTTCACATTAGACACTCGCCTTCACAGAGGATGTGTTTGATCTCATTTCCAAATGACTTCATCACAGAAACTGAATAAATGTTTTGGCTTGAACAGTTTCTCCAAATGATATCCATATCTTAATCTACTATTGATGCTGGAATACACTGACTTCTTTCTGATTTTCAGAAATAGCACTTTGTCCGCTAGTAAGAAGAAATGAAAAGTATACACGTAGTGAATTTAACTATATGAATGCCAAGTAATTAGGTTGTGTAGACCTTTACAAGGAACTCAGTGGCACAACGGTTAAGCACTTGGCTACTAGCTAAAAGGTCAACAGAATACACCAGCATTTCCGCAGGAGAAAAGACCTGGTAAACCAGTCTGCTCCCATAAGAAAACCTATAGGGCAGCTCTACTGTGTCATACAGAGACGCTAGGAGCTGGAATCAACTTGATGGCACATAGCATCAGGCTTATATTTAAAGAAAGACCTTTCAGTGCATTGATAATTATGAAACACACCATTCTGCATAACATAGACATTTTTCATCCTTTCACACTGAAATACCTTGCATCCCATGACAGAGACTACAAGCACCACATGCTCATGTTGTCACCTTTCCTTACAGCTGGGGTAGCCATGTGGCCAATTAGATGTAAAGGAGAATTTGCTCAGGGACTTCTGAGATAGAATTTTCTTCTTAATATAAAGGGAGGAAGCAGGAGGCTAGCTCTTGTCTATGCCTTCTTTATTCTATCATTTGGGAGTTGAGTTAAGACATAATGCTTGGTATTGTAACAGGAGAGGAGAGATGTCAGCACTTAGAATGAAATGTAAAAAATGGGATGAGCTTGACTTCCTTATGGCATTATTAATCTGATGAACCTATCCCAGGATTGTCATAACTCTTGACTTCTTTGTATGTGAGATATTAACAGTCTCAGTTTTTTTTTTTTCCCCCAGTTGTTTTAAGTCACTTTGGGCCTGGAAGTGCCTAATTTGCCACCTAAAGCAAGTGACTGGCTTAGAGATGGGGACTTATAAGCCAATTTGGACCAGGACAACACAAGGCAAAGTTTTCTCTGGGTTCCTGCGTGAAAGAAGCCATCAAATATGAACACTGATGGATATTTCTTCAATTATTGCTGATAGCCACTTGAAATCTTTAAAGGAGCCAGTATGAGGATCGGCCAATAAAATGAGAAAGGTTGAGTAGAAACATGGAAAGAGTCTAGATCCTTGATAACACATTTGAGTCATTTAGTCAGCCAACCCTGGAGGCTATGGTGCATCTTGGCTCCCTATCATGTCAGAAATAATGAGCAAATTTGATTTGGTTGCTGCGGCAGATTGATTGCATTGATGGTTCCAATTAATAGCATCCTTAGTCTGTGTTCTTTGCCTTGTAATTTTGCTTACCTTAATGGTGAGAATTGCTTTGGCTAATAGAATGTGGCAAAACTGGTAGTGGACTGGTTCTGAGGCTAGACCACAAGAGTTTTTGAGTATCTCTGCTCTCACTCTTGGAACCCTGTCACTATCATGATTGCCAGCCTATAGTATAGGGAAGCTGGGTCCTTAACCGAAGCCTTCCTAGACTGGCCTACAGCCAACCAACACCCCAACATAAAAGGCTGCTGACCCAATTAAAGTGCTAAGTCATGTTAATTAGAGAAAAATGAGGAAAAAAGATCAGTAAAAAGAAAATAATGAAAGTCTCCCATAATCCCACCACCCAGGTATGACTACTGATAGTAATCTGATGTGTATCTTTCTAGAAATAATTTCTCTGCCTATGTAAGTATATGATTTTAATAGAAACCACGAATATGACATTTTGTAAACTGCTTCTTTGCTGAAAGCAGTATGGATTTGAGATTGGAAATAACTGACTAAACTTGAACACATAATTGGAATGCTGTCTTTGATCAAAGGACTTTGGTGAAAAATATAGAGTACAAATATACGTATTTTATTCAAACAGCATCTTTGTCAACATCTTATTAGAAAGCATAAAAGTCTTATTCAACAAAACAAAATTTACATTAAACCAAAACCCAATGCCATTGAGTCCTTTCCAACTCATAGCGGCCCCCAATGGCTTTCCGAGGCAGTAAATCTTTATGGAAGTAGATTGCTCAGGCATTCTTCCATTGAGGGGCTGGTGCGTTTGAACTACCAACCTTCTGGTTAGCAGTCAGATGCCTTAGGCACTATGCTATCAGAGCTCCCAAAAATTGCATTAGAAGCCAGTGTTCTGCTTATAAGGAGCCCTGGTGGTACAATGTTAAGCATTCGGCTGCAAACTGAAAGGTCAATGGTTAGAACTGACCCAGCACCTCCAAGGTAGAAAGACCTGGCCACCTACTTCCATAAAGATTACAGCGCAGAAAACCCTAAGGGACAGTTCTACTTTGCCATGCAGGGTCCATTTATATCTCTGAAGAACTTCCTCTACCTTACGCTTTTTTTATCCCACTCATCCCAGAGCGTCCTTTTGATCCTCCATGGTTCCTTCCACTCTTCTTTGCTCTTGCGCTGAGCTTTTTCCCTATCTTGCTCCACTTTCCGTTTCCCAGCTAGCTGCCTGGGCTCAGAGCACAGGAAGGGCCAGTCGTCTGGCAGCTTCACCTTGTGTTACTGTGAGGACTTGCTTTCCAACGTGCTTGCCTTGTGTGTGCCATATCCACGCTGGCCCTTGTGCCAGGCGAAATACCATTGCTCGCAGACGTGGAGCATGGCTCATCCAGAGGCAATCAGTTCTGCCGAGACAGAGAGAGAGAGAGAGAGAGAGAGAGACGGGGAAGAAAAACGTGTGGTTTTCGCTGCCTTCACCTTGGCAGAGGAAAATGGGTGTGAAACTGGGGCTGGGGTACAGCCTTCAGAGCTCTGGAAGGTCAGCAGAGCCAACAAAGAACACATGGCAGTTGTGTGTGGCAGGACACCTCAAGAAAAATCGCTTTGAACCCTGAGCCTGATCATTTAACTGCTATGGGCACCAGCCCAACTTCTCCCCAAGTCAAATGCAAACGGTTTAAGGAAGTTGGTCTTTTTTCTCCTCCACTTTTACCAGGCTAAATGTCTGACATGTATTTTACTATATTTACAAGTTATGAAAATTCTGGACAGCTAATTATGAAAATATCGAGAAGTCTTATGAGAACTAACTCTTGAAGAAGGTTAAGGCAAAGGACAGACTGTAAAGTCCTTGAAAAATGAGCTGCATGCCTTCCACTTCTGCCAGTAAGATTTGGTATCGCAGCATCTTACAATGTGAATCTGAAACCAAAAAGAAAGAAATCAATAAAAATTAGGCAAAGAGGAGAGGAAGAAGCAGGCCATCAATATTCCCATAAGAGAAAGAGCAGATCCATTCCTAAGATCGGTACCGTTCTCTTCCAATGGATCATAAGCCAAAGAACCCAGGGAAAAATATGAAAAACAAGTTTTATAACCTAAACGAGAGGTGATAAATTTCAAGTTCTCGGTAAAAAGGGACAGCCTTTCTTCAAGTCTGACCTTGCTGTTTTAATACCATCTGGAAAGAAAATCTAGTTGTCTTCCCCCATTTGTTTTATATTCAGTAAAATTAATGCATGTGCTGTAATAACAGAAAGAATATAAGGACATTCTAGACTGATTATAAATGTTGGTCAGATTGCGTCATGTATCACAATACTTTAACAAATCTTTTTCTTCTCTACAATGCCTTTCTTCCCTGTGGCAGATTTCCTTAGCTAATTGTTTATGCTAACCCAATCAATACATAAAGGAATTTTTATCATTCTTTTTGTATAGAAAGGTGATTCATGGCAATTAAGCAAAAGTTGCACAGGTTATAGATAGCAAAATAATTTTAGAATGTAGCTTGTTGTCCAGTACAATTGTATTTCCATTTGAAAACAAAGCTTCCTGTGTCTAGATAATGTTACATAAAATTCACTTTATATTCAATAAAACATCTTTTGAGATTGTTTTGTTAAAAGATCATCATTATGTCTTAAGTACAATAAAATCTTAAATGAATATTGCATAGCATTGTTACAGGCACTCCCTTGGTTATATTATGTAGAGGTTAGTATTTCATGTGTGAACCTAACATCACTTTCCATCTTACACTGAGCATCTTGGGACAGTTAAGATTTTCCACAACGTTATTGTTATTTGCAGTCGACTCTGACTCATAGTGACCTTAAGAATTTACGAACAAGAGAGGCAGGGCAAGATGGCGGACTAGGCAGAAGGATTGCACAGACCCTCTTCAACAAAGAAA
>NW_006921605.1:11052846-11054267 GCF_000298275.1 Orycteropus afer afer | reverse complement strand
TATATGAAGCCTACAAAGCTGTATCTGATCTGATAATTTAGATATAATATAAATTCTTAACAAATTCTTTTATGCTATTTTTAGTCCAAAATACATATCTCCTAGAGAAACAAGAGGAAAAAACTCTAAATGCCCATCAGCAGATGAATGGATAAAAATGTATATACACACAATGGAATACCACACAACATCAAAGAATAACAATGGAGCTATGAAACATCTCATTACGTGCTTGCACCTGGAGAACATCATGTTGAGCTAATGCATAATCACAAAAGGACAAATTTTAATGTAATTGTAATTTTGTCAATCAAAAAAGGACAAATATGAGACCACTATTATAAAAAGTCAAGAGAAGGTTTTGACACAAAAAGCAACATTCTTTGATAGTTACCAGGGGTGAAAGGGGAAGGCAGAGTAAACTACTAACTAGAGAGTAGACACAGGTTAACTTGGGTGAAGTAACAGGCACTTTACAATAAGAGGTCAGTAGAAAATGATCAAGGCAAAGGAAGATGGTGAGAGGAGCCCAAGAGTTAAAGGCAACAGAGGTAAATACTATTACATTCACAATCCTGCTCTAACTGTAATAACAATAATTTACAAGCGGATACACAGACAGACACGCAAGCTGAAAAGGGGAAAGGTGTGGGAAGGAGAATGGGACTATACCCATGAACATATATGTATGGCAGAGGATATTAAAAAACAAAACAAAACAAAACATTGTGACATGATTTGGTATATTACCACTAATGATGGTTGTCCTATATCAGAAGCTTTTACTTAATAAATTATTAATTTGGAAAGTAGAGTAAAAGCAGTCAGCCACTGCAGGACAGAAAAATGCTAATTTTGCTCCCTTGATATATATAAGGAGCTCTGGTAGTATAGAGGTTGAGGCATTCGGCTGCTAACAGAAGATCAGGGGATCAACCCTACCAGTTGCTCCACAGAGAAAGATGAGGCAGTCTGCTTCCATAAAGATTTACAGCCTTGGAATTGACTCAGTGGCAGTGAGTTTGGTTTGGGTTTTGATGCATATACTTCTCAGGATCTTATCTCAAGCTGGGACAGCATCCACTGATTAAAGCTCCAGCATTTTCTCATGAATGAATACCCAGAAATATGCTTACTTGTGTTTTATTGATATGCAAAAGCAGTTGATTGTGTGGATCATAAAAAATTATAAGTAACATCGAGAAGAATGGGAATTCCAAAACACTTGATTGTACTCATGAGGAATGTATACATAGACCAGGAGGCTGTTGTTCGAAAAGAACAAGGGAACACTGCATGGTTTGAAATCAAGAAGAGAGTGTGTCAGGGCTGTATCCTTTCCCCATACTTATTCAATCTCTACATTGAGCAGTTAATCTGACAAGCTGGACTATATGAAGAAGAACGTGGCATCAGGATTA
>NW_006921605.1:11041844-11051756 GCF_000298275.1 Orycteropus afer afer | reverse complement strand
CTCTCTCTCTCTCTCTCTCTCTCTCTCTCTCTCTCTCTGTCAGAAGGAAGCATTCATTCAATGGAATCAGGCAGCTAGCTGCCTGTTTTCCAATTACCATAGTTCAGTTAGTCTGCATTCTTTCTTCTAAGGCACAATTTAAAAATCAACAGTGAACATCTACCCACATGGAAATTTCTTGAGAATTTAGGAACTGATCAGGGACACCTTGTATCCTGTCATATGCTATCCACGCTACCAAGAACTCTTTCAACAGCCTGAACTTTGCAAGCAAGAGAGGAGGCTGTCTAAGGGCCTGGAAATAACCCGGAGAAGCATATGCTCATCACACCAGGGGAATACGTTAAACCTTGAGTCTTCAAATAAGGTTTCTCTCTTTGGCTTTTACACAAAATCCTGATGGCTAGGAATTAGGTTAAGAGTCTCTTTCAATGCTTGAATTGATTAGCATCAATAATTGAAGCTGCATTTAATTAATTCTATCATTTCAACCTGTACATTTTAATTCCACTAAAACTGCATCATGACATGTGGGTATTAAAAATATAAAGAAAATAAGCTGGAATAAAGTCCCAGGTTTTCAATCTCATTTGAATAGCACCTAACACTTTATTGCAAAGCATAATAATTGCTAGCACTAAAAATCTACCCTTAATCATTGCTAGCACTAAAAAGATCATTTGGCCCCTCATCTCACATCATTGAATTTATTAATGGAGAAAAATAATAAGTATGATATTTCTGACCTGTGTAGTTAGAACAGACTATTTACTCCATAAAGGCAATCCTCAAAAAGAGAACAGATAAGTTACTTGTACCTCCAAGGAAGTAAACTTCCTCTCTTGGCACATATCAGATTCCTGTCTATTCCATCATGAGTATGACCAGCTCTGCCTACAAGCTTGTTGTCCCCGGGTGGCACAAAACAGTTAAGTGCTTGCTGCTAACTGTGGAAGGTTGGTGGTTTAAACACATCCAACGACATTTCGGAAGAAAGGCCTGACAATCCACTTCGGAAGGGACACAGCCATGAACACTTTATGGAGCAGTTGTACTCTGCACACAGGGTGTTGCTATGAATTGAAATTAATGACGACAACCAGTATTGTTCGTTTGGTAACCTACAAGGTTACCCATTGATTCCACAGGATTAGAGAGATTTTACACAGACAAAATTTCTGCCTCTGGTCTAGAGCAGAGGGTGCTCTCATATTAATGTTCTGTAAGTGATTTTTTAATACTTTAAGTGAAAAGGTAGAGATGCTGAGTAAATACATTGGGAATAGATATCTGAAAGGCCTTCATTCTAATAAGCCACGAGCCATAGTGTTTTAATGTATTGCAGAGAAAAATTTGGATAAAGGGATGGCAAATACCAGTGGTTATTCCACATGTCATCCTGTTGATGAGAGCAGTTGTGGTGAAGCCAGCCAAGTCTGCAGGGAAAATGCCAAGTTCATCTGAACATGGCACAAAATTGTGTTCCAGAAATCAATTCCTGACTCCCTAGAAATTCAAGGACTGGCGATTGAATGTGGGTAGAAGAGGACTGTAGTGTCTCTGCCTCCTGGCAGAGGGTAGCTGCTCTCTTGGGGACCTTTTAGAAACATAATACGAGGCAATGAATGGAGTAGAAACTGGGTGACCACTCCTGAGAATGCGGAAGAACTATAGTCTATATAGTGCATGCAATGTCAGTTTGGCCAGCACCATCTAGGGCTAAATTGATCCATATGATTGGAATTTTGCCCAGACCCTTTAACCAAAGTGTGGGAGGGGGAGGCATCATTTTGAAATTAGCATTATCAATAAGGTAATACATTTTGAATGCAAGTTGGGCTTGACATAGGAAGTGATGTAATAAGAAGTGCTTACTGCTCCTGCCCCTCAAGCAGGAAATATTTTCCTTGAGGAATAGAAGACTTGAAAACTGCAGATTGCATTTTAATATTAACCAGATTTTTACATTAAACATGATTTCCGAGAACAATTTGATTTTTCTTTTTTTCTCTTTACCCCCATTGTGCCCCTCAAGCAAGTGATCAAAACTGTGTTCAGCCACGGGCAGCTCCTGGAATGGACCCAGGGCTGCCTGCAATTTAAATGTCAAAAATTGTGGCATAGAACAGCAGAGAATCTCACCAGCAACACATGTCACTCATTGTTACCCTGTCAATCATTATTGGTTTTTGATGTGTTCAGATTGTTACAAATTCTTCCCTGGTTTCTTTGATTGTCTCCAAGTGTGAAATTTTCAAAGCTTGTTTCTTCTTTGCTATGTTTAAGATGTGTGAAAGTAGTCACCTTCTAGAACAAACAAAGAGCAATGCACAATTACACCACTTGCTTCATATTTTTAAAAGAGAGGAGCAGAAAGTATTTTTCTGAGCTTCTAGAACTAGGTCATTTCTGTAACTAACTGCAGAGTCAAAGGACCTTTTAATTGGTTAAACATCTCTATCCCCAGTGGACATATCTCTAAGAATTCTAAGCTACCAAAAATGGCCTTTCTCAGGGCAGGTTTGACAGCAGTGACAACCACTGATTGGTTAATAGCATTGCTTCAGGATTTATCAGTTTTGATGGCTATCATCTTTGGCAGCCAGTAAAATAATGAAATAAAGACATTTTAAACACAGTTATGCAGGACAGGAGAGGGGGTACAAGTAGTGTCCTGTCATTCTTGATTTCTTGTAAGCAGATGCTCATGAAATGGGGGCCACAAAAGAAGATGACTAAAGAGAGTAGGAATATAGAATTTCAAGGTAAGGAATTAAAAGCACAGCCAACTGATGCATATAATGGCATGTATCAGAATAAGAATTGTAACTGTATAAGATAATTAGGAATAAATGGTAAGCAATGGTTATAAACTGAGTTAGGATCATTTTACACAGCGAAATAAGAGTTTCTACTAAAATGGTGAGAGAAGGAATTA
Organism: Orycteropus afer afer; assembly: GCF_000298275.1. Lineage (NCBI taxonomy): Eukaryota > Metazoa > Chordata > Mammalia > Tubulidentata > Orycteropodidae > Orycteropus > Orycteropus afer. The sequence continues at coordinate 11,048,818 of NW_006921605.1, read as the reverse complement.
GGAAACCAAAAATTAACTCTGAAATCCTCCTGAGGATCTAGGAATACTCCCTCCATAATGGCACAATGAGTAAGGGGACATTGTTCACAGCCATTGGCTATTAGACATATTTATCAATAAATACCATAGGAGATCTGGTAGCATAGTGCTTAATGCATTTGACTGCTAACCAGAAGGCTGGTGGTTCAAACCCACCAGCCACTCCTTGAAAGGAAGATGGGGCAATCTACTTCCGTAGTGATACCGCCTCCGAAACCCAAGGAGGGGTCGCTATGAGTCGGGACCGATTTGACAGCACATAACAACAAACAACAACAGCTACACCCCCTTTCCTTAAGCAGCAGTTAATTAGCACAGAGAAGAGTTTGAACAGGGTCTCCAGACATTAGGCCATAGAAACTCCAAAGAAAAGAAATAGTGCAGTTACTTCATTCTTCATTGTGATAGAGTGACATACAATATACTCTTTTTTTCTATATGCATCCTATACTGGCCTTACATAGCAAGGAAGAAGTCTAGCATGTGTAGGAAACCTACTATGCACTAGGCTATATTTTCCATATATTTTATTTCGCTAAATCTCATATTTAACTATCTTGTGAAATAGAGATCATTTCTGTTTTAAAAATGAGGAGACAGGCATAGAAGAGTCAAGTATCTCTCTCAACATCAGATGGCATAATACATGGCCCTGATTCTATATGCAAAATAATTAGTCAGAGAGGCAAAACCTGACCTTAAAGTTGCCTGAATGTAAAACCAGTGCTCTTTCATTATATCACATGCGCTACCCAGATTCTACCACTTGTCTGTCAGTTTGCCATACTGTGGTGGCTTGTGTGTTGCTGTGAGGCTGGAGGCTATGCCGTCGGTATTTCACATTCCAACAGGGTCACCCGTGGTGGACAGGTTTCAGGGGAGCTTCCAGACTAAGGCAGACTCAGAAGAAGGAAGGGACCATCTATTTCTCAAAGAATTGGCCAGTGAAAACCTTATGAATAGCAGTGAAATGCTGTCTGATATATTGCTGAAAACCTTTATGAATAACTCTGAAACACTGTGTGATAGAGTGCTAGAAAAGGAGCTCTTTAGGCCAGACTGACCTCCAACTCACTGCCATTGAGTTATAACTGCCTCATAGCGACCCCTCCTTGGATTTCTGAGGCGGTATCACTACAGAAGTAGATTGCCCAATCTTCCTTCCAAGGAGTGACTAGTGGGTTTGAACTACCAGCCTTCTGGTTAGCAGTCAAATGCCTCAGGCACTACTCAAAATACAAATGGGGAAGAGATTTCTCCTAAGGTAGAGTCAACATTAATGACTTGGATGGAGAAAAACTTTTGGAACCCCCATTTGTTGATGGAACATGACTCAAAATGGGAAAACAACTGCAAATATCCATTAACAATCAGAACATGGAATGGATGAAGTATGAATGTAAGAAAGTTGAAAGTTGTCAAAAATGAAACGAAATGCATAAAGATCACTCTCCTAAGTATTAGTGAGCTGAGGTGGACTGGTGTTGGCCATTTTGAATCAGGCAGTCATATGATCTACTATCCTAGCAATGACAAATTGAAGAGGAATGGCATTGCATTCATCGTCACAAAGAATGTTTCAAGATCTATTCTAAGTACAATGCTATCAGTGCTACAAGGAAGACCAATTAATACTGCTTTTATTCAAATTTATGCACCAACTACTAAAGCCAAAAAAAGGAAACTGGAGATTTTTACCAACTTCTGCAGTCTAAAATTGACTAAAATTACATGTGCAATCAACATATATTGATTATTACTGGTGATTGGAATGCCAAAGTTAGAAACAAGGAAGAATCACTGGTAGTTAGAAAATGTGGCCTTTGTAATAGAAATGATGCTAGAAATTTCATGACAGAATTTTGCAAGACCAACAACGTATTCATTGTAAACACCATTTTTCAACAACATAAATGATGGCTATATATGTGGACCTTGTCAGATGGAATACACAGGAACAGATTGACTACATCTGTGGAAAGAGGCAAAGAAGCTCAACATCTTCAGCATAAACAAGGTCAGGAGCTGACTGTGGAATAGACCATTGATTGCTCATATGCAATTTCAAGTTGAAGCTGAAGAAACAAGTCCATGAGAGCCAAAATATGACCTTAATTACATTCCACCTGAATTTAGAGATCATCTGATTTGATGCATTGAACATTAATGACCAAAACCAAATGAATTGTGGGATGACATCAAGGACATCATACATGAAGAAAGCAAAAGCTCATTAAAAATACAGAAAAGGAAAAAACCCAAAATGGATGTCAGAAGACACCTGAAACTTGTTCTTGAATGGGAAGTACCTAAAACAAATGGAAGAAATGACAAAATAAATGACCTAAACAGAAGATTTCAAAGAGCAGCTCAAGACAAAGTCAACTGTTATGATGAAATGTACAAAGACCTGGAGTTAGAAAACAAAAAGGGAAGAACAGCATTTCTCAAGCTGAAAGAACTGAAGAAATAATTGAAAACACAAGTTGCAATATTGGACAAAATATTTAATGACACAGGAAACATCAAAAGAAGATGGAAGGAATACACAGACTCACTATACCAAAAAGAATTGGTCAATGTCCATCCATTTCAGGAGGTGGTATATGATCAAGAACCAATGGTATTGAAGGAAGAAGTTGAAGCTACGCTTAAAGAATTGCCAAAGAGCAAGGCTGCAGGGATTGATGGAATAACCATTGAGATATTTCAACAAACATGCCACCCTGGAGGCACTTACTCCTCTATGCCAAGAAATTTAGAAGACAGCTACCTGGTCAGCTGTGTTATGCTGGGTTCTCTAGAGAAGCAAAACCAGTAAAGCTTAGAGAGAGAGAGAGATAAATTTATGTTAGGAAAATGGCTCACACACTTATAGAAACTTGAAAGTCCCAAGTTCCTGGATCAAACATCAAACTGGAAGCTTTTCCCGATGCATGCAGCTGCAGGGGCTGATGAGCTCAAGGTTGGCAGGCAGTAACCTGACTGTTGACTCCAACAGATAATGAATCAAAGATCACCAGGCTGAATGGTGAATTACTCACTCATGGACAGCTGCAGGCAACACAACAGGATCCAGATCCACAGAAGAGTCCCTCTTTTCCCAGGATGTCCACATAAATATTAGAAGCAGGCCACATCCCCAGAGAAACTTCCCTTCAATGGATTGGCTGCTCCAAACATATCCATCCGATCTCATCATGGAAACAACCACATCACAACTGCTTAAATTGCTCAGAATCATGGTCCAGCCAAGTTGACACACAACCCCAACTATCACACCAACTGATTAGAAGAGATCCATATTTGTACCCATTCCAAAAAAAAATGTGATCCAACACAATAAGGAAATTATCGAATAACATCATTAATATCATAAACAAGTAAAATTTTGTTGAAGATAATTTAAAAATGGTTGCAGCAGTATACTGACAGAGAGCTTCCAGGAATGCAAGCTGGATTCTGGAGAGGGTTTGGAACAAAGGATATAGCACTGCTGATGTCAGATGGATCTTGGCTGAAAGCAAAGAATACCAGAAAGGTGTTTACTTGTGTTTTATTCACTATGCAGAAATATCCAACTGTATGGATCATAACAAATTATTGAGAAGAATGGGAATTCCAGAACACTTAATTATGCTCCTGAGGAACCTGTACATAGACTAGGAGGCTGTCTTTCAAACAGAACAAGGAGATACTGCATGGCTTAAAATCAGGAAGGGTGTGTGTCAGGGTGGTATCCTTTCACCGTATTTATTCAATCTGTAGGCTGAGCAAATAATCCTAGAAGCTGGACTATATGAAGGACACAGCATCAGGATTGGAGGAAGACTCATGAACAACCTGTAATATGCAGATGACACAACCTTGCCTGCTGAAAATGAAGATGATTTGAAACACTTATTGATGAAGATTAAAGACTGCAGTCTTCAGTATGGATTATACCTCAACATAAAGAAAATAAAAATCCTCACAACTGGACCAATAAGCAGCATCACAATAAATGGAGAAAAGAGTGAAGTTGTTAAAGATTTCATATTATTTGGATCCACAATCACCTCCAATGGAAATCACATGATGAATGTCACTGGGCAAATCTGCTGCAAAAGACCTCTTTAAAGTGTTGAAGAGCAAAGATGCCACTTTGAAGACTAATGAATGCCTAGCCAAGCCATAGTATTTTCAATTACCTCATATGCATGTGAAAGCTGGACAATGAGTAAGTGAGATTGAAGAAGCGTTGATGCCTTTGAATTATGGTGTTGGCGAAGAATACTGAAAACACCATGGACTGCCAGAAGAACTTACAAATGTGTCCTGAAAGACATGCAGTCGGAATGCTCCTTGGAAGTGAGAATGGCAGACTTCATCTCACCTACTTTGGTCATGTTGTCAAAAGTGACTATTCCCTGGAGAAGGATATTATACTTGGTAAAGTGGAGGGTCAGCAAAAAGGGAAAGACCCTCAACAAGATGGATCAACACAGTGTCTGCAATGATGGGCTCAAATGTAGCAAGGATTGTGAGGATGGTGCAGAACTGGGCAGTGTTTCATTCTGTTGTATGTTGGGTCACTCTGAGTCAGAGCCAATTTTATGGCACCTAACAACAGCAACCCAGACTAATCTGTTCTGTTTTTCTTGAGATTAGGAATTATCAGGGACTAGTTCTGGACGCCTGTGCATTAACACTGTCACCTTTGTCTCACTGCACTTTCTCAGTATCTGGAAATGAACTTTTGCCCTGATACCTCTCTCAAGGGAATCAGGTACTCTGCCTAGTAAGCATTGCAGTCTTTGTACCTAGAGTCAAAGTTCTTTGCTGAACTCTGTTGGGCTGAAAAATTTGCTTGGCCACAACACACCCTCTTTTCAAGACCTATACCCTCCCCACTATACTAGCTGTTGTTATTGTTAAGTACTGTCGAGTAGTTTCTAATTCATGACACACATATACACAACAGAATGAAACAGTGTTGAGTCTTGCGTCATCCCCACAATCTTTGCTATGTTTGAGCCCATTGTTGCAACCACTGTGCCAATCCATCTCCTTGCAGGTCTTCACTTTTTCGGCTGACCCTCTACTTTATGAAACATGTTGCTCCTCCCCAGCTACTGGTCCCTTCTGATAACCTCTCCAAAGTAGAATAGATGAAGTCTCACTATCTTTGCTGCTAAGGAGTATTCTTTCAGGACAGATTTGTTTGTTCTCTGGCAGTCCAACATATATTCAGTATTGTTCACAAACTGCATAATTCAAATGTATCAAATCTTCTTCTGTTTTCCTTATTCATTGTCCAGCTTTCAGGTGCATATGAGACAATTGGAAATACCATGGCATGAGTCAAGTGAACCTTAGTTCTCAGATTGACATCCTAGCTTTCCAACATTTCAAAGAGGACTTTAACAGCAGATTTACCCAGTGCAATGTGTTGTTTCATTTCTTGACTGCTGCTTTCATGGGTGTTGACAGAGGATCCAAGTAAAATGAAACCCTTGACAACTTCCATCTTTGCTCTGTGTATCTTGATGTTGCTTAAGGGACCAGCTGTGAAAATTTTTGTTTTCGTTATGTTGGGGTGTAATCCATAATGTAGGCTATAGGTTTTGATCTTCATCAGTAAGAGCTTCAAATCCTCTTTGTTTTCAGTAAGAAAGATTGTGTCATCTGCATATTGCAAGTTTTTAATGAATTTTCCTCCAGTCCTCTTGTCACATTCTTCTACATATAGTCCAGCTTCTCAGATTATTTGTGCAGCACAAAAATTGAATAAGTATAATGAAAGGATACAATTCTGATGCACATCTTTTGATTTTAAACCACACAGTATTCCCTTGTTCTTTTCGAATGACTGCCTCTTGGTCTATGTACAGATTTCACATGAGCACAATTAAGTGTTCTGGAATTTCCATTCTTTGAAATGTTATCCATATTTCGTGCTAATTCACACAGTCAAATACCCTTTCCTACTTAACAAAACACAGGGAAACATCTTTCTAATATTCTTTGTTTTCAGCCAAGATCCATCTGACAGGAATGATATCCCTCATTCCATGTCCTCTTTTGAATCTGGCTTGAACCTTTGGAAGTTCTCTGTTGATGTACTGCTGTAATAATTTTTTGAATTATCTTCAGAAATTTACTTGTGTGTGATATTAATAATATTGTTCATTAATTTCTGCTTTCTCTTGGATTACCTTTCTTTGGGATGGGCACAGATATGGATCTCTTTCAGTCTGTTGCTTAGGTAGCTGTCTTCCAAATTTCTTAGTATAGACAAGTGAGAAATTCCAGCATTATATTTGTTTGTTGAAACATCTCAATTAGTATTCCATCAATTCCTGGAGCTTTGTTTATCACCAATCCCTTCAGTACAACTTGTACTTCTTCCTTCATTACCATTGGTTCTTAATCATATGCTACTTCCTGAAATAGTTGAAAGTTGACCAATTTTTTCTGGTACAGTGACTGTGTGTATTCTTCCCATCTTCTTTAAATGCTTCCTGTGTTGTTCAAAATTTTTCCCGTAGAATCTTTGAATATTGCAACTTGAGGCTTGAATTTTTTCTTCAGTTCTTTCAGCTGGAGAAATTAACAGCATTTTCTTCCCTTTTGGTTTTTTAACTTCAGGTCTTTGCACATTTCGTTATAATGCTTTTCTTCGTCTTCTTGAGCCATTCTTTGACATTTTCTTTTTTATCTCTTTTACTTCATCACATCTTCCATTTACTTTAGCTACTCTACATCAGAACAAGTTTCAGAGTCTCTTCTGATATCCACTTTGCCTTTTCTTCCTTTCCTGTCTTTGGAGTGATTTCTTTGGCTTTTTTCATATATGATATTCTGTATGTCATCTCACAACTCATCCGATCTTCATTCATTCAGTGTTCAGTGGTTCAATCTGTTCTTGACATGGCCTATTCAAGTGGCATGAA
>NW_006921605.1:11033756-11038573 GCF_000298275.1 Orycteropus afer afer | reverse complement strand
GGTTGGTAAGATGAGGATGTAGAGATCAGTTAGTCAACATCATCTCAACTACCTTAATTTATACGTGTAGAAAAGTATATACAAAAACCACAGAGTACAATCTTTTTACAAGTGCACATGGACCATTCACCAAGATAGATCACATGTTTGACTCTAAATGAATCTGACTAGATCAATGAAGATTGAAATCAAACAAATAACTTCTCTGACCACAACAGAATTAAATTAGGAAATAACAGAATTATATCTGTAAAATCTCAAAATACCTGGACATTAAAAACATATTTCTAAAAAATTCATGAAGAAAACATCACAAAATTATTTAGTAATGTTTCTAAGTAAAGAAACATGAAAAGACAACATGTCAGAATTTGTGAGATACAGTTAAAGAAGTGATTACAATAAGATATGTAGAAGACTGAAAAACCAAGGAATCTAAAGCTGCTGATTTTGAAAAGCTAAACAAAATTGAAAAACCTCTTCCTAGACTAATCATGAAAAAAGAGAAAAGACAAATTACCAAAGAATAAAAAAGGGCATTCCTATATATGCCTCTGAACTTAAGTAGAATAATAAAAAGAATGTTATAAACAGTTATATTAATATATTTGACAACTTACACATGACAAATGAAGTCTTTAAAAAAACAAAAATTTAAAAATGCACACAAAAAAGGTGGAAAAAATGGAAATAGCCCCAAATTTACAAATAATTAAGAGTTTTAAATATCTTCCCCAAAGAAAAATTCCAGTTGCACATGACTTTACTACTGCACTCTATCAAAGATTTAAGAATGAAATAAACTAACCCCACACAAAATCTTTCAGAAAGAAAATAAACAGCATTTTGCAATATATTATATGAGGTCAGTATTGCAATACATGAAAGAAAGAAATATAATAGTATATTACAAGGATAGAGAGCTGTAGACTGACATTTCTCATAAACATAGAAGAGAAAAATTGAAATAAAAGTTTTGCAAATCAAATTCAGAAATAAGTAAGTTTGATGGTGTATTATCGTCAATTGGGGCTTATTCAATCCATGGAAGCTTGATTTATTATTTAGAGTTAATCAATGTAATTAATTAAGAGAAGAAAACCACTATGTTTCTCTCAATAGATAGGGAAAATAAATTTAACAAAATTCAGCACCCATTTGTAATGAACACTCTCTATAAACTAGGAACAAATTAGAACTTCTTCGAACTTACAAAAGAACATCTACAAATAGTGTGCAGGCAACATTAAACTTAGTGGTAAAAATTAACTTGTTCTTTACCTAAAATCTGAAGCAAGGCAGCTGTCAGTTCTAATCACTACTATTCAACATTGTGTTGGTATTCCTAGCCAATGCAATAACACAAGAAAAAAAAAATAGATAGATCGATAGATAGATATAGATTGGAAAAGAAGAAGTAACCTTCCTTCACTGATGACATGATCATGTACCTAGAACTTCCTAAGGAAATAGATAATAAATTTGCAAGAAGTTAATAAGTTAATTTAGCATGGTCACTGTATATAAGATTACTATATCTCTATATAGTTTCAATGGACCACTGGAAAATAAAATACTTTAAATCTGGAAGAATATTTCAGACAGCCATTTTTCATACATTCTGAATGGTCTAAATAAGAGATATAGACAAATTCATGTTAAGAGGAATCAACAGGTCTAGATTAGGAGAAACATCCTTTTTAAAGGGCAATTGAAACTGTCTCACAAGGTATATCATTTGTAAAGACAACAACATAGACATTGCTGATATAGAGAAGTTGAAACTGGGGCATAATGACAAGACCATGTTACTGCCAATTATAAAGGTAATATCATTCTCAGGTTACTGAAATTTAATTCCAGTATGTGGGACATTAACTGCCCATCAGAAAAGAGGTGCCATAGATTAAAATGCCCTGGACAAAAGAATAATAATATAAGCCCTGAATCAGTTATCCTAAGGGGTCTAACATCACTTCAACACCTGTAATTTTTCATTATTATAAGCTATGAAATGAAAATGTGAGCCAAATTGTACATGTTTTTCAATAGTAAGTTTATGTTGGAATGAGGTACTGGGCCACCAGAGCTGCTAAAATATTTTTTAATGAATTCATAAAGAAAACCCAGACACTTAAAAATAACAAGGCCTATAACAGTGTATTTCAACAGGTTTTCCAAAGGGGAATCAATATTTTTCCCTGAGACTGATTTCCTCTGATTCTCTCTTGCAAATACAGACATTGGAAAGTGAAGAGATCATTCGTTTCATCTTAAACATTAATAAGTCAAAGCCAGATGTTTTAAATTTAAGGTCTCGATTTGGGATGTAACTGCTTCCCAAACAGGCAACTTTCCCTCATATGCTCCAGGCTATGGAGAAACAATAATTATTTTTCACATGTGCCCTAAGTAAATTATAATTACAAATATGTGAAGAAATCTGTCACAAAGTTAAAAATGATCACAATTCTCAATAATGTATTACAGTCGTATAAAATTAACACAATTTCAAAGTTTTATTGTCTATTAAACTTCACATAACAATAGTTAATGATTCTTCTGAGAAATGTTGAGTAATAAAGATCTTAATAATATAACTAACAGTAATAGCCAACACTTTATTTTTATTGCGTATTTACCATGCACCTCGTACTATGCTGCAGTGCATTCAATCCTTATAACACCTCCATGAAGATGTTGTTATTATTATCTTCCCCATTTTGTAAGTAAGGTGGTCAAGGTATAGAGAGTTTAAGTCGTTGCTAAGGTCATACAGCTAGTAAATAGTACAGCTAAGAATCAGAAACAATCTATCATACTCTAAAATTAAGCTCTTAAACACTTTACAGAATATCACAAAAAACAAAACAAACAAAAAGTATTCAGAAATACTAAGCACCCTGTAGCTTTTTCTCTACCCCTGAATGCTTTGTGCACAAAATACTATAATAAGTCGCTGAGGTGATTAGGAGGGAGCTCTTGTGGCATAGTGCCTAAGGCATTTGACTGCTAACCGGAAGGCTGGGGGTTCAAACCCACCAGCCATTCACTCCTCAGAAGGAAGACTGGGCAGTCTGCTTCCGTAGAGATAATGCCTCAGAAACCCAATGAGAGGTTGCTATGGGTCGGAATCGACTCCATGGCACTGAATTTGTTTGTTTTTTTTTTTTAGTTTTTTTGTATCATTGAAGTAATCAAAATGAATTAATCCCATTAACATCCATCTGAAAGGAATTCCTAGATATAAAAGTTCAGAGATTCGTATTCTCTCTCTCTCTCTCTCTCTCTCTCTCTCTCACACACACACACACACACACACACACACATTTTTCTTTCAATTCGTAGATTTAGTATACTACAATTTCAAATAACCCACACTTTCTACTTTATTGGACTCCAATCAAAGAAGAGAAAAAAAGGCTAAAAATATTCTTGGAGAAGTGAAAACCAAATGAATTATGAACACATTTTGCAGTAGAGAAGGTGACTGTCATGGGGAAAACAGTGTTGGAGTGAGTACGTGGAAAGAAACTTGGCTAATGGCTACCTCCCTGAAAGGCTAATTACTCATGTAGAATCATGGAAGAAAAGCTGAAAGAATCCCTGAGGGTGTCTGAGTCCCTCCTCCTCACCCCTACTGTACCATGGAGCCTTAATCTAAACAATGCTAGATAGCTGGGTCTCCTCTTTGTTTTAAGGAAATCACCAGAGCCTCAAATTTCAAAATCACTCTCACTCACACATTCCATATATTTTCCCCAACTTTCCTAAATCTCCCTTTTTATTAAGTAAACCTAACTTTCCCATGTGAGTCCTGGGTCTGGAAGAGACACATTATACAAGCTTTCTCTATTTCCCCATCCAAGAAGAATATTTTCAGGAAGCAAAGACTCCATCATAACCATGGAAAAAATACTCGATCATGTTGTAGCTATAACTCAAGAGATTCCTTGGCCATTGCCTCTCCTGCACACATCAACGCTCAAACAACTAGACTTGCAGATACACAGACTCACACACGTGCCTTCCTTGATTAGCTTTCACCTGAATGAAACAATGGTAGTATTTAATTCAAAACCAAACCTATCTGTTTCCAAAATATGTTCTTGGTAGTACAGAGTGCATTTTTCATAGCCATTTTTCATCTTTTTAGGCTCCTTTCCAGACTTATTCAGTCACCTATGGGCCTTGAGCCTTGCAAATTCAAAGAGCATATTTTTTGTAAAAAATGTGCATATATAAATTACATGCATAGTGCACAGTTGTGGAACTAACTGCAAGGGGATTGCACATTTGCAAAAACAAAAACTGTATAATATGTGTGTTCTTTGTGTAAAAATATTGTATTTAAAAGTGATTTTGTAAACTAACTAAACATTGAGAACTGACGTAGCTTAACATCAGGTATCAGCTGGCTCTAGTCTAGGAAAACTTCTGCTTTCTCTCCTGGCAGGAAACTCCTGGGTGCCCAGATCATTCACATAGTGCCAGGATTGCTTTCAAGGGCTAGAGTAAAAGATTGGTAAATTTGCCAAGACCCACCTTCACTAACCATTTACATGCTCAAGATGAACAATGCTTTGTTGCTGAAAAATAGGCTTCATCTAACATGCTAAAACCCCAACAAGTGTCTTGAAAAGGAAGTTATCTTTTTTCCCGAGGCTCTTCCTGCCCCCATTAACTTCATGAGATCCTGATGAGAGCACAATATATTTTCTTTCTTCCAATAATAGTGAGAACATCCCTGAAACACCTGATTTTATATTATCATTGAGTGGAAGCAGCTAGAGAGAACCTATCAATAGCAAAGCAAC
>NW_006921605.1:11032196-11033506 GCF_000298275.1 Orycteropus afer afer | reverse complement strand
AACAACAACAACACAAATCAAAAAAGGATGGAATAGATTATAAATTTGCCTTTTGTGGATAAAATTTTCCCCGTGGAATCAGAGTGCATGCTTTGTCTTGTGGTAAACCATCTTCTTCTATTATAAATATCAGCGTACATTCCAAATGATTAAAATTAACAATATCAAGGGAAGGATCTATTCAATAGATATTGTTAAGAAAAACAAACAAAATTTTATTTATGAGTCAGAATTGTGATTTATATATATGTGTGTATATATAAGGAAAGAAAAGGAGACATGGAAATCAGTTTTGAGCACAGGTTTCTTGTAGAGTGGTGATGTTAAGAACAGAAACAAGGATGTTGAGGAAGCTATTCTTGAAAGAAAGCTGAGTGGGGATTTAAAACATTTGAAGTCTGCAGAGTTATCAAGGTTTCCTGACAGTTAATGGAAATTTGAAACTTCCATAGGGGCAGCTATCCCCGTTCCTGCTTCTTCACTTATCACCTTCAGATGAGATGAGAAAATTGAAGAATTTTATCAACTTCTGCAGTCTGAAATTGACTGAACATGCAATCAGGATGTGTTAATTATCCCTAGTGATTGGAATGCAAAAGTTGGAAACAAAGAAGAATCACTGGTAGTTGGAAAATTCGGCCTTGGTGACAGAAATAATGTTGGAACTCTCATGATAGAATTTTGCAACACCAGCAACTTGTTCATTGCAAACACCTTTTTTTCCAACAATACAAATGGAGGTTCTACACGTGGACTTCATCAGATGGAACACACAGGAATCAGATTGACTACATCTGTGGCAAGAGGCAGTGGAAAAGCTCAATATCTTCAACCACAACCAGGCCAGGAGCTGATTGTGGAACAGACCATCAACTGTTCATATGCAAGTTCAACTTGAAGTTAAAGACAATTAAAACAAGTCCAAGAGAGCCAAAATATGACCTTGAATATATCCATTCTGAATTTAGAGATCATGTCAAGAATAGATTTGATGCATTGAACACCAACGACTGAAAACCAGAAGAATTGTGGGAGGATATCAAGAATAGTATCCATGAAGAAAGCAAGAGATAACTAAAAAGATGAGAAAAGAAGAGAAGACCTAAATGGATGACAGAAGAGACTCTGAAACTTGCCCTTGAGGAGAGAGTAGCTAAAGCAAATGGGAGAAATGACAAGATAAAAGAGCTGAACCAAAGATTTCAAAGAACAGCTCGAGCAGACAAAACCAATTACTATAATGAAATGTGCAAAGACCTGGAGTTAGAAAACCAAAAGGGAAGAACATGCTTGGCATTTCTCAAGCTGAA
>NW_006921605.1:11027277-11030773 GCF_000298275.1 Orycteropus afer afer | reverse complement strand
CACCTATTTTGGTCATGTTGTCAGAAGGAACCATTCCTTGGAGAAGGATGTCATGCTTGGTAAGGTGGAGGGTCAACGAAAGAGGGGGAGGCCTTCAACGAGATGGATTGACATGGTGGCTGCGATGATAGGCTCAAGTATAGCAGGGATCATGGAGCTGGCGTGGGCAGTGTTTTGTTCTGCTGCATGGGGTCTCTATGAGTCAGAAATGACTTGACAGCACTTAACCACAACAACATCTGTCTAAAGAAATGCTGTGCAGCAGAATTTTCTGTGGCGATGGAAATGCTCCATCCAAATTATTGAAATTAGGGATCGCAAGGACAGAATCCAAGTCTGCATTCTTCAATACAACAATGACTAGATGTATGTGGCTACTGAGTACCTGAAATGTGGCTAGTTAGAAATAACCTTTAATTAATTTATATTTCTTTCAATTTAAATTTATATACTGAACACGATAGTCTTTGAAAACCATGTCCCATTCAACATCCTGACCAAGGAACTTCAGATAACTTTTCTCTTCCATTTCTTATTTTTTATCCATTTATTTATTCACTGTTTATTGAATACCTACTTTCTTTTGCTTATTATTATTTAGCATTTAGCACAAATGAGGATCCAGACCTCATGAAACTTATGATCCAGTAGGTTCCATTAATCACCAAATCCTATTTAGAACCTCAATTGAAATTTCACTCGTCTTTACTCACCATAGGAACCCTGGTAGCACAGTGCCTAAGGCATTTGACTGCTAACCAGAAGGCTGACAGTTCAAACCACCAGCCCCTCCAAGGAAGGACGAATGGTCAATCTAATTCCGTGAAGATTTACCACCTTGGAAACCCAACAGGGATCACTATGAGTTGGAATCGACTTGATAACAGTAGATAGTGGGATTACTCACCATATTATCTAGTATTTTCAGTACATCCTTAAGATTGTTAAATTCATCCAAAGATGGGAGTAATCACACAAGCATTTTAATTGCATTTTTGTTGTTGTTTACTTTTAATAATGCAGAAAGGAAACAAAACTTTCTTTTGAACAAGTAATGTTGGTGGCATGTTAAACCCCTGCCATTGAGTTGATATTGACTCAAAGTCACCCTGCAGGACAGAATACAACTGCCCCATAAGGTTTCCAAGTTGTAATCTTTCCTGGAGTAGGCTGTCACTGGTGCCATGTTGGACACCCTAAACTTAGAATATTAACATGACAAGTTTCTCAACTGAACCAAAACCAAACCAAACTGGCTGCTGTCGAGTTGATTTCTACTCACAGTGACCGTATAGAACAGAGTAGAACTGCCCCCACAGTGTTTCCATGGCTGTAAATCTTTATGGAAGCAGATTGCCCCATCTTTCTCACATGGAAAGACTGGAAGGTTGGAATCGCTGACTTTTCCATTAGCAGTCAAGTGCTTAACCACTGTGCCACCAGAGCTCTAATGTTTTTTTAACTAAAAGTGATAAAATGTTCAAGGAACCATTTCTTAATGGCATGCCCACTGTTCTTTCCATTATCAACAGTCTGCTGACAATAAATATTCACTGAAGTACATAGCAAATTTTTATTCACACCAATACAACTTACATATGTCTACATATCACCATAACTGATGAGATACCTGATTTGACTATCTACATCTATATATATGTAGATACAGATATATATATTTGTCTGAAGAGTCCCCCATATTCAAACTGTCCCTGAGACTGCCCATTATACCTGAAGCTCTGAAAGATAACTGTGTGGTCTGTGCTTTTCCTACACATAAGCCATAGCATAGGGTCTGAGTTGTTTCGGTAGAATTTTTCTTCAGATAATTGGATTGTAAAGCCTTGGTAATCACACTGAAACCTATAAAGAGCTAAGCAAGGTTTCAAGTGAAGGAGAAAAAAAAGAAACTTGTCAAAGATTGTATCTTGTGATCAAAAATCTACCCAGGACTGTAAATTTGTCAGAGGAACCCACTGAATGATCCCGAGGAAAACCAAGAAAGTTTATGAAGGAAACACCAATCCCATACAAGTGTCAAGAGGATAGGAAATCAATGTCTGCAAAGCCTTCAGACTGTCAGAAAGACTTGCTTCTTGGTGCTTTGCCTCTGACTCCCTGAGACGCTCAGAGGGAATTACTGGGAGTAGCAGGCTTCATCACCATATATGTAATGAAGCTCATTTTCTGCAAACGTCTTGGTTATCACCATGTTAAAGTGATGAAATGCTGATATCCCCAATACTCCCATGAAAGGAGAGTAACTAAATCTAATTTTTGAGTTTAAAATTGCTGACTTCCTAGCAGAGCCAACAGGAATTACACGAACAGCTTTATTTTTATACTCATAACTAAAAGCAACATGTTATATCAAAAGATTGTAGTTTCATGCAATGTAAAAAAGAGAAATACTTTTCTGACAACACCATCCAAACAAGCAGCAAAATAATTCACCCTGATGGGTCACAAATCAGAAGCGCCCCACCATTCTGTTGCAGTGCATTCCCGTATGGCTATGTGTGTAGAATGTTAACCAGCCTTGCACTATGCCTCTTATATTGTGGGAAGCAACATAAGGAGGAACACCAGACATCTGAAAAAGGTACTGGAACCTTAAGAAACACTGAGAAGGCAGGGATCTGTCTACATATACATGTCATGCCTGTTTCAAAATGTCAAGCTATAGGTTTAGTCTACACCCACAACCAAAACCAAACTTGTTTCCTTAGAGTTGATTCCAACTCATAGCAACTCTGTAGGAAAGAGTAGAACTGCCCCAGAAGGTTTTTACAAGGCTGTAAATCTTTGGGAAAGCAGATTGCCACATCTTTCTCTCATGGAGCTGCTGGTAGGTTCAAAATGCTGACTTCTCAGTTAACAGCCAAGTGATTTAAATGCTGTAGCACCAAGGCTCCTTAGTCTACACAAAACCAAAACCAAATTCACTGCTATTGAATCGATTCTGAATCAGAGAGACTCCACTGGGTTTCCAAGGCTATAAGTTTTTACAGAAGCAGACTGCCTCATCTCTATTCCATGGAGCTTGTTGCTTTGAACCACTGACCTTTTGGTTAGCAGCCAAATGCCTTAACCACTACAGCATCAGAGCTTCTCTTAGTCTACACAGGAAGGTGTTAAAATCACTTTGTCATTATCCATCCCAAATCTAGAACACACAGGCAAGGCATCAAGTGGTCCACCTTTCCAATTTCAAAGGGATTGTATTGCTGTAGCACCAGGGTGCTTTACTTTCCATCACAAACAAATGGTGCTTTGAAAACTGCACATCTAATTTGTTTATTATTTTCATTGGTGTGGTTTTCTTGGGGGGCGGTCCGGTGGTGTAGTGCCTAAGGCATTTGACTGCTAACCAGAAGGCTGGCAGTTCAAACCCACCAGCCACTCCTCAGAAAGAAGGTTGGGCAATCTACTTCTGTAGTGGTACCACCTCAGAAACCCAAGGAGGGGTCACTATGAGATGAATGAACTCAATGGC
>NW_006921605.1:11023507-11027177 GCF_000298275.1 Orycteropus afer afer | reverse complement strand
AGAAAGAAGGTTGGGCAATCTACTTCTGTAGTGGTACCACCTCAGAAACCCAAGGAGGGGTCACTATGAGATGAATGAACTCAATGGCAGTGGATTTGGGTTGTTTTTTTTTTTTTTTTTTTTGGTGTGGTTTTCTGGGTAACTAATAAGAAATCAGAAGAGTTAGATGTTTGGGCCTGAGCATCTTTGAGTCAAGTGGTTTGTAACAAAAGGAAAGGAAGCTGGATACAGAGAACTTGTTTTCATTTTTATAAAAATAGTTTCTCTCAATAGCAGCTTCCACTAGAAGTTCTACCATAGCTCCAAGTTCCCAAACTTGCCTGGTTATAAGAACCGACTGGAATGATCACTAAGTACAGATTATCAGATCCATTCCTGGGATCTGGTCTAGAGAGTGGGAATCTGAATTTTCCACAAGTGTTCCAGGTGTGACAAACACTCCCTTAGGTTATCATCCCACTGAAATCAACTATCAGAAAGCAAAGATTGGTGCCAAACAATAGCACTGGGTTCTGAGCAAATTCATTAAGCCCTGGCAACCACTAATGCCTCTCAGCTTCTTTCCAACTCTCATGCTCATAAAGAGATGTTTATGCAAAGTTGTTCTTCTGGCTGTTTACACAATGAGGCAGGGTGTGCTTGGACTATGATCTCTCTCTCTCTCACTCTCACTTACTCTTTTTAACTGTGATTTGGGTATAAGTTTGCAGAGCAAATTCACTTTTCAGACAGCAGCTCACATACACTTTGTCTCATGACATTGACTACAATTCACTACAATGCAACAGCTCCCCTCCCACTTCTTCCCCATAGTTACCTCTTCCCTGTATCCTTCCCTCCATGCACTCCTGTTCTCTGAGCTGTCTCCCTGTGCATACAAAGCCCTTCTATTCTCCCATGATTGTTCTCTCCAAGGAATGTATCTGTCTAATGTAAATGTTCAACTCCTATGCCTGTCTTTTGTTTGGCTGGAAGCCACAGGAATGGGTTCAATTCCAGACCTGAAGGGCAGCTAGAGGCCATATTCTCAGTGGTTCCATCTGGCTCTATCAGAACAGCAAACCTGGTCCTTTTTTTTCCCCCCTAATGATTTTGAGTTTGTTCCACATTGTTCTCCCTCTCTATCCAGGATCTCCTGCATAGATCTCCCTTCAAGTGGTTGACGGTGATAGCTGGGCACCATCTAGTTCTTCTTGTCTCATAGTTGTATAGGCTGTGGATCACATGGTGTATCAGTTGCTAGGACTAATTGTTTCCATGAATCTTTGGTTTTCTTCATTCTTCTTTGCTCTGGACGAGGAGAGACCCATTGTTGCATCTAGATGGCCACTTGCAAGCTTTTAAGATCTCAGTTGCTATTCACCAAAGTAGGAGATGGAACAATACTTTGTGTAGTATGGTATCCCAATTGAACTTGATATTTCCTGTGTCTATGGTCCCAAGCCCACAGGTCCAATGACTTATTCCCTCTGGATAGCTGGCTGTGGCCAAGAAGTGACTACAAACTTGACTCTTGTCAGAACATACCAATACTCTTGTAGAAATATTGTCTGCCAACCCTATATATGGTCTTGAGCACACTGCCCCCCGCATAGACATACTTAATAGTTCACCCAGTCTACCCATCTATCCACCCATATATCCATGTTTGCCTTCATTGACAATGCAGTACTCTGTGTGCCAAAGGGTTCTTCTTTGTTGTCTGTACTTTCCACGTACCTCTCTCTGTCTTCCTCTTCCTCAATGCCACCATGTTCATCACTCACATTTGGTACATTGCCCTTCTCTTCACCCAAATCAATACTTGTCTCTACCTATCTAATAATGTTCCCTGTGAAAATTTCCTTCCATATATAAACCTTTCCTTTACTTTTTTACAATAGCAGACTAATATAATATTCGTCCTTCTGTGATTTACTTATTTCACTCAGCATAATGTCCTGTAAGTTCATCCACATTATGTGGTGTTTTGCAGATTCTATGTTGTTCTTTAGGGTTGTATAGTATTCCATTCTGTGTATGTACCATTGTACTATGATCTCTTAAAGATGTTCTCTACATTTAGAACTAGAGCCCACACTTCTGATAGAGAGCTTCAGGAATATCTTGCTCATCTTCCAAACATTCTAAAATGTTTAGCTTAGGTTTTCCAAGGACCAGACTTTGAGATGGAGATTCTCATACACTTAGCTTTTTGAAAGGAGCTCTGCTAGCACAGTGCCTAAGGCATCTGACTGCCAAGTAGAAGGTTAGTAGTTCAAACTGGAAGGTTAGTAGTTCAAACACACCAGCCACTCCACAGAAGCAAGACTGGGCAATTTTTTTTTTCCAGTTTTTTTTAGTTTTTTGGAAAGCCCTTAGGATTAGCACCTTTGAAGAAGTGAAGGAAGCAGGGGTGGGCAGGAACGGAATGGCAATGCATCACAACAAAGCCATCAGCTGATATCAAGGAAACCTCTGGAGCTAAGAAGGTCCTTCCTAGTTGTTCTAATCTAGAGAAAGATGACCAGGCCTTTATATGGCTTTTATTGATGTTTTATCGGATGTGGGTGGGTTGCCCTTGTTATAAGACCATAGACAAAGCAGTTGTCTTGCTCTGAGATCATTTCTCAGGGAGTGAAAGACTCAGTCTCAGTCCAACAGCAGTCAACACCAGATGGGAAAATACAGAGCCTTGTCCTGGAGATGAGATCTCAAACACACATCACAGTATCCACTACAAAGACCAGCTATCAATTCTAATCTTGCTGACCTTCATTCCTGTCTTTATGCTCAATATTTCCAGAAGAAAACAAATAAACTGAGGCCCATGATCACCTTTGAGAAACCTAAGAAGCTCTAGGTACTTTAAGACTGGTGATTTAGCAGAGAGTTTATGCACATTTTCAATGTACAATAAGGTCAGAGAAGGAGAGTCAAAATATTTTACCACTAAGACGTCAGGTTTCATTAGAGTTAGTTGTTCCAGGAAAGCAAAGAGAAATAAAACATAGAGAAACACTAACAAAGACTCACATTACCAACCTTTTAAATACACTGACCATACAGAGGTAGTTTATATTGAAAAAAAGGAAATGTGCATTTTACACATTTCAGTGAATCAACATTCTCATCCACTAAGGCCCCTCATCAATCATTCAGTGGTCAGACAACCCCACATACAAGGAGTGCATCCAAGCCCACTTCTGCCGTTATGATGAACTTCAGGTGGTGTGTGCTGCTAGCCTTTACAGTGAACATTTTCACAGGGTACTGAGCAACATGCGGCAGCAATCCGCTGCTAAATGGTCTGGTTCTCAAATTTTCAACTGGGGATAATCACGCTCAAGTCAAGTGTCAACAGAGGGCTTGTTTAACCACAAAAAGCCAGACAGTGCAATCTCTGTTCTGGCATTATCTATATAGGACTCTATATATCTCAAGGGCTATGTTTTCTGCTGCCCTTATTGAAGTGGAAGACCTTTAGACTAACTGGCAGTTGTGGATTGGCTGGAACATAAAACCTATACAAATAGGTTCAATTTGAGCACCAACATAAGAAAAAAAAAAAGAAAAACCTACTGCCATCGAGTTGATTCTGTTGTTGTTGTTATGCTGTCGAGTCGGACCCGACTCATAGCGACCCCTCCTTGGGTTTCCGAGGCAGTGTCACTACGGAAGTAGATTGCCC
>NW_006921605.1:11017849-11021694 GCF_000298275.1 Orycteropus afer afer | reverse complement strand
TACTTCTTTCTGGCCTTTCAAAAGAAAATTCATTACATTTGTATATATTAGTGATTTCTCCACTTCCTAATTTTTTATTCTTTCTTCAATCAATTGCAAACTTTTTCAATATCAATCCACTAAAATAGCTCTTACTAGAATTTGGGGGAAAAAAAAAAAAAAGCTTTGTGTTGCCAAAACTCTCTCTTCATTATACTTAACCTTTTAGAAGGATTTGCCGCAGGTAAACATTCCCTATTAGGACGTAGGTTTTCTTCCTATGTCATTGGCAGTCTTCTTTGTTTACTCCCAACCTAAATGTTGTCCCTGGTTATTATATTTTCTTTATACATTGTCTCTACTAGGTGATTTTATCCAGTCCTGGGACTTCAATACAATCCATATACTGATGACTTCCATGTTTATGTTCCCAAGTTTGAGTTGTATGTCTTGTGTGGAATCAATATCAATACTTAAATGTCAAACAGCCATCCAGTAAGCCCCTTACCTTGTCATGATCATGGTTTTCCCTCCAAATCTGCCCTTTCCCAAACCATTACTATTGGTGTTGGATACTACTAGCAATCTACAGATCTACATATTATCCTTGATTGCTCTCTTACCCCACCTGAAAATCCACCATTATGTCCTATTTCCTTAAATTCAAAATATAGTCCAACCTAGTTCATCTCTCATCATTGTCATCACTTAAATCCTCTAAGTTCTCTTTTACTTAGCATACCACAAGTCTCTGAACTTGTCTCCTGCTTCCACTCTTACCTAATATTACCTCCACAAGGAGTCAAGTTATCTTTTAAGATCACAAATCAGATCATGCCACTCTCCTGCTCAAGATCCTCCAAATTCTTTTGTACTAATTAGAGTAAGACCCAAATATCCTAAGCTGACCTCTGAGGCCATTAATGACTTATCTTATTTCTTGGCACTCCTGTCATGATTTTTTCTGCCCAAGAATGGCCAACACTGGCTGCTCCTAAATATGCCAGTGTGCTTGTCCATGCCTTGGGTCTTTGAACTTACTTTTCATTCTGAATGGAACATTCTTCTTAGATTGCCATATGACTAGTTTGCTCTATAAATCAAGTCTAAGCTCAAATGCCACTTTCTTTAATCATTGTACCCTACCTATCTAGCCCTTCCATGACTCATCTGTAAGCTGGTGCACTGTGGTGGCTTGTGTGTTACAGTTATGCTGGAAACTATACCACAAGTACTTCAAATATCATCAGGGTCACCCATGGTGAAAAGATTTGAGTGGAGTTTCCAGATTCAGACAGACTAAGAGGAAGATCCTGGCACTCTACTTCTCCAAGTCTTGTCCAGTGAAAACCTTATGGACAGCAGTGGAACATGGTCTGACATGGTGCCAGATAATGAGCCCCTCAGGTGGGAAGGCACTCAAATACAACTAGGGAAGAACAGCTTCCTAAAAGTAGAACCAGCCTTTATGGCATGTATGTAGTCAAGCTTTCAGGACCTTCATTGTTGATGTGGTATGACTTAAAATGAGAAGAAACAGTCATAAGCATCCATTACTAATACAAACAGGGAATATCATTACTAATACAAACAGGGAATATTATACACAGTATGAATTAAGAAAAATTGGAAATTGTCAAAAATGAAATGGAAGGCATGAAGACTGATATCTTCGGCATTAGTGAGCTAAGAGGGACTTGTCTTGGTCATTTTGAATTGGACAATCAAAAATCAAAATTGACAGCTCTGCCAGAACCTCAGCCAACAAGTCCTTCACTGAAATGGGAGATGGGCTGACACATCAGAGTATCTACCACAATCACCAACTCTTTACTATCAAAAATTGGCAATTAAAAATAATTAATTTACATTTACCCTGTCCTTTCTATATATAAGAATTATATTTCTGAGTACCTAAATAGCTATGGAGCTCTGGTGGTGCAGTGGCTAAGGCATTTGCCTGCTAACCAAAAGGCAGGTTGTTCCCATGCACCAGCTGCTCTGTGGGAGAAAGTTTACTTCCATAAAGATTTACAGCCTTGGTAACATTATGAGGCAGTTCTATTCTGTCCTAAAGTGTCACTATGAGTCAGGATCAACTTGATGGCAGTGTTTTGTTTTGTTTTTTTTTTCTTTGTAAATAGCCATGATTGACGAGTTTTTCTATACAGAATGATCCAGTTAATAAAGTATAAGAAATGATAGAATTAAACTGAGGGGCATTAGTGGTTCGGTGGTAGAATTCTTGTCATCTGTGTGGGAGACTCAGGTTTGAATCCTTACCAATGCACCTCATGCATAGCCAAAACTCCTTCATAAGTGAAGTCTGCGGTGTTGCTACGATGTTGGATAGGTTTCAGCAGAGCTCCTACACTAAGATGGACTAGGAAGAAAGGCCTGGTGATCTACTTCAGAAAACCCACCAATGAAAACCCTATGGATCACAATGGTTCAATCCCAAACTAAATATGTGGATGATGCAGGACTGGGCAGCATTTAGTTCCATTGCACATGGAGTTGCCATGAGTTGGTGGCTATTCGACTGCAGTTAACAACAACAATAACAAATAGCCATGATTGATGAAGATAGGTTTTGATATACAGAAGGATTGAGTTAATAAATTGGAAAACAATGATGGGATTAGCTTATCATCTTTTTTTTTCGGCCCTAATACAATAATTTGTTTTTAGACAATGAACATCAACATCACCATGAAGTGAAAAGTTGATGGGCAGCTTTATAATAGAAGATTCAAGCTACTTTCACCTGAACCTATTGGTCAATCTGAGCATCACTGAGTGTTGAACAGTATGTCTCTCCTGATGTGACGCAGTAAGAAGCACACAACCGCACTTATGAGCATTCTTGATAGTTTGCTCTACCATGAATGACATATTGAAGAGGAGTGATGTTTCATTTGTCATCAAAAAGAACATGTCTACATCCATCCTGAAGTAGAATGCTGCCAGTGATAGAATAATATCCATATGCCTACAACGAAGACGGTTAATATGACTATTATTCAAATTTGCACACCAACTACTAATGCCAAAGAGGACAAAATTGAAGACTTTTACCAACTGCTGCAGCCTGAAATTGATCAAGCATGCAATCAAGATGCATTAATAATTACTGGTAGTTTGAATGCAAAAGTTGGAGACAAAGGAAAGGGATTGGTAGTTGGAAAAGTTGGCCTTGATGATAGAAATGATGCCAGAAATCACATGATGGAATTTTGCAAGCCCAACAATTTATTCATTCCAAATACCTTTTTTCAGCAATATAAACAGTGACTATGCACATGGACCTTGCCTATGGAATACAGGTATCATACCTCAGAGCTATTGTGGGTTTGGTTCCAGACTACCACAATAGAGCAAATATCGCAATAAAGTGAGTCAGGTGAATTTTTCATTTTCTAATGCATATAAAAGTTATGTTTACATTATATTGCAATCTATTAAGGGTACAACAGCATTATGAAAAAGTTTTAAATATTATGAGAATTACCAAAATGTGACACAGAGACACAAAATGCTGTTGGAAAAATGATGCCAATAGACTTGCTCAATGCAGGGTTGTCACAAACATTTAATTTGTAAAAACTGAACTGCAAAGTATAGTAAAACAAGGTATGCCTTCATTAAAGTAAATTATCTACCTCTGTGGAAAAAGATAATGGAGAAGCTCAGTGTCATCAGTGGTGACCCAGTGGCCTAATGAATAAGGCATCAGCCTCTGGAGCTGGGGATTATGGGTTCGAGTCCCATCTGAGTTGCATGGGAATTAATTTTAAGGAGCTCTGGTGGTGCAATGCCTAAGGCATTTGACTGTTAACCAGAAGGTTGGTTGTTCAAACCCACCA
>NW_006921605.1:10965711-10995403 GCF_000298275.1 Orycteropus afer afer | reverse complement strand
TGTTCTTAAGTCCCTGGAATCTGGGAGAATGCTGTTGCTTTAAATATCCAAAATAGTCAAACTGCTTGTAAACATTCAAAATGGCTGTGCCTCCAGACAGGCAAAAGTTCACAGCTCAGCCTGCCTTCCTCTTTGCTGCTTCCCCTTTTATTCATCGGCCACCAGAGCAGTCCTTCATGCAGCCCCTGGCTAACAGGGCTGATTTTTAGGTTAATTCTTAGGTCCTACCACCATTTAGCAATATCCAAACTGTCTGTGCTGTCAGGATCACTGCCAGATCGCAGCTCTGTATGTCTCCTTTTTTAGTGTTTTCATGCAAATTCTTCTACTAGTTGGAGTTTAGTCCACTTCTATGTCTTTCCCTTTAAGGCTCAGGGGTCCAGGATTATCTTCTTTATCTGCATTAATTGGTTCCCCTTTTCTTTTTTGAAGAGGGTCTGTGCAGTCCTTCTGCCTGTTATGCCATCTTACCGGAACTCCTAGACTGTTTATTATTAGATCAGCCAACAGGTGGTTAAGAGGGCCTTATTGCTTTCTTCTGACCAAAGAGCTATGCCTTGATTTATTTTGGTGGGTAACATATAGATGCCATAATAAACATAATGATATTTAGGGCCAAAATGGTCCTAGGAATCACTTTCGCTAGAATCCATCTTTCATTAACACAACCACTTACTGTCTACTCAAAAGTGATCTTTATGCTCAATACTTTACAATTCAATTGAATCAGATAAATTACTATGAATTTATCAAACCAAGTCAAACCTATTAACTTCAAGTCAATTCCAACTTCTGGTGACTGCAGGTGTTACAAAGCAGAACTGCTCCATATGGTTTTCTTGGCTCTAATCTTTAAAGAAGAAGCTCTGATGGCATAGTGTCTAAGGCATTTGACTGCTAACCAAAAGGCTGGCAGTTGAAACCCACCAGCCACTCCTCGGAAGGAAGATTGGGCAATCTACTTCCATAGAGATACCACCTTGAAACCCAAGGAGAGGTCTCTATGAGTTGAATTGACAGCAGTGTTTTTTTGTTTGTTTGTTTGTTTTTTGTTTTTAATAATCTTTACAGAAGCAGCTTTCCAGGCCTATCTCCCAAATGTTAGGTATAATCCAACTTTTCCCCTGTGTGGCTACTTGTTATTCCCAATATCATCTATTGAATAGTCCATTGTTTCCCCAGGGTTCCCCACCCCTCGTTATACAATGTTCTTCAGCGTCCATATGGGAAACAATGAACAAAATTTCCTTTACTTTTTCATACTGACTAACCTGCAGTCTATGAAGACTGGCCTCTCTTCTGGTAAGCTCTGGATCTGGGGATTCATGTTAAGTTGCATGATGTATAGGAGGTCCGAGAGCTGCTGCCACCTGCAGATGAGGACACAGGAGAAGGTGTCCTTGCTCATTTGCATTTGAGACAACTGACATTTGAGAACAAGCCAGGTGTTTCTTGTTTTGTTTTTCCTTCGCTTCTTTGTACTTATTTTGGAATTTCAAATGTTAGAAAACATCTGAAGTAGTACAATAAAGACAAATTTTTAAGGAAATTATTCTTCCTTTTTCACTGCAGATTTCTAAAAGCAGAGTTTTGTTGTTTACATCTATTTTACAAAACCAGCCATTTGTCTATATTTAACCAGATGTTTTGATTTGTCTGATTCAACTTTCCAGTTGAAAAATTCCACCGGAATTGATTGATTCATTAAATAAAATCTATGAGTATTTTGTTGTTTTGGTCCTCTAGTGCCACTCTAACAGAAATACCACAGGTGGGTGACTTGAACAAAGAGGAATTTATTCTCTTACAATTTAGGAGACTAGAAATCTGAGTTCAAAGTGCCAGCTCTAGGGGTTGGGCAAAAGCCCCTCAACCTTGGGCTTCAGCTCTGCTTCTTGCTCCCAGTCCACTGAAACTAGAGGCTTCTCTTAACTCAGATAGCTGCTGGCTGCTGAGGCTGACAAACCCAAGGTCGACAAGTAAAATGGTACAGTCCCAAAATTATCAAGCAACACAGGAGGCCACTGGTTCAAGTTCAGAAACAGTCTCAAGATTGGCAGACAACATAGCAGGACACTGAGATGAAGACTCGGACACATGCAGGGTCCAAGCGTGCCAAAAAAGCTCAAGGGACCTTTCTCAAAGTTTATTCTGATATATTGGAAGCAGACCATATCCCTAAGACAGCTACTCAGCTGCTCACAATAGATTCCACCATGGAGGTGATTACCAGTCTCATGATGGGAAATAAATACAACCAGCTACCCATCCACTCAAAACCAGGCCCAGCCAGTTGGCACATAATCTTAACTACCACATTTGTATATGTATCTTTTCTTGTAAAAGCTATGGAGGACTCCTAAAAGAAGATGATTGCCTGTTCCAGCATTTATTAGTTTAGTTTAGCCTGGGATAGAGACAGTAGCACAGCACTTCCCCTGCAGGTGGGAGATTGCTATATAATAGTAAAGTGTGGTGGGCATTGTCATAAAGATACAGGGAACTTCAACACAGAGAAGGGTGAGAGAAATTCCAAATGGGAAAGGGTCCTGGGAGCAGCAACATTGGAGCAGGCCTTGAAGACCATTTACAGTTTAATATGTAACCAAAAAAGAGGTGACAAATATTCTAGAAAGTGTGACCTTCACTCAAAAAAAGGCATGGAAGCATGATGATTATTCTATTAGAAATATGCCCGAAGGTTTTAAGCACTGAGACCAAAGAGAGAAAGAATCCCTCCAATCAACACACTCTGTCTACTCAAGACTATTGATTCTTTTCTGCCAAATTTTTTCTTATAGCACCTTGCTCTTCTCCAGCAACAGGTTGCTACCATAAACCAGGTCTAATCACCTGATTTAAATACCTGCAGCTCATGGCTCCAGCCCTTATTCTTCACAGTGTTCTCATCTATCACAAATCTGATCACATGAAGATGTTAGAGAAAAGCCCTCAGGGACTTCATTACTACCTTCAGGGTGGAGGCACATTTACTAATATGGTAGCCAATGTCCTCTGTGGTCTGTCATTACTCGATGTGCTCCTACTCAAGCTTCAGCCATTGCATATCCTTACAGTTCCCAGCTTTTACCATAGAGTTTCACATTTTAATATTCATGCTTCTCTCCATGTGCTCATTTCCTCCCTTTGTGTCCACCAAGATACTTTCACTCATCTTTCAGAAGTACAGTTGTAGCATTATGGAAACGGAAGGATGGGAAGACAGTGACCTAGACAACACACTAAAGAAATGAAAGTAGTTATTTATGGTAAATTCAAAACAATAGTAATAATAATAATAATAAATCCTTCAATCATCTCTTAAACTCTAAAACAAGAAGTGTCTTTTTGTATCCTCAAGGATATACGAACTTAATAAAAAGATTGGACTTTGCTTTTGACAAAAGCCATGCAATTGTCCAAGATAACCCTCCTGGTACAAGACCACACCTCAGTGCTTGCCTTACACCTAGACTATCTAGAATACTCACCCTCCCACTACCCCACTACTAATTGCACTCACAAATAAGACCTGAAGGAGTCTGTTTCTTTGTGTTTTTTTGAGGAGCTGATGTCTGAAAAATGTGTGTTTCTGCTTAAAGACAATAAAATAAATTCTTTAAAGTATCATGTATATAAAATGCAGCAAGTTTCAAAGGACATCATTATTAAAACGTTAATAAAACTAATTTTTTTGAGTAGGGCAGAAAGTGAATTGCTCTCAGCATTGAAATAAGTTGTAATTTCAGAGAAAATTGGTATGGGCATGCTTTGACTAAGTGGGTAGCAGAATCTCTCTATTTCTCTCAAGATCTAAATTTGTGGATTCAATAGTTTGCATGTTTGTGGCTAATTTAAAAACAGTTTCTTTTCCACTAAGAGAGCAGAGGCAGAAGAAAAAACACAAGCTCTGGAATTAGACAGACTGAAATTTTAATTCTGATCAACAGGGAGCACACTATGTGAGGGCTCATTGTTTTCTCTTCTAGAAGTGCGCACACAGATACACACAGACATGTGCACACACATATACGCACATATGCACACACATGCACAAGCGTGCACACACACCATGTAGGCTAAATATGATGAGGATATCATGCGGGGTAAAGTTCTCAAAATAACTGCTGAAGTTTCCTAGGCCTTGCACATTTTTTTCCTTCTTCTGATCTCTGGTCTAAACGTGTGTTATAACAATGCCATTTCAGTGCTGTCTGCCTCATTTTTCTTCCATGGATCTTTACCATGAGAGGAGACACTGACCTTGATGTGAGGTGAGATAAACACAGTAGTTCATTTTTGTACTTGCTATGTCATTTGCCTGCTAACCAGACAGCTGGCGGTTTAAACCCACCAGCCACTCCTCAGAAGGAAAGTTGGGCAATCCTACTTCCGTAGTGATACTGCCTCGGAAACCCAAGGAGGGGTCGCTATGAGTAGGGTTTGACTCGACGGCACATAACAACAACAATATCATTTCTTGGTAACCTTGGAGGCTTATTAGTAAAATCACAATGAAAAGAAGAACATAAAGAAAAAAAAGCACCCTGATAATATGGGAAAAGAACTGTGATTATGAAAATGGAAGAATTCCTTGAGTTGCTGGAATCAGTTTCCCTAGTAATACTTGTGGAAGGCATAGTTCTAGAAGGTTTCTAATGACCTCAGAAACAAGAAAACCTTGTTACTTTATTTATAACTATTAATAAAATTGGAAAGATGAAGAGACTTAGCTTGAAGCAACAAGATGGTGGGAGACAGGATGATACGACAGGTTCTTTCTCAACATAGTTCCCTCTGAGACGACTTTAGGGAAAAATGTGAAAGATCACCCTACAAAGACTCTAGTAGGTGATACCAAATGTCTAAAGATTAAAGGAATTGTATACAATAGAAGACATGAGAGTGGTAAATCCTATATTGAGAATTTCTCGTCTTTAAAACCCAGTGCCACGGTGTAAATTCCAACTCATAGTGACCCTATGGGACAGAGTAGAACAGCCTCAGAGAGTTCGCAAGGCTGTAGATCTCTACAGAAGCAGACTGCCTATCTAACTTTTTTCCCACAGAACGATTAGTGGTTTCAAACTGCCAACCTTTCATTTGGCAGCTGAGCATCTTAGTCAAGATAATATTTAACCATTACACTTGATAGATCAATTTTGTAATGTAATTTCAAATGATAGCTTGAAAGACAATAGAATTAATATCACACACTAGACAATATTTTCAGGAATATTTTACAATACTTCAAATAATATCTGATATATGTGTGTGGATCTACTCCCTATCCCATGTTCATGGTCCCCATATTTCTTGCTAACACACTCTGCTTTTAGTCTGGATGGCACATACCCAAGTCCAGACATTTTTGTCTAAGCCAGCTATATAATCCTGTTCCTAACTTCACTACCTCCTTTATAGCTAGAGGCGATCATGTGACCCTGTGTGCTCACTGAAATGGAGCAGGATTACTGGAGAAAAGTAAGAATTTAGGGGCCCTGAAAAGGTATTTGGTACCTTGCTAGTTCATAGTCTTGTTAAAGAGTAACTCTTTTCTTATGGAAAAACACACAAGGAACTGATAAATGGGACCAAACAACTTGTTCCATTTCCCTTTGTCTCTACCTTCAAAAGCCATTTGGTAACCAAGCACAAAAAGGAGAATTTCTAATATGGCAAAGTACAAAAAGAGAAAGCATGTGGTCTTTAGTGATATTAGTGAGCCACTAGACAGTTCAACCTTATTAAATGGTAAGAACAAAGCCACTTTGGTAGGGCATGTTGCTATTTGCAGGCAAGCACATCCACAGAGTGAGCTGGATTGTTGGGGAGACAACCTGCCCTAAGAGTTTCCTCTCTGTGTTGGCCCTTCAGAACTTCTAGGGAGGATGACCAGGAACAAGCGCGTACTGATTTTCAAACAAATGAATATGAGGACGGCAACCTAGACTTCACACACTAAGGAAATAAAAAGAGTTATTTATGGTCAGTTCAAAATAATAAAAAAATTCCTTCCATTTTCTCTATACACTCTAATAATGAAGTGTCTCTGGTATCGATTGCTAAAAAAGAAATTAAATAAAAAAGAACCAGAACATTCCACTCCCAAAAACTCTCAATCTATCCATTTAACACAAGAGTAGCAATGTGTAACTATGTTTAATGTATGTAGCTTACAGAGGTAATTGCAAGAAGAGAGGGTTTTGTTTCTTCTTAGAAAAGTGGAGCTTTTGGTTGGTAAATGTATTTGGTCAGCCAGACTTCTAACCCATGAATTGGAGGCAATTACTTTTCAAGCTTCAAACTTTCTTTCCTTACTCTACAGGCTTTGCCTTCAAGTTATTTTCATCTTAAACAGAATTCTGAGGCCCTGAACAGATATTTTGATACCCTGCTAATTTGTGGTCTTGCTAAAGACTAACTCTTTGCACAACCTCCTGGACTTGATTTGTTATTTCAAACTTCCAATTATTTCACACCTTCCTTGGAGACATTTTCAAATTGGGTTGTATTTTCCCAATTGAAATTAGAACTGGCCCAGCCCTTGCCTTAATCAAAATCTGAGACCTTTTTTTTTTAAAAAAAAAGATTGAAAGTATACAGTGTTTCTTAATAGATGTTGCTCTTTTTACAATCTTCCTGATTTTATTTTGAGGGATAAACTAAGACCTTAAAATAGTGGAAAAATATTTTCTTACCAATCCACAGGCCCCATTTTTGACTTACATGAAGTTCCCAAAAATAAACATTTTTGGACAATATTTATAACTTTTAAATATTTAGCTGTAGTTGTGATAATTATCTATGAAGCAGAAAATGAATTTTATGATTTATGTCTAAGGAGTATTTCCAACTTCATCTTTTCCCCAGGTAGAACAAGACTTATTACTTCCATGTAGACTGTGACCAAATAGCTGTTTAAATCCAAATATCTAAACCCAGATACCACTTTCTCATTAGAGAGAAAATAAGAAGGAAAAGTTTAGCTGTTCTGACAAGACCAGTGCAGCTAGATGTTATTGAAAGAAGAAACAGTCTTGTCTTAGTCCCGTGTACACTGCGAATAAACGTTTTGAGTTATTGGAGCTTGATGGGTGTGATTTGTCATTATTTTCCATTTCCTGAAAAATCGTAAGAAAAATAAAATCCCAACTCATACATTCCACAGCCTTTCCCTAAACTGTTAGGTGTTTAAGCTGCCTTCAGAAAACATACCTTAATTTTTGTGTATATGTCTGTCCCTTCACGTAGGTGTTTGCAAGTCTGTTTTTGTATATGTCTGCTCAATGAATCGTGTTTCCAGTATGAAAAGTTGCTTGGGTTAATCACTGATTTCACAATACTGTGTCAAATCCCAATTGAGAACTTTTTTTTTTTTTTTTTGAATTAAAGAAAATCCGAAACAGGTTTATATCTTAAAGGGAATAGTCTCATTGGAAATGAAAGAGTTGTTACATTATTTCTTACCTAAGAGTTCTCCTGCCATTATAATCACTCTTCCTGTTTTTAAAAGCAGTTTTTTTTTTTGCCCAAGAAGTGTTTTGGGGACTTTATTGTTGTTGTTGTTGTTATGTGCCATCAAGTTGGATCCGACTCATAGAGACCCCTCCTTGGGTTGCCGAGGTGGTATCACTATGGAAGTAGATTGCCCAACCTTCCTTCCGAGGAGTGGCCGGTGGGTTTGAACCACCAGCCTTCTGGTTAGCAGTCAAATGCCTTAGCCAGTGTTAGATAAAGGGCCCACAGGTGGCCTCTGTGTACAGGTCCCAAGTTGTTAACTTCTTCGTAGGAAGCTGAGTGAGGCCTGTTAGCCACAAGAATCCACCAGTGCCAAACTCAAATGTGTACACGTTCCACTGTTAAAAAGCAGGCCAAATCGGAAGACTGTTAACCACAGACAGTCTTCCTGATTTACATAACTCACAAAACTGACCCCAACATCTGCTGGCTATATGTATGGTAAAGCCCTATAGTTACAAGGACCCCAAGTTGCTACTGTTCTTAGAGCACCTCCTCAAAGATTCTATAACCTGCTACAGCAGGGCACCATCCAGGCCCACGTGAGCCCTTTTCCTCTTTCCTGCGGGCTTCTGTGGCCTCTTCCATTTCAGGTGGCTCCTAAGCCACTTGCCTCTAAAAACCCTCCTCCCGTGTGGGTCCCTGCAAGTTGCTGTCAGAGCATCAGCGCCAATGAAGAGCTTGGTGTGCAATGCTGCTGTCTCATAATCATAAGGTTTTTTTTCCCCTTAAGCAACCTCAAATTCCCTCAAACTCACTAACAGGCTTGTTGTTGCTGTTAGGTGCCATCCGGTCGGTTCAAACTCACAGGGCCCCTATGTACAACACAACGAAACCCTGCCCGGGCCTGTGCCAGCCTCACAATTCCTTCTCTGCTTGACCCCATCATTGCAGGCACTGTATCAACCCATCTCGTTGAGGGCCTTTCGCTTTTTGCTGACCCACTACTTTACCAAGCATGATAACAGGCCTGGAGAGGGGCTGGTCCCTTTTGACAACATGATCAAAGAAGGCTACAAAAGTATTATCTAAAAAATAAAAGCCCTAAAATCAGCAAAATAAAAGGCAAAATGACCTCTGGCTATCCAAAATAGATGTCACAAAGACCAAGTGTTAATGTTCAAATACTACGCTCTCAGTATAGTTGCAATTTTACTCAGGCCCAGAGTGTTATTATTGAAGTACAAATCTAAATAGCTTTTAGTTTACAGAACACAAAGATGTTAATTATAGTGTTTTAAAAGGGGCTGATTTCAAGAGCAAGTCATGTTGACAAAATAAAGCGGTAATAATTCCCCAAAATCCACCATCATCAAGTTGACTCTGACTCATAGTGACCCTATTGGACAGCATAGAACTGCCCCATAGAGTTTACAAGGCTGTAAATCTTTATGGAAGCAGACTGCCTCATCTTTCTCTTGCAGAGCAGCTGGTGGTTTCAAATCTCTGAACTTCTGGTTGGAAACTGAATGCTTTAACCACTGTACACCAGAGCTTCTTGCAGTAATAATTACTACTCTATAAAGCAGAAAACAATACATGAAAGTAGAGCTGGGAAATGTGAAACAAACCAGCAAACAAACATATTGAAGTTTAGCATCATTTAAGGAGCTCTGGTGGCATAGTGCCTAAGGCATTTGACTGCTAACCAGAAGGCTGGTGGTTCAAACCCACCAGCCATTCCTCAGAAGGAAGGTTGGCCAATCTACTTTGAGATACTGCCTCAGAAACCCAAGGAGGGGTCGTTATGAATTGAATTTGACTCAACGGCACTGAGTTTGGTTTGGTTTTTAGCATCATTTAACGTAGGATAAACAGACTTCTATGCCTCAATAGTTATCATTTCTTTTCTAATAGTTCATAAACTTGGATGAACAAGATCATATTTTGCATTAAGGAAGTTGGAAAAATGTTGAATAAAAATAGTGTCTCTTCCCTAGCCAGTCATTGCCATAGATCAGTGTTGTTCAGCGGAAAACAATGGGACCCACCAATGGAAGTCACACATGCAATTCTACTTGTGTAAAGAACCTAAGGCGGAAGTGAGTCTGCCATGTTCAAGCAGGAAAGAAAAGAAAAAGTTAAGATTAGACCAAATGAAATACAGAAGAAGAGAACAGAGAGGGCTGGAGCATTTTTGTTTGCCCAGTGACAGTTAAGAGTGTGCGTTTGACACAACGCAATGAATTGTACATTTATAATCGGTGCATTTTATTGTCTTTAAATTATACCTCAATAAAGCAGATAAAAACAGGTTATAAAACAAAGTGTATATATAGAAGCCTCCTTTTTAAATACACAAATGCATAGAGGAAAATGTGAAAAGTAGACAGAATAATATTACCATGTATGATGTCTGAGAAGTAGATTGTGGGTGATTTTGACTTTTCTTGGTATTTCTCATTACTTTAAATTGCTTATAGTGACTATTCATTAGTTTTATAATCAGAAAAAAAAAAAGTCATTAAAAAATATGTAAGCTCATGATGTTGCTGTTGCTGTTGTTTCTGGGGGCCATTGAGTCCGTTCTGACTCATAGCAACTCCGTGGGGCAGAGCAGCACTGCTCCCTGGGTTTTCTTGGCTGTGGTCGCCATGGAAGCAGATTGCCACATCTTTCTCCCATGGAGCCAGTGGGTGGTTCGAACTCCTAATTTTTACAGGTAGTAGCCAAGAAGTTTACAATCAGCACCACCAAGGGGTTTATTCCCAGTAAGAGTTGCCATTTTAAAGTGTTGGCACTTACCCTGTGAAACAACTCCACTGTTGATAATGACAGATAGGGCAGTGTTACAATCTGCTGGATGGACATTGAGCAGTTAATGCCCATTTTCACATTCCATCTCATAAAAGTCTCTGTACTCCAAGTCCCTTTTTATATGGGTACAACTGAAAGCATTCCAGAATCCTAGATCATAACCAAAAATCTGAAGGCTGCTTTCCAATAATACTGGCTTGGTATGTTTGACTAGAATTCTGGAAAGCTCCCTTGTTAGCCACAGATCCATCCAAATTTTAAACCAAATGGAAGAGTAATAAGAAGGTTGGATGGACCTAGTAAAGAAACTTCAAATGACAGGAGTGAGGAGAACCATAAGTTGGCCTGGAGATTAAGGATCAAAAGCCATGTTGTCCTTGTTCTTATAAAGAAAGATCTATTGGCAGAAAAGGATACAGTTCTGAGACTAAATGTGAAACTTAGCAGTCAGGAGAGACGAAAGTTGGAAAGACAACATCACAAAACTAAGACTAGCTTGATTTGGAGCCAGATTTGGCGTCATATCCTGAAATTCAAGCATTAAGGGGTGAGTTTTGGAGAGGCACTATGAAGCACAACTAAACAGATTAGGTAAAAATGTAAGGAAATGATTACCCTGGGCGTGAATACTGGCTGAAGGATGACTAGAAGTACAGTGATGAAGTTCATGGATACATTTATAGACTGTAGATCCACAATGAATAGTTAAAGCAAATTCACCCCACATCTATTGTAATGGACAATAAAGTCCTCTGGAAAACTTCCCTAAGTGCTGGGATAAAATAAAACTAAAAATAGCTTCTAGGTATAGAGTGCTTTTCATATAAAAGTACTTTACATATATTATCTCTACTCTAAATTATATACTCAGTTTTACCAATGAGCTTGTGATGGTGGAAACCATTGGCAGAAGTCTTTATGGTAAGTAAAGGCTGGAGCAAGGCTCCAGTTTCAGATCTATTTCACTGCAAAGCCCAGGTAGGAGCCAGTCTCATGCTTCTGCCCATACACCAAGCTGGGGAAGCCTGAATCTGGCTCTGTTTATAAGAAAGATAGTACAGAGTTGAAATGGCCTTGCCTGACCAGCATTAAACTCCAGTTTGTTCTTTAGACCAGAACAGACCAGTTGCCATCGATTCCGACTCCTGGCAGCTCCATGCGTGTAAGAATAGAACTACACTCTATGAAGTTTTCCATGACTGATATTTTGGAAGTAGTTTGCCAAACCTTTCTTCCAAGACACCCCTGGGTAGACTCGATCTTTTGGTTCACAGGCAAGTCCTTGAGCAAGTGGTTCACAGGAAAGTGCTTGAGCCGTGTTCACCACTCTGGGCTACCTCCTCAGGAGAACTCAGTCTTACGTAAATTTGAAAATGTGCTTAGTACATGCAAAGCTGCCCTTAAGAGGTACCCAGGTTATGGGGGGTTTTGTGTTGTTATTGGTTGCTGCCATGCCAACTCCGATTTTTGCTGACCTCAAGTGTGCAGAGTGGAACTGCACACGGAGTCATGGGGTTCAAAGCATTGACCTTTCCGAAGTAGATCACCAGGCTTTACTTCTGAGGCATTTCTGGACAGGTTTGAACTGCCAACTTTTCCGTTAGTAGGCCAGCACTTAACCATTTGTGCCACCCAGGTTATTGGTGCCGTTATTAATGTTGCTTCAGCTCCTAGGTGTCTGATAGTTCTTCAGTTTGACATTCCTTTGGAGAACCAACATGGAGGAAAACACTAAAGAAACAACCAAAGGGAGCCGCTGTGGTGGACCTGCAAGTCCTCTCTCCTCTGGCGTCCTACTTCCTCTCTGTGGCAGGCAGTTCTCTGAGTTCCATCACTAAGTGGTAGTTTCAATGCAACGATGCTTTTTGAATCAAAGATTCTGTCCTCCTTGCCATTCCTCCTTCATTTCATAACTGGAATTGCCCCTCTCCAAATGGACTGTATTTGCTGACGAGGAAGGAAATTGGCAAAATAGCTCAGGCATGAATTAATCATTTAAATTTATTTGTATGTGTGTGTGTGTGTGTGCGCACACACACACACACATATCTGAAAAGAGAGGAGATGAGTGGGTAGCAATATTTCTGCTTGCACTAGCCCTGTTTGCTCAGAATAGTGAATAACAATTCTTGCCATTTTCAAAATATGAGATTTCTCCAGACTTTGTGTGTGTAAGTGTGCTAGAAAAAGAGAAAGAACTGATTGCCTTGATAGCCCAAACATAGTTTTTCAAACCCAATGTGTGATAAATTAGACCGTTCACTTTGAGTTTTTACTGGCAGTGGTACTACAACCACCTCCTGAATAGCTACTACTGCTGAATTTTAAAATCTTCCTGGCCCTGCCCTGAGCCAAATTTTAAAGGCACATCAATGCATGCTTGGCTCACTCACTATTCAAGAACTTTATCCTTTTTTTAATACAAATTATTTTCACAAATACCAAACATCATATCCCAGCATCACCATAATGAGCAAAAGTGTATGTTAATCTTATGGTTAAGAAAAAGGTTTGAACAGAGATAAGTATAAATTTCTAAAGAAACTCATATCAACCTAAGCCAAGTTTTATTTCATCCCCTTTCTTTCTTGACAAAATTTTTTGCTGCTAAGAGAAATATATTTTGTATTTTAAAAGATTTTATAAAATAATCTCCTCAATAAATTGATTGAGTATGCTTAATTGTATCTCACGGAAAACCTCTCCAGTATTTTAATTGCTTTTTCTGCTGGAATTATCTAACCTGGCACCATCAGACCTGGAGTCTATAAAATAATGACAGACTTCAGTCTCTGTAAACACACATCTTTTTCATTTACCCCCGAGATCTCAGCCTAGGAAGGCTTCACATAAAAGAAGTTTCCAGTCTCATCAACTGGCACACAGTGATTGCACATTCCAAGGAAGAAGGGAATATTTATTTTTTCAAACCCCATTCCAGCCAACTATCATAAATTTGGTTATTCTGAGAGCTCCTTGTTTCACTTATTCAGAGCCTGCCAACAGGTGACTGGATACCCGAGCGCATTTGTCTACTCTTTGGGGATCCTTCTAATGGGACTATAACTTAGAACTGGGATTCCAAATGGAAAGGCTCAGTCCAGAATCAGCAGCCCTTCAAGTGCCTCTTCCGACATTCACACCAGGAGGTGGTGTTCCAAGGTGGTCCCAGCATTTCATTGGCCATGATGGATCAGCAGGAAGCTTATGAAAAGGAAAGAAAACTCAACCAGTATCAGGTATTCTGCATCAGGCAAATTAAAGTTGTAATGCCATGTCACCTAAGGTCATCTAATCCTTGGAGACTTTGGCTTGAGCCTGTCTTCCACATCCTGTGGGACGTGCCTAGTTTTCCCCATGATGTCTGTAAAATACCAGCATCTCATGTTCCCATGGTCATATCTAGCTTCCAATTCTTTTTCTGGTTGAACTTTAGATCTCACTCATTTTGCTGGTATCTCACCTCTTGGGTGCATTTTCTTTCCTCTGCTCCAGACATGGAACTCAGTTGTCTTATTCTCCCCCAAAAAATACTCAAGGAATTTCTGTGGTCAGTAGATTTCCCTGAAGGCTTTGGATGGAGGGATGGTATGGCACATAAATGCATAATTTAAAATAGCAATGAATATTAATCATCCTTGTTCTCAAAGCCATTCCGCCATGCTACTCTTTGGAATTTCTTGATGGTCACCTTTCTCCTTTGGCTCCTGTCCTGACTACTTTCTAACTCTCTTCTCTTTCACCATATATTTCTTCTCCTCCTCTCTCTTCTTTCTCCTCCTCCTCCTCATTTTTCCTCTTTCTCTCTATCCCTTTTCTCAGCTCTTTCTTACATTTATACGCATGTGTATTCTTACACAATTTCAGATATCTTTGTTTTACTGTCTCTGAACACATTATATTGTCAGGTCCTCGTTTTCCATAGCTAGTGGCTTTCCTAAAAAAATGGCACTCTTTCCTTTAGGTGAATGTTATTTATTACCAAATTTTAAAATACATTAATTCAATTTTTAAAATTCTGTTCCATGCAACAAAAAACCCAATCGCACCCCATAAATTCCATTCAACAATGTGACAAAGTATTTGTGAGGTCTTTCAAATGAAAACTGGGGTTTGGAGCTGCCTGAGGAGGGCCGGATAGGGAGTGAAAACTGTTTCTCTTTGGGTTTGATTCTCTTTGAGCCGTGTCATTCCCATCATTCTTTTCAGACTTTATAAACTAGAAATGCTGGTGCCTATAAACATGTTTCATTTGCTTCTGACTTTGGACCAGCACAGAAATTATTTGTTTTTCATTTAAATGGCTTTACAGGGGACACTCCCTAATTTATCACAGGCTACTCCACTCCCTATAGCCACACATCTGGCCTGATTCCACTCTTCTTTCTAGTTTCTTGGACTTGGTAGTGATTTGAGTACTGACCCCTGCTTAGAGATTAATGAGTGAAACCTCCAAATTCATGTTTCCACCTGTTGTCGGGTATCATCAAGTTGATTTTTGACTTACAGCAACCCCAGGTGAATGTGTAGAGTGGCCCCAGGGCACTTTCTTGGCTGTAATCTTCTTGGAGACAGATTTCCAGGTCTTTCTCCCACAGAGTGACTGTGTGGGTTCAAATCACCAACTTTCCCATTAGCAGCAGAGTGCTTAACCTCTGCACCACCAGGGTCCATCAAACGCTTTTGCTCTGCAGTGTCCATAGCCCCAGCAGACAGCCACCAAGCCAGAGATTTCTCTTTCCTTGAGGGTCTCTCTGCTGTTGGTAGTATAACTACCTCTGAATTAAAAGAATCTCAAAAAGAAAATTATTTTCTTTCCTGAATTGGGAACGAAAAAGAGACCGAGACACATGGGGTGAGAAGGGGGGTTTCCTTTGTCCCAGAGTTCAAATGCTTCCCTGAGCAAAATATTTAAACTGGTTTTCTTTTATTTCACTCACCACATGGTTGCCAGAAGAATGTTTTAAAAATTCAAATCAGATCCTGCTAACCCCTTGCAGAAAATTTGTCAATGGGTTTTCAGCTCCCCTTTGGAGAAAATCCCAGATCTGTACTGAGATCTATATTCCTAGGTCACCACCTGTCTGTCAGTTTGTCATACGGCAGTGGCTTGCATGCTCCTGGGATGCTGGACACTATGACACCGTTATTTCGAATACCAGCAGAGTAACTCACGGTGGGCAGGTCTCAACAGAGCTTCCAGCCTAAGACAGAGCAGGAAGAAAGGCCTGGAGACCAACTTCCAAAAAGCAGTTATTGCAAACGTTATGACTCACAACAAAACATTGTCCAACTAGCTTGCTTTGCACACGTCGTCATGAAGGAGGAGTCATGTTTGGTGAAGTAGCGGGTCAGTGAGGGTGTGGCGTGATTGGCCTAGTAATCGCAATGACAGACTCAAAAATGCCAGTGATAGTGAGGGTAGCCTTGCGTTGTACCTAAGGTAGCCATGAGTCAAATTTGACTCGATGCTAACTAACAACAACACGACTAAGAATAATATGTCAACTCCGCCCACATCTCCAGCCTCCTCTCCTCCTCCTCCACTGCTACTCTCAATCCTTCAGTTGCAGCTTGGCTTACGTGTGGTTCTCTGGACCAGCACTTCCTACTCTTCATGTGCATACAGATCTCCAGGACATCTTGTTAAAATGCAGATTATGAATCAGAAGGCCTGGGGTGGGCTTGACAGTCTACGTGTCTAAAAAGCTCCCAGGTGAGGTGGCCGCGGCTGCTGCTGCTACTGCTGCTGTTTGAATAGAAAACTATGCCATGCCTCCTCCAGGACCATCTTACAGAACTTTATATTTATTTTATCTCCATTTGATCTTATTACCTCACCTATATCTTTTCTCCAAAAAGCAAAGTAAAACAAACAAACCCCATCATATTTAAGTTTGCCAGACAGCTTCTGTTGATTGGATCGAAGGAACCCTAAATACCACATGTTGATTTTAGTAAAATTCAATGCACTTCAACTGATGTATTATGTTCCCAACCAGATTATAAATTCCATGAGAGAAAGTAATAGGCTTGCTCCGATCATAGTCATGTGCAGCTACCCATCAGGGGAGGCTTGTGTATTGTTAGGATGGTGAAGAGGTTTCAGAGGTGTTTCCAGACTATGTACAACAGATTAGGAAGAAAGGACTGGCCATTGACTTTGAAAAATCAGCCACTGAAAATCCTACAGACATGATAACATCTACCTTGCCTTCCATTCTGTTACACATGGGTCACCATGACCAGGGCCGGAGGATGACTTTATGGCAACTAACAACAGCAATCATAATTTTACCCTGGAATTTGGACTAATGTGTGATACATTGTAAACACTAAACATAATTGTGAATTGATGGTTTGGGCCATAAAAAGATCTAATAAGCTGAGCCAAAATGCTATATAGAAGAAATCCGAAACCACTCCCCAATTTGGGGGCCCTTCTTATCTCTCCATAGAGTTAGTACATCTCCTTCCAACTTGCCCAGACTTAACCGACGACCTCAAATGTCCTTCAATGTACTTGCCTTCAGCACCAGGTAGTACCAGTCAGATACATGGCAGCATGCTTCCTCTGCCTGGGGAAGTTTTATTTTCACCAACATCCACTGTGGGCATGTGCGTTGCACCTGACCACAGGCCAGTACTAAGACAAGCAAGACAAGTACCCCAGCATACAAGAAGCAGGGACTTTCATCCCTGGCCTATGAGGAACCATGTACCAGTGAATGCAATGAAGACCAGTGGAGGGAAAAGATAAAGCTTTCTCTCCAGCCCTTCCCTTGAAGAGTGAGAGATTCCTTGAGCTGTAATCCACTTACCATACAATTCACCTATTTCAAATGTATAATTCAATGGCTTTTAGAATATTCACAGAGTTGTATAACCATTGCAACAATGAATTTTAAACCATTTTCATCACCCCCCCCAAAATAACCTCACACTTTTTAGCCATTTACCTCATGCACCCCATCCCCTCCCCAGGCCCTAGGCCACCACTAACCTACTTTCTGTTTCTATA
This sequence comes from Orycteropus afer afer, assembly GCF_000298275.1. NCBI lineage: Eukaryota > Metazoa > Chordata > Mammalia > Tubulidentata > Orycteropodidae > Orycteropus > Orycteropus afer. The sequence goes on along the minus strand of NW_006921605.1, from coordinate 10,978,104 downwards.
GATTCATCTATTCTAGACATTTCATATAAGTAGAATTACACTAGATGGTCCTTTTGACCATAATCTTTCTTTTTAATATTGTCAAGGTTGATCTATGTTTGAATTAATAATTTCTTTTAGAAAGATCAGTACAAACCTGGTTCCTATGAGGCAGAGGTTAAAGATGTCCCAAATGCCCATCTTTTCCACACAGCTGTCCCTCTGCACCATCTCTAACATGAGCCACTCTGCCTCCCCTCAGTACTCTACCTCCTGTCTTTGGGTTCTGTCTCCCTTATTGGCAGACAGAGCAGTCCTTACTATCATTTTGTGCCTCAGGGGGTGCAAGAGGGATGTATCTAGATTCAGACCATCTCTACATTGCTGCACCGCCCCATGTCCACTCATTTCATGGACCCAATTGGCCATCTCAAGTGAGTATATCAACAAGCCCACTTGCTGATTTCAATCATATTCCAATCCAGTAAGGGGATTCCTTAATATGGCCTACACTAATGTGCCTACTAAATCCCCAGAGTACTTTCCATAAGACCATGCCCCACACAGGTGTCCCCTTAATAGTCCAATTTTCCATTATCTATTTGCTTGACCATATAGCCAGACTGTTGGCTACTGCCCATGATTCAGTGCAAATCCAAACATGTGGGCTCTCACCATTGCCCAATTTTTCCATCAGAGCTAAGAAGACAGCATGCAATTCAGCCCATTGAGCTGAGCTGTTCTTACCTTATTCACTCATTGTCATTCCATTTGCTGGTCTTATTGCAGCAAATTTCCACATCAAATGTGGTCTGTGTACCCTGGAACTGCCACCTGTGAAGCAAGCAGCTCCTAGTACGTTGTCCATATGGAAATGGGCTCTGGCAGCTTCTCGGGTGGTTCCAGGCTAGGACTTATGGGAAAAGAGACAGCCTGTTCATGGATATGGGGGTTGCTTTCCTGCATTCTCCCAGCACCTTGTTCTTGTATGAACCATTTCCATTTTATTATGGAACTACTTTGGGCACTGCCTCCTTATAACAGTGTTTCTCTGACATCACCAAAGATATTGTGGGTATTTCAGGTCTCATGTTGATTTTATGTTCTTCAGTCATTGAGGCAGTCTCAAACAACACTAAATAGCAGGTGAGTAATTGCCTTTCAAGTGGCATGTATAATGATGCAGCCTTTGGAAATTTTGCACTCCAGAATGCTAGCAGTCACTGTAGAACAGCATTCTCAGGTTTTTGCCCTAAGCTCCAGTCTGCATAAGCACATGTGGCAGACACGTCCAAAGTCATGTCTGAAAGAGAATCATAAGGGCAGGGAAAGTGAGACTACTTTCTGTAATTCAGTCATAGCCTACTGTTGCTCTGGCCCCCATTTGAATGCAATTTTCTTTTCCAAGTGGTTTTATGCGTGGGAACTAGCAATATTCTCAGATGTGGATAGGTTTTCTCCAAAATCCAAATAGACCAACTAAACATGGGACCTCCTACTTAGTCTTGGGGATAGGGAGCAACAGCTTATTCTTGGCTGCTTATGAATGTCGCAGATGCCTCCTGTCCAAGAATTTCACCCTTTGGGTCCTGGATTTTTGCTGGATTTATTAATCAGCCTCTGTTGGTCATGGAGGCGCTCTGGTGACGTAATGCCTAAGGCATTTGACTGCTAACCAGAAGGCTGGTGGTTCAAACCTACCAGCCACACTCCTTGGAAAGAAGGTTGGGCAATCTACTTCTGTAGGGATATCACCTCAGAAAGCCAAGGATGGGCCACTATGAGTCAGATCCAACTCGAGGGCTATGAGTTTAGTTTGGTTTGTTGGTCATGGGGCCACTATTGTTTCCAAATCAGCCTAACCTGTTCTTTGGTGTTTGATATTAACATAATATCATCAATGTAATGTATCATTACACTTAAGATATGCATGAAGTCCAAGTCTCTTCTAACCAAACTATGACAGTAAGTCGCTGAATTCAAATAATCCTTTAGCAATACTGTGAAAGTAAATCAGTATCCTTCCCACATGAAAGCAAACTAGGCTGCCCCTTTTCTGAGACTGGAGTTGAGAAAAAGACATTTACAAGACCAATCATTTAATACCAGCATCCTTTGTTGTTGTTGTTATTGTGTGCCATCGAGTCAGACCCGACTCATAGCGACCCCTCCTTGGGTTTCTGAGGCAGTATCACTACGGAAGTAGATTGCCCCATCTTCCTTCCAAGGAGTATTTTCTGCACCACTGATATGTCTGGAACAGCTGAAACCACAGGTGGCACTACTTTGCTTAGACCTCAACAGTCTATTGTCAGCTTCCATGAATCATTTGTCTTTTTCATGGACCACTGTTGATGTTGTTAGGTAGGTGCCATTGAGTAGGTTCCAACTCATAGCAACGTTATATACAACAGAACAAAACCTTGAATGGTCCTATATACCCCTCAATTGTTGCTATGTTTGAACACATTATTGTAGCCACTGTGTTAATCTATCTCAGAGGGTCTTCCTTTTTTACTTGACCCTCTTTACCAAGCATAATGTCCTTCTCCAAGAACTGGTCCCTCCTGATAATATTTCCAAAGTACATGAGACAAAATCTCATCATCCTAGCTTCTAAAGACAATTCTGGCTAATCTTCTTCCAAGATAGATTTGTTTGTTCTTCTGGCCGTCTATGGTATATTCAATTTCCTTCACCAACACCATAATTGAAATGCATCAATTCATCATCTTTGGTCTTCCTTATTCATTGTCCAGCTTTCACATGCATATGAGTTCTCAAAGTGATATCTTTGCTTTGAACACTTCAAAGACATCTTTTACATCAGATTTTCCCAAAGCAATACATTGTTTGATTTCTTGAGTGCTGCTTCCATGGACATTGATTGTGGATCCATGTAAAATGAAACCCTGGACAATGTCAATATTGTCTTCACATTGCTTATTGGTCCAGTTGTGAGGATTTTTGTTTTCTTTATGTTCAGGTGTAATCCATACTTAAGACTGTAGTCACTGATCTTCATTAGTAAGTGCTTCAAATCCTCTTCACATTCAAGAAGCAATGTTATGTCATCAGCAGATCACAGGTTCTTAATGAGTTTTCTTCCACTCTTTATGTCATGCTCTTCTTCTATAGTCTAGCATCTTGGATTATTTGCTCAGCATATAGATTGAATAAGTATGGTGAAAGGATACAACTCTGATGCATAGCATTCTTGATTTTAAACCATGCAATATCCCCTTGTTCTAGCTGAACAACTACCTCTTGGTCTGTTTACAGGCTTTGCATGAGCACAGTTAAGTGTTCTGGAATCCCCACTTATTTTGGGAGTTTTCCAAGGAGTTAACGTTTCCTCCTGACTAGGTAGCAACAGTCTGAAAAATCTTCCTGGAAGCGTAGGCAGAGACATGAACATTTATTCGGAACAGAAACAAAGAGAATCAGGAGGGAAAGGATTTAAAAGATAAATGAAAGCAGGCTTACAAATGTTGCTAGCAATTCAGCATCCAATGGCAGCAGGCCAGAGTGGATCCAAGATGACCACTAACCCCCTTCCACTTTGTAGGGATACATATACCTGAGTTTGAGGAATTGGGAATGGGAGCTACATGACTGGGAATAGAAGGCTACGTGACTGGCTTTGGAGTTGGTGGTGCTGGCCCCAATTGAGAGGGGGCCCCAGGCAGTGCCCTACATCCACCACTTGTGTCTGTTTTGATAAGATGCTGCTGGTTAGCAAGTTTTATTGCTTAAAACTATTTTAAGGATGAGTTAATACATTACAGTGAAGGTGGTTAATACCTGATGGGGGAAGCATGGGGAAATGCGACAGGGAAGGAGAAGGGAAATGGCTTGTAGTACTTACAAGCGTGTCTAAACGAGTTGGAATCTGAGAGCCATTTTTGGGGGGTTACAGTTACTGACCATACACCACTCTTTGTAACATTAGCTATAATTTGTTATCATCTGCACAGCTGAATGCCTTTACATTATCAATAAAACAGAGGTAAACTTCTTTCTGGTATTCTCTACTTTCATCCTAGATCCATCTGATATCAGCAATGATATCCCTTGTTCCATTTCCTCTTCTGAATCCAGCTTGAACTTCTGGCAGTTTCCTGTTGATTTCCTATTGCAACCTTTTTTGAATTATCTTAAGCAAAGTGTTAATAAGTGGGTCATTTCAACAAATGCATACAATGCTGGAATAACTCATGTGTCTATGCCAAGAAATTTGGAAAGTAGCTACCTGGCCAACCAACTGGAAGAGATCTATATTTGTGCTCATTCCAAAGAAGGGTGATCTAACAGAATGTAGAAATTATTGAACAATGTTAGAGGCCATAGTGAAATAGAGAATTTTTGACACCAACACTCCAGAACTTTAGCATGTCTTTAACAAAAGCAGTAATCTTCTTTTGACCACCAGGTGTCCTATCCTGGTTTAAATTAATAACCTGAGTAGGTTCAAGCAACTCGATGCTTCCCATTTAGCATGTCCAGTGAATATTAGCCTAAGGATTTATTTACATGCCTTTGGTTTTACAATATCAGGTAGAGGGAATGTTCCCCAAATAGACATAATATAAATACTAATGGTATATTCAGGTAAGGGAGGTGCAACTACTTCATACAAGACACGTTTAAATTTTCCAATTCTTATCCAAACTTTCACCTCAGCACAATCCCCCCAGTTTAACCTTAGGCCTCTTTCAAGATTTTATTGACAGGTTTGGGATTAAAGTACATTGCTCTCCTGTGTCCAGGATCCCAAAAAAGAGTCATTTTCTCACCCCCCAGCCATATCACCCTCACATGTACATATGATCTCAGGTGCCCTGCTTGGGGCTGAGCCAGAAGACCTGGAGCCTCTTTTTAATTTTAATCTTGATCAACTAGCTGAGCCTCTGCTTCAAATGATTCCATGTGGGACTTGGCATCATTAAATTCCTCCTGACCAGCATGAATAGAAGGGACTTGTCTAGGCCTTTTTAATGTTAGGGAACCAGCAGGAGTTTCTGTTGGTCCATCTAACCTCCTGTGGTGCTGCATTCGAATCTTTGTCTCAGTACCATCAATGACTGCCACATTATCCCATTTCTTGGCTGCCATCTAAAAATCTCTGTTGTGCTGGCCTAAGTTCTTTCCCCATTGCCTCTACCCATTCTCCTATGACTCACCCCTACGTTTCTTGCATCTATAAGACCCAAGTGTGGGAGTTGTGCCAACAGATCCAACAAAGCTTTTTAAATTATTGCTTTGTTGCACATTAGCATGGTTACATGGGTGCCCATATAGAAGGGACTCCGTCAATTACCATTTACCATGCTTTATGTAAGGGAAATCCTCATTGGATGAACATTCTGATCACCATAAAGCCATTCCAGCATGGTTTATGTAAGCAGCATATCAACTGCTTCCTCTGGAATATTCCACTAGTTATTTAGAGGGTGACAGGAGCAGGTGCCCTTTTCAGGATAAACAAATATACTGCAAATTTTATCTGGTCCACCTGACTGGTCTTCCCATCTGTATGACTGGATCTTGTATTGTCATTTGTGACTGTTCCATAATAAATTGTGGGTCTTGAATCAACCCAAATACACTCCTCCTTTCTGAAGTATTCAGAACTAAAGACACTGCCCCCAAATTAATCTCTCTCACAATCCATTTTAGTAATGGTTCCCCAGGAAACTGCCAATACCAATCAACAAGTTGAAGCAATTCATTTACAATGTAGCCCCTGGTTTCAATGGTTCCTTGGTTTTGCCTGTTCCATTCCTGAACTACTTTATGGGTGACCAGCACTTGTAGGAGTACTTTCTGTTTTTCCTTTTTAGATCAGTCTCAAGATTAACAGTCTTAACTCTGAATGGACTAGATCTAGTCTTGGTTGGGTGCTATAATCCACTTCTACATTCTTCTGCCCTGCCATTGCAGCTACTACTGGAAGCTCTGGTAGCATAATGCGTAAAACACTTGACTCCTAACCAGAAGGCCAGTGGTTCAAACCCACCAGTCTCTCCTCAGAAGGAAGGTTGGGCAATCTACTTCCATGGTTATACTGCCTTGGAAATCCAAGGAGAGGTCACTATGAGTCAGGTCCGACTCGATGGCACATAAAAACAACAACAACAACACTGATAAGATCAACTAAGGAATTGTATGTTTTGCTTTTTTCTTATCACTTTGTATTTCTTTTATGCATCTCACTAGCCAATTCCTCAGGAGTTAGATCCACCACTCTTTTGCCTTGGGTAACTGATTGCAACATAACAGCTGCTTCAATCCATGTTTTTGTTTTTGTTGTTTTGTTTTGTTTTTCATGTCATCCAGAAAATAAATGTTTCTCATTCTCTCATTTGTCCTTTTTCTTTTTCCCCCAATACCACATCTTACAGTGAGTCTGGACAATTTTCTTGAATCCCACTTCTGACACCAATTTAATGAGTAATTTATTTTATAAGGATCAGCACAAAGCTGATTCCTATGAGACAGAGGTTAAAGATGACTCAGATATCCAACTTGTCCAAACTGCAATACCATTTCCTCATCTCTCACATCAACTAATCCTCTTCCCCTCAGTATTCTACCTTCCATCTTTGAGTTCCATAATTCACTACAGCATCTCACAGAGCTCATAAATCCTCAAGGAACTGACTTACATGGTTGTGGAGGCTAACAAGTCCCCAATCCATGGGTCAAGCAACAGAGATTAGACTGGAGGCTCCTCCTGACACACATGGCTGTATGGACTGACAAACCCAATTCAGTAGGGCAGATGACAGGATGCTGGCTTGCAAGGCTGCGGAAGCTGGCAAATCAGGTCAGACAATAGGTTGCCTACTCAAGAACTAGAGGTCAGATGATGACAAACCAGACGTAGGATCCAGAACAAAAGAGGAAACTTTAACAGAGCATTCATATATGTGTTGGATGCAGACCATACCCTCAAGGAAACTCCCTTTACTTGAGCAACATGATTGTTTTGGTTCTCTAGTATTGCTCTCATGGAAAATATACCATAAATGGGTGATCTTAACAAACAGATCTTTATTCTCTTACAGTTTTGGAGGCTAGAAGTCCAAGTTCAAAGTGCCAGGCTTTAGTGGCTGGGTGAAAGCGCCTCAATGCTGGGCTTCACCTCTGCCTCTTGCTTCCAGCCCACTGGCGCTGGAGGCTTTCTTCACTCAGGCAGCTGCTAGCTGCTGAGGCTGACAAACTCAAGGTCAACAAGTAAAAAGGCACAGCCCCAATATTACCCAACCACACAGCAGGGCACTGATTCAAGCCAATTAATAGTTCCAAGATTGGCAGACAACATGGCAGGCTGCTGAATGACTCAGCTACATGCAGGATGGAAATGTGCTAAAAGCTGCAGAGACTTTTCTCAATGCTTCTTCTTATATACTGGAAGCAGACCACATCCCTAAGGCAGCTACTCAGCTGCTCAGTAGATTCTACCATGGAGTTGATTACAAATCTCACCATGGAGAATAACTATACCCAGCTGCCCAGCCACTCAAAACCAGACCAAGCCAATGTGACACACAACCTTAACTACCACAGAGATGTAAGAGTGTGACTTGAGTAAGCTGGTAATGGTGGTGACTAGAGTAAAGGTGATGCCTTGAGTTACACCCTCTACTAAGATTTATCCTTAACTAATACTGCCTTGTTAAAATAACTAACAACTCATTCCAAAAAAGGACCATGTTGTTGTTGTTGTTATGTGCCCTTGAGCTGACCTGACTCACAGCAACCCCTCCTTGGGTTTCTAAAGCAGTATCACTACAGAAGTAGATTGCTCCATCTTCCTTCCGAGGAGTGGCTGATGGGTTTGAACCACCAGCCTTCTGGTTAGCAGTCAAGCGCCTTAGGCACTATGCTACTAGAGCTCCCACAGTAATAGAGATGGGATTTACAACACAACACAAAATATGGATAAGTACATCAGATCACAAAATGAAGGACAATTACTTCATCAAATAACTGCCAAACTACATTGTTATATAACTGCCAAGCCACTGAAAATAGTGGCTCAGCCAAGTTGACACATAACCTTAACCATAACAGGTTCCCTACACTTTATTTGCATTAGCAATAAGTTGTCCAATCCCCTTGGCAGGCCACATGCATCTTGTTTGTGTGTCCCGTTCAACTGTTTTATGGCAGTCACAAAAACTATGGCTAGAAGGGCCATATTAAGTAATTCACTACACTGCAATGTAGCATGTTATCAGTACTTAATTACTTTTTATGGCCAAATAATATTGCATAGTATGGGCATACTATGTTTTATTTATTCATTCATCAGGGAGAGATTGGGGTTGTTTGCAACTTTTAGCTATTATGAATAATGCTGTTATGAACTTTAGCATGCAAGTTCTTGTGTGGACATATATTTTCATTTCTCTTAGATAAAGTCCTAGGAATAGAATTGCTGAGTTATATGGTGAGTCTGTATTTAACTGAAGAACTACTAGACTGTCTTGCAAAGTGGTTGCACCATTTTAAATTTCTACCAACAGTGTATGAGAATTCCAACCTCTATATCTTCACCAACACTTGTTAATATCTGTTCTTTTTATCATACCCACTCTAGTTGTTGTGATGTGGTATCTGATTGTGATTTGGATTTTCATTTCCTCGGTGACTAATGACACTGAGCATCTTTACCTGTGCTAATTGATCAGTTGCATATTTTCTTTGGAGAAGCGTTCAGCTACTTTGCCAATTATTTATTTGATTTGATTCCTTGTCTTTTTATGATTGAGTTGTAGACCCAAGTCCTTAACCAGATATATGTTTGACAAACATTTTCTTCCATTTAGTAGTAGTAAGTCAAGTAGTAACATTGTCACATTTTAAAGGGCAGAAATAAACAAAAAGAGCTTTCTTGTATAGGACTGGGAGTTTTGGTGGCATAGTACCTAAGGCATTTGATTGCTAACCAGAAGGCTGGTGGTTCAAACCCAACAGCCACTCCTCGGAGGGAAGATTGGGCAATCTACTTCCATAGAGATACCACCTCAGAAACTCAAGGAGTGGTTGCTGTGAGTCAAATTGACTCAACCGCAGTGAGGTTTTTTTGTTTTGTTTTGTTTTGTTTTTTGTATAGAATTAGAAATACTGCATTATCTTCTTCCAAATGTGTGCTTGTTTATATATGTTAGACATCAACTGGTTTTAACTTTAATCTTTAGCACTCAGTTAGATTCATCCCCAAGGTGTTTTTTTTATTTTTATTTATTTATTTTTTTATTTTGATTTGGGTGAAGATTTACAGAGTAAATTCACTTTTCATACAGCAGTTCACATATACTTTGTCTCATGTCATTGACCAAAATTTACAATACAACAGCTGCCCTCCCAGTTCCTCCCCATAGTTACCTCTTCCCAGTGTCCATCCCTCCATACTCTCCTGCGCCCTGAGCTGTCTCCCTGTGCATAAGCAGCCCTTCCTTCTCCCATGATTATTCTCTCCAAGGAGTGTATCTACCTGAGGTAAATGTTCAACTCATATGGCTGTTCTTTGCTTGGCTGGAAACCACAGGTGTGGGTTCAATTCCAGACCTGAAGGGCAGCTAGGGGCCATAGTCTCAGTGGTTTCACCAGGCTCTATTGGACCAGCAAACCTGGTCCCCACCTTCTTTTTTTTTTTGCCTCCAAATGATTTTGAGTTTTGTTCCACATTGTTCTCCCTCTCTATCCAGGATCTCGTACATCCCTTCCAAGTGGATGACAGTGGTAGCCGGGCCCAAGGTGGGTTTTTAAGTAAATAAGTACACAAAGACATCACACTTAGATGCCTCTACAGAGAGGAACTCTTGATTCCCCAATAAGTCTACTGAGCTTTTAGAAATCATGCTTTACAAATTCACATACTAGAATTACCTCCCAAACTAAGGTTTGCAAGGCATCTGGCCACATGTCATAATCATTCAAGTTGTGTTCTATGCTACAGACAATGTGTTAGAAATAGCCTCTAACATGAAGTATGACTAGATAATTCAGAATCCCCAATGATTGACCAGTTAGTTACTTCTCAAGAAAGAATACCATAACTCAGATAATCACTGGCCCCATGGAACCAGCCATTTGCCTGTTAGGTGGCAGTCTCTGTTATGTGCAGAATGGGGAAAATGTAGTTCACTGGCACTTTGCTGCTAACACCAACACACTTCGTTTCTGAGAATATACCCAGGCAGGAAAAGGTGCATTTAGATTATGGAGCTCAGAAAATAAAATCCCTTGTGTGAAGTGAAATTCGGAGGTGAATAGAACATTCTCACTGCTCCATCATTGTCTCCTCTACCAAATCAAGCTGGGTGCTTGCTCCAACCTCACCTTAAAATTCTCTTTCCTGGGGCCCTGGATGCTGAAAAGCATCTGAAATAGTGGAATCTCACTGCACTGAGCTGAGCCACAGGCCGTGCACAGAAAGACCTGGGGAACATTAGCTTGCTTCTGGTCTGGCCATAATGAAAATAAATGAGGGCTTCAATTTAAAGTCGTTACTAAAAATTTGTTCTTTCCTCCATACTAATTCTGGGACCCACTTGCTGCTAATTAGAATGGTTCCCAGCGTGATCTCCCAGCGCACTGCTAGTGTAAACACCAACCATCTGAGTTTCATTACAATAAAGAAATCAAATAAACAGTGGACCAGAAAACAGTAGTTTGGGCATGGCTCATTACAGCACAATGCAGTTAACATTTCTCATTCAGGAAGGGGAAGAAGGCATTGGGCAACGGGGCCCGATGTGCAATGCTTTCTGTTCTTGTTAACAATACTAGTGGCTCTGGGGATTCTTTTATGCCATTAACGTTTTCTGGGAATGAAGAGGGATTTTTTTCAAAAAAAAGGAAAATGAAAAAGAAGTGCTCTCTGAATTTTGTTATAAACAAAGAGAAAAGGTAATTATTTGCTTTGGACTGCTCACTACTTTCTCCAGTCCCTCTTAGAATATACTGTTTACAATTTCAATAAGGAAACAGAAGAGAAAAAAAAAAAAAAAGGAAAGAGAAATCAGTGTTGGCTAATCTGCTTAGGGTTTTTAGTATTTATCCTGGGTACGAACAAACCTCTGCCCACATAGCGTGGGCATGATTCTGTGGTTCTCCATATCCTAAATAGAGAAAAAAATACACACATAATCAAGTAAAGGAATTACTCAGCGATTTAGATATTTCACAGATCTCATTCCCAACTAGTAAAAGTTGAAAATATTTGTATAACTAATCATCTCGAAGGTTCATCTGCATTGTATGAGCTTGACCTTGGAGCCATTTCAAGGAAACAAAATGTCAAGATTTCTCTCTCTAAAACAGAACACTGCTCTTAAGGAACTGTTAAAGTCCAAACTGATTTATTGAATTTGATTCACCAGCTCAACAAAGGCATGACTTCTCTGGTTTTAGGATATTCTGTGGAGGAAATAGGAACACACCCCTGTGTCTCATAAGATACCAGTCATGTACGAGATACAACTGCAGTGTCAGAATCACAGTGAACCTTTAGGTCAGGCCATGGTAGTATTGCACATGATGGAAATGACTTAGCCCCCGAGTGATAATAGAGCTCCAGTGAAGCTAGCGAAGAAACAGCTTTTATTTCCCTCTTGACAGTGGAGGTCTAGGTTTGTGAGTACTCCATGGCTAATACCTGCAATGTTTTATTTAACTCAAATTATTACAGAAAGATTATGATGCTTATGGGAATTTATTCACTCAGGAAGTTCCAGACCCTTTGGACTAAGATGAAAATGCCTGAAAGTTCCCACTTTGGCCACTCTGAAAAATTCTTGCCTGAAATGTCACAAACCAAGGTCCTAAAACAATAACTTTTTGTAAGTCACAAACAAACACAAACAGTATTAAAGTGAATCATGATAGGAAAAAAAAAAACTCTAAATAAAGGGAGCTAAGTGCTCAAATGTATGTTGTGACCTTGAGATTCATTTTAATCTGTCAAAGGAAACACTCACTCACCCTTGAACAAGAAAAGAGAAACAAAGAAACAGGGAGGCATTTGTGTCCACAGCAACTTCTTAGAGGAATCAAAAAAAAAAAAAAAAAGCCTGCTTGCATATGACACTTTAAAGTATTGTTTTGGAATTAATTGTCTAGTATCTCCATGTTGAAGGAAAATTCAAAGTCAAGAAAAGCAAAAATGAATGACCAGAGAAATTAAAACTAAAGACAACAATTTTGGAAATCTGAAAATACTGTCATTTCACATTTTTTTTTTTTATTGTGATTTGGGTGAAGATTTACAGAGCAAATTCACTTTCCATACAGCAGTTCACATATACTTTTTCTCGTGTCATTGACCACAGTTTACCACAATGCAACAGCTCCCCTCCCACTTCCTCCCATAGTTACCTCTTCCCAGTGTCCATCCCTCCA